>NC_080170.1:38700522-39074444 GCF_950295315.1 Erinaceus europaeus
AGTTCTCATGAGCAAAAGAGGTAAAGTTGACACTAAAATTAACTGGGGGAGAAGTGATAATATCTCTCTGACACATGAGAAATTATTAATAGATAGATGATATATACATTCATATATAATGATGATGATAGAAAAATAGGTAGGCAGGTTATAGAGAGACAGACAAGTAGATAGATGATAACTGGATGATAGATGTCATAAAAATAAATTAAATGGTGACCCAGAGCTGGCATAATGAATAAAGCTTAGAGTCTCAAGTATGAGATCCAGAGTTCAATCATTAACATCATGTATCTGAGTGATATTCTGATATTCTCTCTATCTCTCCCTCTCCACCCTCTCCCTCACTTATCACTAATAAATAAATAAATCTTAAAAATCAAATAAATAGCTTACCCAGTAGGGTGTACAGTTCACCATGAACAAGGACCCAGGTTTGGGTTCCCAACCACTATATAGTAACACCATGCAGGAAGTTGGGCAGTAGCACAGCGGGTTAAGCGCAGGTGGCTCAAAGCACAAGGACCTGCGTAAGGATCCTGGTTTGAGCCTCCCCGGCTCCCCACCTGCAGGGGAGTCACTTCACAAGTGGTGAAGCAGGTCTGCAGGTGTCTATCTTTCTCTCCCCCTCTGTCTTCCCCTCCTCTCTCCATTTCTCTCTCTCCTATCCAACAACAACGACATCAGTAACAGCAACAATAATAAATACAACAATAAAACAACAAGGGCAACAAAAAGGGAATAAGTAAATAAATATTTTTTTAAAAACAAGGGCAAAAAAAGGGAACAAATAAATATTTTAAAAGAAGAAGGAGGAGGAGGAGGTGGAGGAGAAGGAGGAGGAGAAGGAGAAGCAGAAGGAGCACCGTGCAAAGGGGAAGCTTCCTGAGCGCTTGAGCAGTTTTTGTGGTATTACTCTCTCTCTCCCCCGTATCTCATTCCCATCTAGGAGCAGTGGAATGGCACGAACAAAATCAGTCAAGCCCTGGTAATAAATAAATAAATAAATAAATAAATAAATAAATAAATAAATCCCAGGTGAGGAATCAGTCCTACTTCAGATGCCAGATTGTCAGCTTTGCTCTTACTGACTGGTGATAAATCTGGGTCCTTATGGTCCTCTCCTGGGTTTAACTATTTGCTCAAATGACTCTCAGAACTCAAATAAATGTGTGATTCTGTCTACTGGTTTCCTATAAAAGGCTATGAGATAAACATCCTTGTGGAAGAAATGTGTGGAGTGAGGTCTGGTTGTGGAGCAGAGAGGGGAGGTCCCCTAAGACCTCTCCAGTTACCACCTTCCCAGCACCTCCCCATGTTCACCAAACTCTGTCCTGTAGGGATTTAGGAAGGCTTTATCATGTTTGCGTGCTTGATCTTAACCATGAACTCATTCTACAGCCCCTCTCCCCCTTCTTGGAAGCTAACAAAGCTAAAGAATCCAAGTTTCTCTGCATGGCTTGGTCTTCTTAGAGATCAGCCATGCCTGAGACCACCCATGAGCCTTTCCAGAATCACTAGAACTAAGGACTCTCCCACTACGCAGGGAATTTCACAGGACTTAGGGATTCTGTGTCAGGGGCTGGGTGGTAGTGCACTCAACTGAGTACACAAGGATTCAGGTTCAAGCTCCCAGTCCCCAAGTTTAAGACCCCAGTTCCCAACTGCAGGGGGGAAGCTTCACTAGTGGTGAAGCAATGCTGCAGGTGTTTTCCCTTCTCCTTCTCTATTGCCCTCTCAATTTCTCTCTGTCCTATTAATTAATTAATTAATAGAAATAAAGGAACTCTGTGTCAGGAACTGGGATCTAAAACCAGGTAATAGAACAGGAGATGGTCTCAGTGCTCTTAGTACTTAGAAAAGTACATGGATCTCAAGGGCTCTGTGGTGGGAACTGGGGACAGACACCAGCACACACATTCTTCTGTCATTTCACAGGGGAGATTTATGAGTTTGGTTGCCAATAAATTAAGAATGAGATAAAAGAGAAGACTGAATGAGGAAGTATAGCCAGGGGCACAACTTAGACTTCTTGTTAATATTCAAACAACTCTGACAAATTGGGAAAGTGGTAACAGATGGGTTATTAAACTCAGATGAAAAAAATCAAAGTAAATCTGCATTTACCTTGCATCTTTAAGGAAAAAATTAATTGCACTAGTGAGTTGTTGTTTTTAGATAGCAGCAGTGTGTTTATCCAATAAACTTCTTCCTGTTGTTAGCTTTTTTTCTGTGAAGCTGTCTAGAATATTTAATGAATACCTTCCTCTTTAAATAGATGGTAGTGACTATTATTTCACCATTTCTTGCTTATCCATGTGTCATTATAGCTAGTAATTATCATCCTCCACTAGGTTCTCTAGTAACCTCCCACCATGTCAGAACAACACAGCCTACCTCTTGGAACCAACTCTTCCCACCTATTGCTTTCTTGCTGCTGTGGCTGATTCACACAGAGTCACCATAGATTTACAATCAACAATATTTATACCCCTTTCCCATATGTGGGAGCTACTCTCTTCCCTGATCCAGCTTTCTGGTCCTTCTGCCAGCCATGACATCATCTCCCCAGACAATAATTAGGATCCACCTACATATCAGATTTCAGGCTCAGACAAAAAAAAAAAAAAAAAAAAAAGCACTAGTATAGCCACAGGCCCTTTGGAAATATAAATAAAATATGCCTATGAGCTATCTACAAAACAGAGACCCTCTATCTACAAAACAGAAGACAACTCTTCACCTGCACTATTCCAGCCTTTAGGTCCATGATTGGTCAACAAACTGTTTGGCTTTGTAAGTTTACTCTCTTTTCAGCCACCAGGTTCCAGATGCTAGCATGATACCAACCAGACTTCCTTGGACAGACAGCCCCACCAATGTGTCCTGGAGCTCTGCTTCCCCAGAGCCCTTCCCTACTAGGGAAAGAGAGAGACAGGCTGGGAGTGTGGATCGACCTCTCAACGCCCATGTTCATCGAGGAAGCAATTACAGAAGCCAGACCTTCCACCTTCTGCATGCCACAAGGACCTTGGGTCCACACTCCCAGAGTGTTAAAGAATAGGAAAGCTATCAGGGGAGGGGATGGGAGAGTTCTGGTGGTGGGAATTGTGTGAAGTTGTGTACCCCTTTTATCCTATGGTTTAGTCAGTGTTTCCTTTTTATAAATAAAAAATTTGAAAAAATAAAAATAAATTTTAAAAAATCATAACATGCCTTTAGAGGGGGAAAACAGTGTTCAGGGAAATAGTTCAGTCTATAGAGTGTTCAACTTGTAAGCCTGAAGCCCCTAGTTTCATTCCTAGCATCACAGGTACTGCAGAAATATTTTGGCTTCCCTCTCTCTCTCTCTCTCTCTCATAAAGACTGTCTGAATTAAATAAAATATTACAAAATAAAAGGGAAAACATGTTGTGATATAGAAAGCTCATATCCCACATGATTGAAGCCCTAAATCACCCATTGGGATCCTCTGTGTAAATGAAGGATGACTGAGAAAAATCATATATGGTGACAGGAAATGAAAACCATACTTGCAATGTGTTTTATAGCATGTAATAAAATTTTAGTTGCTTGCATGAAATTAAATTTCAAAAAGAAACAAACAAAAAAAAAAGAATCACCTTAGATTCTGTGTGAGTTGAGTTGGTGAGTGCTAAGAGGTGACCAGGGGCCTCTCCAGCTAGCTGTGGACCTGAGGCATGGATTTAGCACTCCTCAATAGACTGTTTCTCTTCATCAAGTTATTCAAGATCTTAGCAGCTTCTGGAAGTTAGGGACACATTCTACAATTTGACTAGAAAAACTTTGTGAAACTGTGGTCCAGGACATGGTACAGAGGATAAAGCACTGGACTCTCAAGCAGAAGGTCCTGAGTTCAATTCCCGGTAGTGCATGTACCAGAGTGATGCCTGGTTCTTTCTCTCTCCTCCTATCTTTCTCATTAATAAATAAAATTTTATTTTAAATTGTGAAACTTCAGGAGGTAGTGCAGCAGGTTAAGCGCACATGGTGCAAAGCGCAAGGACTGGCAAAAAGCTCCCGGCTCCCCACCTGCAGGAGAGTCGCTTTACAAGCAATGAAGCAGGTCTGCAGGTGTCTATCTTTCTCTATCCCTCTCTGTCTTCCCCTCCTCTCTCCATTTCTCTCTGCCCTATCCAACAATGACGACATCAATAACAACAATAATAACTACAACAACTTGTGAAACTTACTTTTAGTTGTCAAGGGACTGGAGCCAGATTGTGGTACACCTGGTTGAGCACACATGTTACAATGCACAAGTATCAGGGTTGGAACCCCTGATCCCCACTTGCAAGGGGAAAGCTTTGTGAATGGTGAAGCAGTGCTGCAGATGTCTCTTTCTCTCTCCCTATCTCCCCCTATCCTGACTGTCTCTATCCAATAAAGATATAAAATAAAAGGAATTGTCAAGGGACCAAGAAGAAAAAAAAAGCAATTGAGTGAGAAGATTAATTTGTTTATAATTAATGTATTTATAGTTCAGTGTTTTGTGGTTTGATTTTACCAGAGCACTACTATTCATCTCTGATTTATAGTGGTACAGGGAATTGAATTGGGTCCTTGGGTGCCTCAGGCATGAAAGGTGTTTTTTTGGGGGGAGGGTGTTTGTTTAACATAGCCACTATGCTGTTTCCCAGCCCCGGCTCAGTATTAATTATTAAAATACTCCAAAGAAAACAACCCCTGGGTTAAGGGACATAGTACTTCACAAGCTAGAGAACATGGTTTCCAGGGACTGGAGGGTCAGAGTGGGGGTTATGGATCCTGAAAAGAGACAGCAGTCGAAAATAAGTGCTAATTTCCTTTTTTAATTATTATTAGTGATTTAATATTAATTTACAAAATTACATGTCAATAGGGGTACAATCCCACACTGTTCCCAACACCAGAGTTCTGAATCCCCAGTCCTACCATAGCAAACCAACACAGTTCTCTCAAGGTTGCAGACATGAGTTAAATATCATCTTTACAACTATCTGTCTACATAACTGCCCCTTTTTCTTCCAGGTCCAATTCTTCCCTTCCATGCCATTCATGACCTTATTACTACATTCAAATGTCTCTCCCTTTCCCCTCATCTCTCTGTGGGTCCTGATGGAGCTGGAGTTTAGAGCCCTCTTATCCTCTTCCTGCTATCACTTCTCTCCCTGGAAGAATGGATGTATGGATTGTACTGGAAGTATGGATCAAAATTGTCTTTGGGGTGCAGAAGGTAGAAATTTTGGCTTCTGTAATTGCTTCTCTGCTGAACAACATGGGTATTGAGAGGTTGATCCATACTCCCAGCCTATTTTTATCTTTCCCTAGTGGGGTAGACCTCTGGAAATGCAAGGTTCCATGACACATTGGTGAGGATCTCTATCCAAAGAAGTCAGGATGGAATCTTGATAGCATCTACAATTTGGTGTCTGGGAGGTGGCAGGACAAAATGGTTAATGAACAGGAACCAAAAAGCAGGAACAAAGCAGATGAGGTTAAGGATCTTAGGGTGGAAGAAAACTAGGAAGTCCATTTTGGGCATGTTTCTAGGGGCCCACTACTATGATAGTTGTTGCTCAAGTTTGATAGCTAATATGAAGTTGGATGAAACTATTGTCTGAGAAAATGGTATCAGAGTGTAGAAAAAGACTGGAAAGTTGGATTGGGGCAGAAAGTAGCTCCCATTCTTGAAAAAATTCTGTGGATAGAATTAACTATTTACCTCCATCCACCTGACGTAGGGCCCATATACCCAACCCAAGGCCAGGTCCTAATTTCCTTGTCATAAACCAGGTGCTATTCTTTTGGGGCAAGAAGACAGATAAAGCTGACTGGTGAATAGTGGGTTTCCTAACAGGTGCTCTGAGGAAGTACAAACTGACATAAGTTTGAAGTTGGGCTGTCACCTTGTATTTCAGGACCCAGTAGATAAATTTACTACATCAGGACATAGTTCCAAGAGAAAAATGGTGATGGAAAAGTGGTGTCTCTAAATTAAAACAACTTCGGTCATTCAATAGCCAAAGAAAACAACCCAGCTTTCTCTGCTACTCATCTAAAACATTTTTTCCTGTATTTGTGTCTATTTGTTGAAGTTCCTTTCTTAGAATGTTGATTCAAATTTACACTACATTACATTACATTACATTACATTACATTACATTACTAGGGGGGGTTTCCAGAGGTGGGGCTACAGAGCAGCAGCAGCTGTGTTTCTCTCCTCTCCTCTCCCAAGTCAACTAGGAATACCAAAGGAGATTATCTGGGATCACAAGACAAGACTAGAATGAATTCAGGAACCCATCAAATCACCGGTGAGTGTAAATACATGTGGCTCATGGACAGAGAGGAGCCTAGGGAGAGAATAAGTGGTTGGTAACAGTCAGGCACTTTACTATGTGAGACACCACCTCCAGTCTGTTTCAACAACAAAAAGACAGCTGAAGGGAGGAGAGGACTCCCCTAAGACTCACCAAATAAAACTGTGAGTCTCCATTGCTACTGCCCTCAGAAGCAGGAACAGCAGGGGGAAGGCCCTGTGCTGACACCAGGGGACAGAGAACTAACCAGGAAACTTAGGAGAAGACCTATACCTCAGTGGCCTAGTGGCAGGGCTGTGAGAGTCTCTTTGCATAACCACTGGATTATCTCTGCCCCACCCTGCTTTATCTCTTGGTCAGGAGTGAGTTATTAAGCTAAAAGGCCTACTTATAGTTTAAAAGACCTCAGGCTCCTATATCCTACAAGGAAGAAAAAGAACAAAAGAGGCTTTTAAGTCACTGTGCTCCAACTCAGGAATTAAAATAATATTGAAACAACTGTCCATTTCCACAACTGTGAACCCTTTAAGTACCTTACTCAGACACAAGTCAATCCAGACAAGAGTGATCAGTAATTTGAAAAGTACTGAGAGAAGGACCTCATAACATACTATATAGAATGGTCAAACCAACAAGAAGAAATATTGGAGAAACGAACAAGGACAAGAATCCAGCTTAAAGCTCCCAAAGGTTGGGTTGAAGCACAAAAACATGAGGTCAACATCCAAACACTAGTTAAGGAAATAATCACAGGAGTGAGTAAAGAGTTTGAAAGAATTGTCATCAGAAATGCAGAGACAACAAATGAGACCCTGGAAGAAAACACTAATTATCTCAAGGTTATTAGAGAGCTGAAAGCTGAAATAGCTGAGCTAAGGACATAACTAACAAGCTAAAACTGAACAAGCTAAAACTCTATCAGAACAGGGTAACAAAATAGATGACCTCCAGAAAACAGTAGAGGGGAGACAGAATAGAATAAATGAGGCTGAAGACAGAATTAGCAAGATCAAGGATGAATTGGAGACAAATAAAAAAGAAGTAAGAGATCTCATTCTATGTAACCTCCACTAGGAAAAAACTAAATTATAAAAACTTGCATTCAAATACATTATATTTGTGAGTGCTCCTACTGCATCACATAGTACTGTGTACTTTACCTCTCTTTACTGTTGAGATCATTCATATCCATTGTACTTGTGTAAGTAAATAATCTGTCACAGAGATTATCTTTATGCAAATGTCACCACATTAATGGGCCTGTCCACAAACCAGGATTTTGTGATTTGTGAAAACAGACAACAGGCCCCAGGTAGACTCACTTGTGCTAAATAAAACCCACAGAATCAGTAGGACTTAAGTTTGAGAGAGTGGCAGATCAACAACCCAAACGGTTTGTTTTCTTTCACCTCTGCAACAGCAAAGTCACAACATTTGTGGAAATAAGATTGGCTTTCAGAAATACTTCCACAACAAAGCTAAGTGAGGACACAAGATTAAAAAGTCATTCTGTTGTACTGCATTGTTCTGTGTCACCTCCACAAGGATAATAAGTCACAGTCAAGAAAACATACATAGGACACAGAACCTTAATCAGGCAAGTCCAGCTGAACTGAGATCCTGTCACGCAAATCCTTTTGCAATGCTGTGTCTACAACTTTATAATCACAGAAAACAGGAAATAAAAACTATAAACCATGCAGGAGTTGCAACTGAATACTTTTAGGTGACCATGGCAGCTTGGAAGCAGTCATGTTGGAACTTAGTTTCCATATTAGCAGACCCTGAGGTGGAGCTGAAGAGAAGTATTCCATTTATTGTGCACAGTATGCCAGACTATTCTCCCATTCATTTATGGTACACTTGCAAGTTCATAGTTCTGGTTTGAGACAACTTTGGTTCTAGAACCTCAGCCAGGCACTTATAACTCTGAATCTCTGGCCATTGTCCACATCCACTCAAATACAGATGCCCTATCCCTGGCCCTCATGGAGCATAAAATATAATAGGAAGAAAGAGGAAATCGTCTGCACTGGTGGTTCTGGGTATCGAACCAGGCATCTCTGGAGTCTCAGGCACAAATTCTGTGCTCTAACAATTTAGCTATCTCCCTGGACCAAATTCTTTTTTTTTTTTCCTAAAAATTTATTTACTTAGTTTTAAAAAATATAGAAACAAAAGCACTTCTCAGCTCTTGAATCTGGAACTTCTGGGGCTTTAGCATCCAAGCCCTGTACCCTAATAGAGTTATCTATCCAGCCTCAGAATTATATATAGCATGTGGTGAGATAGCACAATGGTTATGCCAACAGACTCATGTCTGAGGCTCTAAGATCCCAAGTTCAGTCCCCAACACTACCATAGCCAGAGCTGAGTAATTCTCTAGAAAAAGAAGTAGGGGGAGGAGGAGAAGGAGGAGGAGAAGGATTAGTAATAGCAGGAGGAGGAGAAGGAGAAAAAGAAATTTTATTTGGTTTTGAGGTAAGAGCTCAGAGTTTAGTCCTCTCTCTTCCTCTCTCACCTTCCCCCTCAAGAAAATAAATAGTCTTTAAGAAAGAGAATTAACTCAATCATTATTTGGTCTCTTCCAAAAATGATTCAGAAGAGGAGTCTGGTGATCAGCTACAGAAAAGACAACTGCCTGATGAACCTCTAAACAAATGACCTTGCCATTATTATCTTTCCACCTTTTCACTAGTTTAACATACTTGATCTCCTTCTTCCCTTCAGCATAGGACAATCTTTCCTTTCATTCAGTCCCTCAGAGCTCTTTTAAATCTAATAGAACCTGTGAGATGGTTAAAATGTGCTAAATTGAGATTTGTTTTCTAGCAGGTTTTTGTTTGCTGCTGTTTGGGGAGAAGCACTTGTTAGATGTGCTAACACACCAACCACTCCCCCTCCTGGGGGTGGGGGAAGGGACTGAAACTAAAACCACCTGTGATGCCTTCTTAAACTTTTTGTAATGGTTCCTTTTTCAGACTAGGCTCCCAGGCCAGAGCTGAACAGAAAGGTCCCTTGAAGAACTGTCCTACCCTGAGAGCTTCCACTTCTCAGATGAGACTAGCCCATCCCTGCAATATCACTGAAGGTTCTCATATAACAAGTCTTTACTCAACCCAGTCTTCTTGAAAGGCAATTTTTCAGTATCAAAGGGAGTTTGTTTATTCCTCTTCCTCAGAGGGCACTAAAAGCATCTGAGCTGTTGTGCAAGTGTGTGTGTGTGGGGGGGGGGGGGGGTGTTTGAATTCTCAACATAAAGCTAATGGGACACTTCTTCCTGGGGGAAGTGAGGCAACACCCCTATTGAGTCATTTCTGAAGTGAGCTTTTCCTGTTTGTCCCTGGTTTTTCCACAAGTGATTATTGGGTTTCTACTTCCACCCTGACCTCTCCTCCCAGCATGATCACCCATTACAGCAGCCCTGGGGCCCCAGAGCACCCTGGTGGCTCAGGTTTCTGATATTGAAAGCTGTTAGGAAACCAGAAATGACTTGTCAAATTTGCAAAATTTCCAGTGGCTGAGCACTTGGGTTGAACTCATGAAGATAGCCTGGCCTGGCTATACCTGTGCTCTGATAATCTTTCTCTTGTTCTTTCTCTCTGCATCTCTCTGCCTTCTTCCCTTCCTCCCATTCTCACTGTTCCCTCTCTTCCTCTCCACCCATCTCTTTCTTTCTTTTTTTTCTTTCTTTCTTCTTTCCTTTCTTTCCTTTCTTTCTTTTTTTCTTTGAGTGTGGTTCTTGATGCTTTGCATCTCCTGGGGCCATGTAATCACAAGGAGAGGAAGTATGAATCTAAACGTAAAATCCTCAGTTTCCTAACTTCCACCAGGCATTGGAAACATAAGAAAGAGAAGCCTACAATTGGGGAGATATCCCAGCCTGTTAGGTCCTGCCTGAGGCTCCAGAGAATATAGGTTCAAACTCAGGCACCTTTATATGCTAGAGCTAAGCAATGCTCTGGTTCTATTTATATATCTCATCATAAATAAATATTTTAAGAAAAAGAAAAAGGAGCTTTTGTGGTCTTTTGAAAGGAGAACCACAAAAATGAAACTTATTTGACTTCTTTTCAAATAACACATACTTGGCCCTATCATTGACCTATTCCGTTTTAAATAACACCAGTGTCCATTAGAATACGATCAGTTATTAGTGGAAGGCAGCTCTCTTTTAAATGTGAGTGCTAGGAGTTGGAAGGTGCATGAATTTAGTCTGGAGCAGCCCCCTGAATGATCCCAGCCTATGTGAGCTGCTTACTTTCTCCTCTTTTTTTTTTATTTATTTTTTTTAATTTATTTCTTTATTGGGGAATTAATGTTTTACATTCAACAGTAAATACAATAGTTTGTACATGCATAACATTCCCCAGTTTCCCATTTAATAATACAACCCCCACTATGTCATTTATCATCCTTCATGGACCTGTATTCTCCCCAGAGTCTTTTACTTGGGTGCAATATGCCAATTCCATTTCAGGTTCTACTTGTGTTTTCTTTTATGATCTTGTTTTTCAACTTCTGCCTGAGAGTGTACTTTCTCCTCTTGACTGGTGCCTTCCAGCAGGGACCAAGGCAGGGTCCCTGGGCACAACCTGCTGACAGGTGCACCCAGCATCATCCTGAACTACTACTGCTGCTTCAGCTGCTCATATTTATAAGCCCCAGGTATATCAGAGCATGTGAAGAGCCTGTCAGGCATAGCAGTGAGTGTTCAATAAATCTTAATTCCTAACCACCCACCTGCAAACCGCATCACAGCCCACTTGGGAAGCATTTAAAAGAATGATTACTGTATTTCCCACGGTTCCCCTAGAGGGAACTTGGGCAGAGCTAGGAACTTAGATTGTGATGGCAAATCAGAAGCACCTACACTTAACCCTGCTCTGCCTTCCAGGACCCCAGTCCTTCCTGGTAGTCAATTCATGCTTTAAAGAAGGGGGTTGGACGTTAGCACAGCGGGTTAAGCGTAAGCACAAGGACAGACATAAGGATCCCTGTTCCATTCCAGCCCCCCCCAATACCCGGGCTCCCCACATGCAGGGGAGTCGCTTTACAAGCGGTGAAGCAGGTCTTCAGGTGTCTTATCTTTCTCTCCCCCTCTTTGTCTTCCCCTTCTCTCTCCATTTCTTTCTGTTCTATCCAGCAACGATGACATCAATAACAACAACAATAATAACTACAACAATAAAACAAGGGCAACAAAAGGGAATAAATAAATAAATATTTTAAAAGATGGGGGGAGTCCAGGAGAACAATGAAGTGGTTTACACAACAGATTTTTATGCCTGGTGACTTGGAGGTCCGGGGTTAAATTGCTGATACTACTATAAACCAGAGTTGAGCAGTACTCCATTTATTTGGTTTTTGTTTTGTCTTGTTTTTTTCAAGACACTGTGACCTAAGAAGTGACTCAGCAGGTAGAGTTTCTGACCTGTGAGAATAAGGTCCAGAGCTCAACCCCCCCAGCATTGCCTAAGTCTGAGTGGTGCTCTGCTTTTATCTCCTACACTAATAAATAAATAAAATGTCTTGGCAGAAAAATACAGGTAGATGATAGATAGATAGATAGATAGATAGATAGATAGATAGATAGATAGATAGATAGATAGATGGATAACAGAGCCTCAGTAAAGTTCCTGAAAGTGCACACTCAGTTTCTTCTTCTAACGTTTTCCCTTCTTCCGTAGCCAGTCAACAGCATCAGGTTGAGCCTGATGTAAAGTTTCGAGACCTCCTTTGAATCTGGAGAGGTGGCAGTCGTTGACTATGTGGGTCATAGTCTGTCTGTAGCCGCAGGGACAGTTCGGGTCGTCTCTGGCTCCCCAGCGATGGAACATAGCGGCGCACCGGCCATGGCCTGTTCGATAGCGATTGAGGAGGGCCCAATTATAACGTGCTAAGTCAAAGCCGGGTTGACGCTTGCAGGGGTCTGTGATGAGGTGTTTGTTCTTTACCTCAGCTGACTGCCAGCTCTGTTTCCAAGAGTCTGGAACAGAGAAGTTCAGTGTAGGCGTAGGGGACCAGATTGGGTGACGAGACGTCAAGCGTTGAACAGGGTGGGCAAAGATAGCCGCGTATATTGGCAGGTCCGGTCGAGCGTAGATGTGGGAAATGAACTTAGATGATGCCGCATCCCGACGAATATCTGGCGGGGCGATGTTGCTAAGAACTGGCAGCCATGGAACTGGGGTGGAACGGATGGTTCCAGAAATTATCCTCATGGAGGAATATAATTTGGAATCGACCAAGTGGACATGGGGGCTATGGAACCATACTGGGGCACAGTATTCTGCAGTGGAATAGCATAATGCCAGAGATGATGATCGTAGTGTGGAAGCGCTCGCGCTCCATGAGGAGCTGGCCAGTCTTACAATGATGTTATTCCTCACGCCCACCTTTGCTGCAGTTTTTATGAGATGTTTGTGAAATGACAGAGTGCGATCGAGTGCGATCGAGAGTAACGCCAAGATAGACTGGCTGGGCTTCATGCCGGATTCTCGTATCGCCAAGCTGCACATTAAGCTCATGCGAGGCTGAGGCATGGTGTAGATAGAAAACAGATGATATCGTTTTTGCAGTGCTAGGGATTAGTTGCCATTTTTTACAGTAATCAGATATCAGAGACATGTCTTTCATGAGTGTTTCCTTGAGGATGTCGAACTTGGATGCCTGAGTTGCACAGCAGATGTCATCGGCGTAGATGAACTTCCTTGAAGAAGTTTCTGGGAGGTCATTGATGTAAATATTAAATAGCGTAGGAG
Organism: Erinaceus europaeus; assembly: GCF_950295315.1. Lineage (NCBI taxonomy): Eukaryota > Metazoa > Chordata > Mammalia > Eulipotyphla > Erinaceidae > Erinaceus > Erinaceus europaeus. The sequence continues at coordinate 38,713,610 of NC_080170.1, forward strand.
CCAGAACAGAGCCCTGGGGGAGGCCACTTGAGACAAGTCTCCATCGGCTAGACTTGTCACCCAGATGTACCCGGAATCTTCTGTTTTGGAGAAGAAACGAAATAGTGTTGGCCACCCATGGAGGCAGGCATCTTGAGATCTTGACTAGGAGACCACGGTGCCAGACCATGTCATAGGCTGCTGTGAGACCAACAAAGACAGCACCTGTCTTTAAATTCTTCTGGAATCCATTTTCAATGTAAGTTGAGAGGGCCAGGACTTGTTCGCAGGTAGATCTTCCTGGGCGGAAACCAGCCTGGGCGGGTGATAGGAATTTCTCTGTAAGATGAGAAATACGTGACAGAAGCAGCCTCTCAAGGAGTTTGTAACACACGGAGAGGAGAGAAATTGGTCTATAGCGGCCAGTGCTGGGTCTTTCTTTGGTTTCAAAACCGCTATAATCTTCGCACAACGCCAAACTTTGGGCATAGACTTAGATTCCAAGATGTGGGACAGGAATGAAGCGAGCCACTTCTTTGCCGCGGGACCCAGGTTAAGAATGAGTTCTGGGGTGATGTTATCATAGCCAGCAGCTGTTCCCGGTTTAACCCTCTTCAAAGCGTCTTCCAGTTCAGACAGTGTAAAGGGAGAGATTTTTGGAGATGGACAAGATAACCGGAAGTGGGATGACCATTCATGGGAAATTTCTCTTTTCCAGACTGGGTCGATCTTAGCACGTCCAACTTGCGTTAGGTGACTGGCCACTGAGTTTGGAGATACGGGAGGATGGGAGATGGGAGGAGGTTGGCTACCGGCACCCAGTCTGTGAAGAAGCTTCCAGGCCTTCCTACTTGAGTGGGTGAAGTTCAGATTTTCCGTGAGTTGTTGCCAGCAGGCCTGGCGTGCTGCATCCAGGGAGGCAATGAGATGGTCAGCCACATCTGGGTCGCCCGACTCATCATACTGCTTTAGTAGTTGCTCGCATTCAGCATCAAGACAAGGCGTATAGTTAGCACGTCTCCCACGAGGAATAGCTTGGGAAGCTGCTTTGAAGATGGCTTGGCAGAAGCGCCTGTAGGAATCTTCAGAGGGGATAGAGTTAATTGGAATTGCAGGAATAGATTTGTTGGTAAGATCACTGAACAGACGCCAGTTTGCTTTCCGAAAGTTCCATCTTAGTTTCTCTGAGCACAGAATCAGTGGGAGCTGGAGACCAATGTGGATGATAGCTGGGCAGTGATGACTGTGCGGGAAGATCTTGAGAACTTGTCTCGTAGCGGGAAAGGCTTGGCTGTTGACTGTGCTAATCCAGCGCAGGTCGGGTGACGAGTCTTTATTCCATCTAGCACTGTGAAAAGAGCCTGGCTGTTTGGGATCGTATAATAGGGAGAGGTCATTCGCTGAAGCCCAGTCGGCTAAGATAGAGCCGTCAGCACGAGTGGAGGAATATCCCCAGTCTTGGTGATGACTATTAAAGTCTCCAACGTAAATGGCTGGGTGATTCGGGCTAGGCAGGACTTCATTATCCCATGAGGCACGGGGAGGTTTATATACGTTGACGAGCTGAATAGTTCCAATAGTAATGGAGTCATAGAAGGTCGAAGAGGCCGTATGGTAAACGTCCGCAAGACACGATTTGGCGTAGATGGCTCGGCCATGTTTAGGATGGAGATTATAGCATATTAAATCGAATCCACTTATGGTGAATCGAGCAGCTTCATCGACTCCTATATGTGTTCCTTGTAGGCAGATAACATCTGCCTGATGCTGAATCGCCAATTAACCAATAAGAACGCGTTTGGCAAAGGACAGCCCCTCAACATTAAGTTGGAGGACTCGAAGAGCAGGACCAACAGCTTGAAAGCTGGCAGGAGCTGCTTGTTGCTGGCTTTGAAAGTGACTGGGATCCATGTGGATTCAGTCAGCTAGGAAGGATCGTCAGTTTCCCCAATGAATGGGTACTCACCAGATGCACCACGGGAAGGTCGATCCAATGCATCCCCACTCAGTGAGTTAAGGAGATAACATAATGATTATGCAAAGAAACTCTTCTGCCTGAGGCTCCAAAATCCAAGATTCAATCCCCACCCCACCCCCAGGCCACCATCACCACCACCACAAGCTAGAGCTGAGCAGTGCTCTGGTTAAAAAAAGAAAGATTCATGTTAAGTGAAATAAGTCAGCTGTTGACTGGCTACGGAAGAAGGGCAAACGCTAGAAGAAGAAGTCAGAAACAGAAGGATGAATATGGGATGATCTCACTCTCAGGCAGAAGCTGAAAAACAAGATCAGAAAAGAAAACACAAGTAGAACCTGAAATGGAATTGTCGTATCGCACCAAAGTAAAAGACTCTGGGGTGGGTGGGTGGGGAGAATACAGGTCCAAGAAGGATTCAGAGGACCTAGTGGGGGTTGTACTTTTATATGGGAAACTGGGGAATGTTATGCATGTACCAACTATTGTACTTACTGTTGAATGTAAAACATTAATTCCCCAATAAAAAAAAAATCAGAAAAAAAATAAAGATAATTTTTAAAAAATATAAAAAGGAAGAAAGAAAGAAAGAAAGAAAGAGAAAAAAAAGAAAAAGGAAGGAGAGGAGAGGAGAGGAGAGGAGAGGAGAGGAGAGGAGAGGAGAGGAAGAAAAGGGCAGGCCAGAAAGTGGGCAACAGAGAAGCATTTCAACATCTCAACCAAAATTAAAAAAAAAAAAAAAAACACACCTAGAAACATAAACAAATTGCTGGAAACTGGTGATGAAACAAAGATTTTAAAAACATTCAAAATGAAAAGGAACCTTACATAGTGAGGAAGAAAAATGAAAAATATTTCAGAGACCTAGTTAAAAAAAAATACAACTCTTTGTTGGTATGATAGTTTCTTTGGCTGTGGAGAAGCTTTTCAATTTGATGTAGTCCCATTGATTTGTTTCTGCTTTAGTCTTCCTTGCAATTGGGTTTGTAACATCAAAGAAGTCCTTGAGGTTTAGGTGGGAAAGTGTTCCACTAATGTTTTCCTCTAAGTATTTGATAGTTTCTGGTCTAACATCCAGGTCCTTGATCATTTGGAGTTAATTTTTGTTTTTGATGAGATAAAATGGCTCAGTTTCATTCTTCTGCATGTTTCAACCCAGTTTTCCCAGCACCATTTATTGAAGAGAGCCTCTTTCTTCCATTTAATATTTTGGGCCCCTTTAGCAAACATTATATGTTCATAGGTGTAGGGGTTTAACTCTGAGCTTTCAATTCTGTTCCACTGGTCTGTGTGCCTATTTTTGTTCCAGTACCAGGCTATTTTTTATTTTTATTTATTTATTTCCCCCTTTTGCCCTTGTTGGTTTTTTTTATTGTTGTTGTAGTTATTATTGTTGTTATTATTGATGTCGTCATTGTTAGATAGGACAGAGAAATGGAGAGAGGAGGGGAAGACAGAGAGGGGGAGAGAAAGACAGACACCTGCAGACCTGCTTCACCACCTGTGAAGTGAATCCCCTGCAGGTGGGGAGCCAGGGGCTCGAACTGGGATCCTTATGCTGGTCCCTGTGCTTCACGCCACATGCGCTTAACCTGCTGTGCCACCGCCTGACCCAGTACCAGGCTATTTTGATGATGATGGCCTTATAATATAGTTTGCTATCTAGGTGTGTGATGCCTCCATTTCTGTTTCTTTTCCTCAAGATTGTTATGGCAATTCTAGGTGTTTTCTGGTTCCAGATAAATGAGTGTAGCTTTTGTTGTATTCTCTTAAAGAAGCTTAATGGAACGTTGATGGGTATCACATTAAATTTGCATAGTGCTCTGGGGAGAATATTCATTTTGATGATATTAATCCTTCTAATCTATGAGCATGGGATGTATTTCCATTTCTTGGTATCATTTTCTATTTCCTCAAATAGTGACTAATAGTTTTCAGTGTACAAGTATTTCACTTCTTTGGTCAGCTTTATTCCTAGTTATTTTATTGATTTTGCTGCAACAGTGAATGGGGGTGATTTCTGGATATCCTCTTCTTCAGATTTAGTGTTTGCATAAAGAAATGCCACTGATTTTTGTACATTGGTTTTGTAGCCTGACACCTTGCTATATTGCCTAATAACTTCCAGTAGTTTTCTGCTGGATTCTTTAGATTTTTCTATGTATACTATCATATCATCTGCAAATAGTGAGAGCTTGACTTCTTTCTTTCCAATCTGTATTCCTTTGATTTCTTTCTCTTACCTGATTGCTATGGCAAGAACTTCCAATACTATGTTGAAGAGTAATGGTGATAATGGACAGCCCTGTCTAGTCCCCGATCTGACAGGGAATACTTTCAGCTTCTGTCCATTGAGTATGATGTTGACTGTAGGTTTGCTATATATGGACTCCACTATCTTGAGGAATTTCCCATCTATTCCCATTTTTTGTAGTGTTTTGAGCATGAGTGGATGTCAGATTTTGTTAAAGGCTTTCTCTGCATCTATTGAGATACTCATGTGGTTTTGCTTTTGTTGATTTGGTGAATTACATTGATTGACTTACGTATGTTGAACCAGCCTTGTATTCCTGGGATAATCCCACTTGGTCGTAATAAACAATCTTTTTGATATACTGCTGTATCCGGTTGGCCAGGATTGTTTAATATTTTGTCATCTATATTCATCAGAGATATTGGTCTATAGTTTTTCTTTTTTTGTTGTGTCCCTATCTGCTTTTGGTATCAGGGTGATGTTGGCTTCATAGAAGGTGGAAGGGATTGTTCCTGTTTCTTCGATCTTGTAGAAGAGCTTTAAAAGTGTAAGTATTAACTGTTTCCTGAAGGTTTTGTAGAATTTGTTTGTAAAGCCAGGACTTTGTTTGTAAAGTCCAGGACTTTTGTTGTTGGGAAGACTCTTAATAACTGTTTCAATTTCTTTGTCTGTGGTTGGTGCATTTAGGTTCTGTAGTTCTTCTTGGTTCAGTTTTGGAAGGGCATATGTTCCTAGGAATTCTTCCATTTCTTCCAGATTCTCTAGCTTGGTGGCATATAGTTCTTCATAGAAGTTTCACATGATTTTCTGGATTTCTGTGGTGTCATTTGTGATATCTCTTCTATGGTTTATGATTCTATTTATTTGAGTCTTCTCCCTTTTTTAGTGAGTCTGGCTACGGGTTTATCAATCTTGTTTAATTTTTCAAAGAACCAACATTTGGCTTCATTGATCTTTTGTATGGTTCTCTTATTTTCGGTGTTGTTTATTTCTGTTATAATTTTAGTGATTAATTTGTAGTCATATAAATCACTAGTTAATATGAGCAGGAAAAATTGATTGAATGTCTCAAACTTTAGAATGCATAGACCACCTTTGGTGGTGGGAATGGTGTTTATGTACACTCCTAGCAAAATGTAGACATATAAATCAGTAGTTAATTAATATGAGAGGGGGAAATCAATTGTATGTCTCAAAGTTTCTCAAAAGACAAACTGAATCTTTTTAATATATAGGCTATGTATTTGATACGCGGACTCTCTCAAAAACCTAGACCAAGTAGATTAGAAGCATCCAATAGCACAGCTATATGCAAGATACTGGGTACTGTACAGCAAACCATAACAAAGGGACTTTTCAAAGTTAACCCAATTAACAAATAATGTGATGATAATATTAACTATCGATTGTCTTTTTGAACCCTAAGACAGCAGGAACCTCACATCTTCACTATAGAGCCCCTACTTCCCCCAGTCCTGGAACCCTTGGATAGGGCCCACTTTCCCGTATGCATCTCCCAATCCAAACCAAATAATATTGCATCCGCTGATCACAACCTAACCAAAGCAACGATTGCCACCTCAACATGCTTCACCTCAGACTGTATCCAGAGACTTCACGTGTGGAATGACAACCCTTCAGCTTCATTACTCGGGTGAGACCTTTCCTTTTATAGTACACTCTAATTTCATCTCAGGTAGTTCACTTTCTAACAAAGTCCCGTAACCTAGAGATATACCAGTTTCTGTGAGAGAGAGCTTATGTGCACACGTATCCATAAACTATTGCAAAATATATACCTGAAAGCAGAAGTACACTAGAGTTTGCAGTGAGTACCTCCCTAACACTTCCTCTCCACTATTCCAAGCTTGGGATCCATGATTGCTCAACAAATTGTTTGGCTTCATATGTTAACTCTCTTTTCAATCACCAGATTCCAGATGCCACCAGGATGCTAGCTAGGCTTCCCTGGATTGAAGACCCCACCAATGTGTCCTGGAGCTCAGCTTCCCCAGAGACACACCTTACTAGGGAAAGAGAGAGGCAGACTGGGGGTATGGACCGACCAGTCAACGCCAATGTTCAGCGGGGAAGCAATTACAGAAGCCAGACCTTCCACCTTCTGCAACCCTCAACAACCCTGGGTCCATGCTCCCAGAGGGCTAGAGAATGGGAGGGGGTGGGTTATGGGGATTGGGTGGTGGGAATTGTGTGGAGTTGTACCCCTCCTACCCTATGTTTTTGTTCACTAATCCTTTCTTAAATAAAAAATTTAAAAAAAAAAAAAGAATGCATAGACCATAGGCTGAGTCTTTGATATGCTGACTCTCTTAAAAGCTTAGACCAGGGAGAACAAAAGCAACCAGTGGCACAGCTATTTACAAATAATGTCAAACAAGGGCAACAAAATGGAAAATAAATAAATAAATATGAAAAAAAAATTTTTAAAAATAATAATAATGTCAAAGGACATAAATTATTGTGATGTTGTGTATGATGCAGCAAATCCTAATAAAGAAATTTTTCAAAATTAACCCAATTGCCAGATAATTTGATTATAGCAATAACTATGTATTGCCTTCTTATGCCCTAAGACAGCAGGAACCTCCCACTTCCTCTATAAAGCCTATATTTCCCCATTCCTGGAGCCTCTAGAGTGGGCCTCACTTTCCTGCATGCTTCTCTCAATTCATACCAAATGATATAGCCTCTGCTGATCCCAGCCTAATCAATGCAATGAATACCACCTCGGTATGCTTCACTTCAGACTGTGTCCAGAGACATTAGGCATGGAATATCAACCCTTCAGCCTCATTACTTGGGTGAGATCTTTCCTTTCTCATAAGATTCTCTAATTTCATTCCAGGTGGTTTACTTCCTAACAAAGTCCCAACACCCAGATATAAACCAGGAACCATGAGATAGGGCATATGTTCACATGTATACATAAATTAGGGCAAAATATATACCTGAAAGCAAGAGTACACAATAGTCTACAGTGAATCAGTATGAAGTTCATAATGAAATGGTGTCTACTTAGACTCAGATACCCTCCTCACTTATTTCCTATTATACTTCCCTCACTCACTCCCAAGCTATCCTTATCAAAGCAAGGGCTGCAAAAGCTGAATAAAGGCAAGAGACTGGCATACTTTAATGATGACTCTTTAGTCACTATCAGACCCCCCCATCAGCTGGGGTCCTAGTTGGGGAGTCCTGAGATTTCCAAACACACATGATGGGCCTAGACCTCAAATAAATCCCTCTCTCCATTGTTAATGGTCATCTCTATCAGGAACAACAAAACAGACCCCTTTGTGGGCCCCCATAGGACCTTGCCCTCAACTTGGATCAACAATGGCACAAAGTGTTCCATCCTCTGAAAGGAAGCTGGACAACATACTCTATATTCCACCCGAGGAAGATGGGTCCTGATATTGGGGCAGCTTGGAACATTCCTACTGATGAACACAGAACGTGAACTCAGAACTAGAGGGGGGAGTCGGGCTGTAGCACAGCGGGTTAAGCGCAGGTGGCACAAAGCACAAGGACCAGCATAAGGATCCCGGTTCGAACCCCAGCTCCCCACCTGCAGGGGAGTCGCTTCACAGGCGGTGAAGCAGGTCTGCAGGTGTCTATCTTTCTCTCCTCCTCTGTCTTCCCCTCCTCTCTCCATTTCTCTCTGTCCTATCCAACAACGACGACAACAACAATAATAACTACAACAATAAAACAACAAGGGCAACAAAAGGGAATAAATAAAAATTAAATATTAAAAAAAAAAAGAACTAGAGGGATGCAGAGGTCACATAGGGTCCTAAGCTGAATATGGGCCCCAGATCAGATCAAATCAATGGGTTTTACAGTCAACAATATTTATACAACTTTCCCTAATATGGGAAAATAGGAGGGAGCTACTCTCTTCCCTGATCCAGCTTTCTGGTCCTCTTTCCCAGCCATAACATCATCTCCTCAGACAATAACTTGGATCCACCTGCATATCAGATGTCAGGCTAAGGGAGGGGGAAGCTAGTATAGTCATTGGCCCTTTGGAATATAACTAAAATATGCCTAGTAACTATCTACAAAATGGAGACATCCCCCACCCCTAACTCTTCATCTGCACTACTCCAGCCTTTAGGTCCATAATTAGTCAACAACTTGTTTGGCTTTATATGTTAACTCTCTTTTCAGCCACCAGGTTCCAGATGCTAGCATGATGCCAACCAGACTTCCTTGGATAGACAACCCATCAATGTGTCCTGGAGCTCCGATTTCCCAGAACCCCATCCCACTAGGGAAAGAGAGAGGCAGGCTGGGAGTATGGATAGACCTGTCAACGCCCATGTTCAGCAGGGAAGCAATTACACAAGCCAGACCTTCCACCTGCATCCACAATGATCTTGGGTCCATACTCTCAGAGGGTTAAAGAATAGGAAAGCTATTAAGGGAGGGGATGGGATACGGAGTTCTGGTGGTGGGAATTGTGTGGAGTTGTACCCCTCTTATCCTATGGTTTTGTCAGTGTTTCCTTTTTATAAATAAAAAAATTAAATTAAAAAATACACCTCAACAAACAACATCTTCAAGATGTAAAGAAAAAACACTAAATTTAGAGTTTTATCCAGAGAAAATATGTTCTTGGGGGTGGGGGAGTATAAGAACAAAGACTTTTAAAGAAGAATAATAGAGTGTGGAATGCATAACTAGAAGGCCTTTATTGTAAGAAAAAAAAAAAAAGAAGAAGAAAGAAAGAAAAGAAAAAAACCCTTCCTAAGGCTGAAATAAAGGAATTCCATATGAAAACTTGGATACATATAGAAGAATAAACAGCACTAATTCTTATCTTACCTAAAAATCTTTAAAAGAAAACCTCAAAATATCAAGCAGTTTTCAAGTAAGTAAACTGCACATACCACAAAAATACAAAAAAAAATTTCACAATATGTGGGACCCAATTTAAAAGAAAAGTATCAGACTTGCAAAGAATTGGGAAAATATGGCACATAATGAAGACAAAAACAAATATACACAGAACCAAAAAAGTGACAGAATTAGTAGAAAAGAATATTCAAATAGCTATTTTAAATATATTCCATGGTCAAATATTGCCTAGCAATGTTTCATTCAGTAACAGACTGGCTTTATGGTGGTTTCAATAGGCTATACCATAAAGCCCGGGTGTGTAGTAAGCTGAACCAGTTAGGTTTCTGTAATTACACTCTCTAATATTTTCATGACAAAATCACTTGCCAACACATTTCTTCTAATATCTCCCTGACAATAAGAATTGCACAGCCCAAATATCATCTGCTATATTCTTGCCTTTAGGTTCCTGGTTATTTAACAATTTGTCCTGCTTTCTATCTTAATGCTTTTTTTAGCCACCAAGTTGCAAATGCTACCATGACTCCAACCTGACTTAACCAGGCAGATGACCTCCCCAATGTACCCTGTAACCTCATCTCTCAGGAGCCCTGCCCCACGAGGGAAAGACAGAAACAAGCTGGGAATATGGATTGACCTGCCAATGCCCACCTTCAGCAGAAAGGCAATTACAGAAGCCAGACCTTCCACCTTCTGCACCCCATAATGATCCTGGGTCATTCTCCTAGAGGGATAAAGGATAGGAAAGCTTTTAAGGGAGGGGATGGGATATAAAGCTCTGGAGGTGGGAATTGTGAAGAATTTTACCCCTCTTATCCTATGGTTTTGTTGATTTTCTATTTTTTATTTTATAAGTAAATTTAATTAAAAAAAAAAAATTGCATAGGGGTTTGAAATGGCTTCAGTGGTAGCCAGGATCCGACTCAGATCACGGCCATAGAAGACACACAAGTGAAGGCATTTTCTCCTTTTATCATGGCTCAGTTTGGAGGACAGCTCAGTTTGTAGCCACCGTGGTGTTTCAGCCAGCTGCATTGGGTATTTAGCAGCCATCACTCCTTGGAGCATTTCCTACCATTTATACACAGCAAACTACATTGGCCACAGCAGGCCTTACCACACAGACCCCAGCAAACTATCAGTTAACTCAGACTGCAGCACTGCAGCAATAAGCTGTAGCTACAGCAGCTACATTACAACTGAATCTTCTATAGGTTTTAATCAGTGATATAGAAATCTATTTATTCTGAGTCAACAGGGTAGGTATGTTTACCATTATACATTTCTTTCCTAATAATAATATATATATATATATATATATATATATATATATATATATATACATACAACCATAGTTGCATAACCAAAATTTTATGTTAATTATTTCTGTTTTAATTCTCTGAATAAAATTCAGCTCCTTATGTGGAAAAAAAAAAAAGAAGAAGAATTGCATGGCTTTATATTCCAAAGAGGTAGAAAAAAATATGAGGCAGGCACACATTGAACTACTAGAGATGAAAAATACAATGTGGAAGTCAGGCAGTAGCACAGCGGGTTAAGCGCAAGGACCAGTATAAGGATCCCAGTTCGAGCCCCCGGCTCTCCACCTGCAGGGGAGTCACTTCACAGGCGGTGAAGCAGGTCTGTAGGTGTCTATCTTTCTCTCCCTGTATCTGTCTTCCCCTCCTCTCTCCATTTCTCTCTGTCCTATCCAACAACGATGACAACAATAATAACTACAATAATAATTACAACAATAAAACAACAAGGGCAACAAAAGGGAATAAATAATTTTTAAAAATGCTATGAAGGAAAAAAAGAAAAGAAAAATACAATGTATGATATCAACAGGTATACTGTGTCAATTAAAAGCAATTTGGACTCCACATTAAAAAGAAAAAAGATTCATATCTGGTTGCCTTTCTAAAGGTCAAATTTACAGGTGGATTTAGATAAGTTATAATCAGAATAATGATCTTATTCCAGAAAAGGATTATGTTGACCCTCATGTTCATAGTTGCATTATTTACAATAGCCAAAGAGTGGAAGCAGCAGGGGCCAGGTGGTGGTGTACCTGGTTTAGAGCACACATTACAGTATGCAAGGAACCTGGAACCCATATGCAGAGGGAAAACTTCACAAGTGGTGAAGCAGTGATGCAGATGTCTCTTATCTTCCACTCTCCTCTCAATTTCTCTCTGTCTCTATGCAATAATAATAAATAAATAAATAAATAAATAAATAAATATCTTCTTTGTCTTATTTAATAAAGGATAAATTAACAAAACCATAGGGTAGGAGGGGTACAACTCCACACAATTCCCACCACCCAATATCCATATCACATCCCCTCCCCTGATAGCTTTCCCATTATCTATCCCTCTGGGAGCATGGACCCAGGGTCCTTGTGGGTTGTAGAAGGTGGAAGATCTGGCTTCTGTAATTGCTTCCCCGCTGAACATGGGCATTGACTGGTCGGTCCATACTCCCAGTCTGCCTCTCTCTTTCCCTAGTAGGGTGGGTCTCTGGGGAAGCGGAGCTCCAGGACACATTGGTGGGGTCTTCAGTCCAGGGAAGCCTGGCCGGCATCCTGATGGCATTTGGAACCTGGTGACTGAAAAGATAGTTAACATACAAAGCCAAACAAATTGTTGAGCAATTATGGACCCAAAGGTTGGAATAGTGGAGAGGAAGTGTTGGGGGGGGGGGGGGTACTCACTGCAAACTCTAGTGTACTTATGCTTTCAGGTATATATTTTGCACTAGTTTATGGATACGTGTGAAATATGCTCTCTCTCACAGAACCTGGTCTATATCTAGGTTTTGGGACTTTGTTAGAAAGTGAACCACCTGAGATGGAATTAGAGTATACTATGAAAGGAAAGGTCTCACCCGAGTAATGAAGCTGAAGGGTTGTCATTCCACACGTGAAGTCTCTGGACACAGTATGAGCTGAAGCATGTTGAGGTGGCAATCATTGCACTGATTAGGTTGCAATTGGCTGATGCAATATTATTTGATATGGATTGGGAGAGGCATGCGGGAAAGTGGGCCCTAACCTAAGGTTCCAGGACTGGGGGAAATATAGGTTCTATAGTGGAGATAAATATATATAATATATATATAATAAATAAATATATCTTTAAAAAAAAAAGAGTAAAGTGGTCCTGGAGGTGGCACAGTGATAAAGCTTTGGACTCTCAAGCATGAGGTCCTGAGTTCGATCCCTGGCAGCACATGTGCCAGAGTGATGTCTGGTTATTTCTCTCTCCTCCTATCTTTCTCATAAATAAATAAATAAATAAAATCTTTTTTAAAAAAGTGGTAGCCTAAATGTCCATCAACAGATGACTGGCTAAAGAAATTATAGCATAGGGGTCAGGTGGTGGGGCACCTGGTTGAGTCCACATATTCTAGTGTGCAAGGACACAGGTTCAAGAACCCAGTCCCCACCTTCAAGGGGAAAGCTTCACAACTGGTGAAGCAGAGCTATAGGTGTTTCTGTGTTTCTCTCCCTATTACTCTCTTCCCTCTCAATGTCTGGCTGTCTCTATCCAATAAATAAATAAAGATAATTTTAAAAATTTAAAAAAGAAGTTATGGCATATATATTCCATGGAATACTACTCTGCAATCAAAAATATGATATTGTGTCCTTTGGGACAAAGCGTATGAAAATGGAGTTGCTTATGTTTAGCAAAATAAGTAAGGAGATGAAAGACAGCTACCAGATGGTTTCACTCACATGTGGACTTTAGAAATTTGATTTACATGAACTTGCAAAAAAAATTCAAACAAAACAGAAGCAAGCAAACTGTAAGACTTGTGAGAACTATGGTAGTTATCTTTGGGAGGTGGGAGGGTGGGGATACAGAACTTTGGTGGTGGGTGTGGTGTGAAACTATACACTGTAGTCTTATAATCTTGTAACAAACTTTTAATAACAAATAACATTACTTTTTAAAAGGATTGTATTGAAAATGTGGATATTCCCAAAGAAAATGACTATATACCTATCTAGATCTCTTTGAAGTGTGCTGTAGATGTGGTAAAAAAAAAAAAAGGGGGGGTAGAGGTCTGGAAGATGGCAAAATGAGAAGCTGCTAGTGGCTTGAGCTCTGACAACATCTACTAGAAACGGTAGGATTTTTGCCTTTAGCAGGACAGTCAATAAGGGGTCCTAGCGGTGACACCAAGGAGGTGACTATAACTCAATTTGGGTTAGAAAATAGAGTAAAAAGAAAGGAAAAAAAAATTTTTAATTATTATTCCCAAAGTGCACCCCTGACCCCCCCCATAACCAGTCCCTGGGACCAGAGATCTTCTCTTAGCTGGCTTCCCTGCTGAGCTTCTTTCTTTACCAAGATTCCTGTCCCACCAGGGGGTGTCATTCATTCTAATTCTATTCCTTTCTGAAACCCCTGGCCTTTTTTCTTTCTAAGTGGCCAATTCAGCTACAAATATTCCACCAAGCAGAGCCTTATGCAGACAGGGAAAGACTGCCAGAGGTTTTTTTGTTTGCTTGTTTGTTTTTGCTTTATTTTCTCAACAATCATCTGCCTCTGCTCAGGGGGGCTGAAGCAATCTGGAACCATCCAAGGTGAAGACAGGACAGGTTTTTTACTCTGTTCTATTTTATTATCAATACTAGATAAACATGTATCCCTTTCCCCCTCTCCTTCAGGTTGACATAATTAACTCTTAGTGTATTCTCCATTGCTAGGGGACCGCATGTCTTATCCACTTTTAAAGTAACTTGTTTCACTCTTCCTACCTTCCCTACCCAGTCTCTTCCTCCGCCTAGCTAATTAAATAATAAATAAATAAATAAAAACTCTTTCCTTTTACTGCTCTCTTATTACTGTTCTTTTTCTTATCTTTTTCTTTTCTCTCTTTTTTTTCTTCTTTTTCTCATTCTTGTCATCCTTTCTTCCTTCCTCCTGTGGCTTTCTGAATTCACTGATACACTTTTGGGAATTATTTTGGGGAAGAAATCTGACTCAGAGTGGACTCTCTATGTGTGTATCTCTGCTCTTCTTCCCTTTCTCCTCTTGCTACCCCTAGAATATACAGTGGATAATAGATTTGCATAATTGTCTATTCTTGCTATCCCTTCTTTCCTTTCTCTTTCTTCTTCACTTGGACTTGGTTGCTATTTTTTCATGGACTGGAGACATTGTTTGGCTAACTGGTAGTGATTAAACTGCTTCAATCCTTGCTTCAGTTGCTATTGTTCTGAGGTTGGGGATTGCATTTGTCATAAAGGTATTTAGGACAGTGTTCCTTCTACTCAAAACACAACAACTGAGGAAGAACAGAACATAAAAATAAGAAACACATAAATCAAAAAAATGGGTAGATCAAGAACACATAAAACTGCTACTATAATGAATGAAGACAAGAGCCCAGAAGAAACTATAAATCAACCAGAAGTAATCATAGATAAGAAAAGTATGCAAACAATAATAAACTTATTAATCACAGAAATGAAAACAACATTGGAGGAAAGGGATGGCAGTATTAGGGAAACAACAGTTGAGACCCCCAAGGAAAATACTGATTATCTTGAGGCAATTAGAGAACTGAAAGCTGAAATAGCTGAACTGAGGAAAGAAGCTGAGGGAAGGGAAAGCAGACTAACAGAAGCAGAAAACAGAATTAATTAGTCAGACAGAGGATGAGTTAGAGAAAACTAAGAAAGAGGTGAAAGAGCTAAAAAAGAGATTGAGAGACACTGAAAACAACAACAGAGACATATGGGATGATCTCAAAAGAAGTAACATTCGTATAACTGGCCTGCCACAGGAAGAAAGAGAGGAAAGGGAAGGAAACATTCTAGAGGAAATTATAGACGAAAACTTCCCAGACCTGAATAACAGAAAGGACATTAAGATTCAAGAGGCGCAGAGAATTCCAAACAGAATCAACCCAGACCTGAAGACACCAAAACACATCATAGTCACAATGAGTAGAAGTAAGGATAAAAAAGGATCCTAAAGGCTGCAAGAGAAAAACAAAAAGTCACATAAAAGGGAAAACCCATAAGACTATCAGCAGACTTCTCCACTCAAACTCTAAAAGCTAGAAGAGAATGGCAAGATATCTATTGAGCCCTAAATTAAAAAGGGTTTCAACCAAGGATAATATATCCTGCTAGACTTTCATTCAAACTAGATGGAGGGATCAAAACCTTCTTAGACAAACAACAGTTAAAGGAGGCAACCATCATCAAACAGGCCCTGAAAGAGGTTCTAAAAGACCTCTTATAAACAAGAACATCACTATAATACTTGCAATATATCAGAGCAAATAAAAATTTTTTTGAACAACGGCACTACAATACATTAAATCCATAATATCAATAAATGTCAATGGCTTAAACTCACCCATCAAAAGGCACAGAGTGGGGGGATGGATCAGAAAACATAACCCAACCATATGCTGCTTGCAAGAATCCCATCTGACACAACAAGATAAACACAGACTTAAAGTGAAAGGATGGAAAACTATCATACAGGCTAACAGACCACACAAAAAAGGCAGGAACAGCCATTCTCATCTCAGACACAATAGATTTTAAATTAAATAAAGTAATAAAAGATAGGTAAGGACATTACATAATTATTAGAGGATCAATCAGCAAAGAAGACTTAACAATTATTAACATCTATGCACCCAATGAGGGACCATCTAAATACATCAAGCAACTACTGAAAGAACTTCAAAAATACATCAATAGTAATACAATAATAGTGTGAGACTTCAATACCCCACTCTCACACTTAGACAGATCAACAAAGCAGAGAATCAACAAAGATACAAGAGAACTGAATGAAGAGATTGACAGACTACACCTCTTGGACATTTTCAGAGCCCTTCACCCCAAAAAACTGGAATACACATTCTTTTCAAATCCACATAACACATACTCAAGGACAGACCACATGTTAGGCCACAAAGACAGCATCAATAAATTCAAGAATATTGAAATCATCCCAATTATCTTCTAAGACCACAGTGGAGTAAAACTAACATTTAACAACAAACAGAAAATTATTAAAAGTTACAGAATTTGGAAACTAAACAACATACTCTTTAAGAACCACTGGGTCAGAGAGTCACTCAAGCAAGAAACTCAAATGTTCCTGGAAACAAATGAAAATGAAGACACAACCTATCAAAATATTTGGGACACAGCTAAAGCAGTATTGAGAGGGAAACTTATAGCCATACAATCACATATTAAGCAACAAAAAAAAGCTCAAATGAACAACCTTACTGCACACCTCAAGGACTTAGAGGAAGAGGAACAAAGGAACCCTAAATCAACCAGAAGGACAGAAATCACTAAAATTAGAGCAGAAATAAACAGTATCGAAAATAAGAGAACCATACAAAAGATCAATGAAGCCAAACGTTGGTTCTTTGAAAGATTAAACAAAATTGACAAACCCCTAGCCAGACTCACCAAACAAAAAAGAGAGAAGACTCAAATTAATAGAATTGTAAACGATGGAGGAGATATCACAACCAACACCACAGAAACCCAGAAAATCATGTGAAACTTCTACGAAAAACTATACGCCACCAAGCTAGAGAATCTGGAAGAAATGGAACAATTCCTAGAAACATATGCCCTTCCAACACTGAACCAAGAAGAATGACAAAACCTAAATGCACCAATCACAGACAAAGAAATTGAAACCATTTTTTAAGAATCTCCCCAACAACAAAAGTCCTGGACCAGATGGCTTCACAAACAAATTCTACAAAACTTTCAGGAAACAGTTAGGACCCATACTTCTTAAGCTTTTCCATAAGATTGAAGAAACAGGAATGCTCCGGTCCACCTTCTATGAAGCCAACAACACCCTGATACCAAAAGCATATAGGAACACAACAAAAAAGGAAAACTACAGATCAATATCTCTAATGAACATACATGCCAAAATATTAAACAAGATCTTGGCCAACCGGATACAGCAGCACATCAAAAAAATTGCTCATCACGACCAAGTGGTATTCATCCCAGGAATGCAAGGCTGGTTCAACATCCGTAAGTCAATCAATGTCATTCACCACATTAATAAAAGCAAAGCCAAAAACCACATGATTATCTCAATAGATGCAGAGAAAGCCTTTGACAAAATCCAACACCCATTCATGCTCAAAACTCTACAAAAAATGGGAATAGATGGGAAATTCCTCAAGATAGTGGAGTCCATATATAGCAAACCTACAGCCAACATCATACTCAATGGACAGAAGCTGAAAGCATTCCCCCTCATATCAGGGACTAGACAGGGCTGTCCATTATCACCATTACTCTTCAACATAGTATTGGAAGTTCTTGCCATAGCAATCAGGTAAGAGAAAGAAATCAAAGGAATACAGATTGGAAAGAAAGAAGTCAAGCTCTCACTATTTGCAGATGATATGATAGTATACATAGAAAAATCTAAAGAATCCAGCAGAAAACTACTGGAAGTTATTAGGCAATATAGCAAGGTGTCAGGCTACAAAATCAATGTACAACAATCAGTGGCATTTCTTTATGCAAACACTATATCTGAAGAAGAAGACATCCAGAAATCACTCCCATTTACTGTTTCAGCAAAATCAATAAAATACCTAGGAATACAGTTGACCAAAGAAGTGAAAGACTTATATACTGATAACTATGAGTCACTACTCAAGGAAATAGAAAATTATACCAAGAAATGGAAAGACATCCCATGCTCATGGATTGGAAGAATAAATATCATCAAAATGAATATTCTCCCCAAGCCATATACAAATTTAATGCAATATCCATCAAAGTTCCACCAAGCTTCTTTAAGAGAATAGAAAAAACACTACAATCATTTATCTGGAACATGAAAACACCTAGAATTTACAAAACCATCTTGAGGAAAAGTAACAGAAATGGAGGCATCACACTCCCAGATCTCTAACTATATTAAAAAGCCATCATCATCAAAAAGCATGGCACTGGAACAAAAATAGGCACAAAGACCAGTAGAACAGAATTGAAAACCCAGAAATAAATCCCCACACCTATGGACATCTAATCTTTGATAAGGGGTCCCAAAGCATTAAATGGAAGAAGGAGGTTCTCTTCAATAAATAGTGCTGGGAAAACTGGGTTGAAACATGCAGAAGAATGAAATTGAACCACTTTATCTTGCCAGAAACAAAAATCAACTCCAAATGGATCAAAGACCTGGATGTTAGACCAGAAACAATCAAATACTTAGAGGAAAACATTGGTAAAACACTTTCCCTCCTACACCTCAAGGACATCTTTGATTAAATAAACCCAATTGCAAGAAAGACTAAGGCAGAAACAAACCAATGGGACTACATCAAATTGAAAAGCTTCTGCACATCCAAAGAAACTATGAAACAAACAAAGAGACCCCTCACAGAATGGGAGAAGATCTTCACATGCCATACATCAAACAAGAAACTAATCACCAAAATACATAAAGAGCCCAGCAAACTTTGCACCAAAAAAGCAAATGACCCCATCCAAAAATGGGCAGAGGATATGAACAAAACATTCACCTCAGAGGAGATCCAAAAGGCTAACAAACATATGAAAAACTGCTCCAGGTCACTGATTGTCAGAGAAATTCAAATTTAGACAACATTGAGATACCACCTCACTCCTGTAAGAATGGCATACATCGGGAGTCGGGCGGTAGCACAGCGGGTTAAGCGCACTTGGCGCAAAGTGCAAGGACCAGCGTAAGGATCCTGGTTTGAGCCCCCGGCTCCCCACCTGCAGGGGAGTCACTTCAAAGGCAGTGAAGTAGGTCTGTAGGTGTCTGTCTTTCTCTCCCCGTCTTCCCCTCCTCTCTCCATTTCTCTCTGTCCTATCCAACAATGATGACATCAATAATAACTACAACAATAAAACAACAAGGGCAACAAAAGGGAATAAATAAATAAATAAATAAAAAGAATGGCATACATCAAAAAGGACAGCAGCAACAAATGCTGGAGAGGTTGTGGGGACAGAGGAATCCTTTCGCATTGCTGGTGGGAATGTAAATTGGTCCAGCCTCTGTGGAGAGCAATTTGGAGAAATCTCACAAGGCTAGACACAGACCTTCAGTATGATCCAGTAATTCCTCTCCTGTGGTTATACCCCAAGGACTCCATAACACCCAACCAAAAAGAGGTGTGTACTCTGTTTATAGCAGCACAATTCATAATAGCTAAAACCTGGAAGCAACCCAGGTGCCCAACAACAGATGAGTGGCTCAGAAACTGTGGTATATATACACAATGGAATACTATACAACTATCAAGAACAATGAACCCACCTTCTTTGACCCATCTTGGACAGAGCTAGAAGGAATTATGTCCAGTGAGCTAAGTCAGAAAGATAAAGATAAGTATGGGATGATCCCACTCATCAACAGAAGTTGAGAAAGAAGATCTGAAAGGGAAACTAAAAGCAGGATGTGACTAAATTGAAAGTAGGGCACCAAAGTAAAACCCCTGTGGCGAGGGGCGGGTGGACATGTGGCTTCCTGGGCCAGTGAGGGGTGAGGGTGGGTGGGTGTGATGGGACAGTCTTTTGGTGGTGGGAATGGTGTTTATGTACACTCCTAGTAAAGTGTAGTCATATAAATCACTAGTCAATTAATATGAGAGGGGGAAAATTTATTGTATGTCTCAAAATTTTTAAAACACAGAATGAGTCTTTTTAATATATAGGCTGTGTATTTGATATGTGGACTCTCCCAAAAGCCTAGACAAAGTAGATCAGAAGCAACCAGTGGCACAGCTATACAAGATACTGGGTACTATACAGCAAACCCTAACAAAAGGACTTTTCAAAATTAACCCAATTACCAAATAATGTGATGATAACATTAACTATCCATTGTCTTTTTGAACCCTAAGATAGCAGGAACCTCACATCTCCACTATAGAGCCTATATTTCCCCCAGTCTTGGAACCTTACCATAGGGCCCACTTTCCCTTATGCTTCTCCCAAGCCATATCAAATAATATTGCATCTGCCGGTCGCAACCTAATCAACGCAACGATTGCCACCTCAACATGCTTCACTTCAGACTGTGTCCAGAGACTTCACGTGTGTAATTACAACCCTTCAGCTTCATTACTCAGGTGAGACCTTTCCTTTCATAGTATTCTCTAATTCCATCCCAGGTGGATCACTTTCTAACAAAGTCCCAAAACCTAGATATAGACCAGGTTCTGTGAGAGAGAGCATATTTCACACGTATGTTGGTATGCATGAGACTCCTTCTGTTTCATTTGGTTTAAATCCCCCCTGCTTAACACTATTCTATTTACATAACCACTTCATTCTATTTACATAACCGCTGTTAACAAGCACCTCCCTCCAGGGCATTGGTTCAATACCCACTGTTTCATGATATGTTTTTGCTCCACCCCCCCTCCTTGTCACACCCTGATCCCTTCTTTGTCACACCCTGATTTTCACCAGTCACTTTTCTCTCCACCCTCTCTATGTCACATCCTGTTTCCACCCTACTTGGGAAGTATATATAAAGACAGCATTGTGAGTTTTAGAGTACTGTACTTGAGTTTAGCTTAGCTCGACTTAGATTGTGCTGCATCCTGCATGAATAAAGAGATACTGCCTATAGCTCAACCATGAGTCCCTGGTCGTCATGAAGCCAGTCCAGCAAAAACAACACACGTATCCATAAACTAGTGCGAAATATATACCTGAAAGCATAAGTACACTAGAGTTTGCAGTGAGTACCCCCCCCCCAACACTTCCTCTCCACTATTCCAACCTTTGGGTCCATGATTGCTCAACAATTTGTTTGGCTTTGTATGTTAACTATCTTTTCAGTCACCAGGTTCCAAATGCCATCAGGATGCCGGCCAGGCTTCCCTGGACTGAAGACCCCACCAATGTGTCCTGGAGCTCCGCTTCCCCAGAGACCCACCCTACTAGGGAAAGAGAGAGGCAGACTGGGAGTATGGACCGACCAGTCAATGCCCATGTTCAGCAGGGAAGCAATTACAGAAGCCAGATCTTCCACCTTCTACAACCCACAAGGACCCTGGGTCCATGCTCCCAGAGGGATAGAGAATGGAAAAGTTATCAGGGGAGGGGATGTGATATGGATATTGGGTGGTGGGAATTGTGTGGAGTTGTACCCCTCCTACCCTATGGTTTTGTTAATTTATCCTTTCTTAAATAAAAAATAAATTTAAAAAAGGGCAACAAAAATTATAATGGCTTTCCTTGAAATCAAATGGGAGGAATGTAAACTATCCCAACAAGTCAGTTATGCTGTTGATATTGTCCTATCAGACTACTACTCTGCCAGTTTCTAAATTCTCCACAAAAAGAAAATGGTAGATGGGCATATGGGACTCCTAAGAAAAGTTTAACATGTGCTGGATAAAAACCCTAAGCATCATATGTCTTCTGCTCTACATAGGATGGACATGTACCACTGAGTCAATGCAAATGAATAATGCAGTGGATAGGCACTCAGGGAGTTAGAGTTCACAGGAGTTGCTTATTTTCTCCTAAACAAAAATAAGTCCAAGATTACAAGATCTGACAAGCACAAAATAACCACATTAAAATCTATGGTTCACGATGGTATTATTAGCTGTATTTTTATGATCTCCAAGTTTTGTATATGGTTTTAGGTAACAAGAATGACTTTACCCAATGACATTTTTGAATTATGATATTGAGACATCTCAAGGTGGAGCTATAGAGTAGCTGCAGTTGCGTTCCTCTCCCTGGTCAACTAAGAATATCAAAGAAGGTCACCTGAGACCACAATAAGATGATACTAGGACTACTTTGGGACCTCACCAAGTCACCAGTGAGTGCAAACACATATGGCTCATAAACAGAGAGGAGCCTAAGGAAAAATTCCTGAGGCTAAAACCCTTATCTACTCACAAGCAGCTGGTAACAGTCCATCAGTTTTCTGATTGAGGCACCATCTCCAGTCTGTTTTGCCAACAAAAAGACTGCTGAAGGGAAAAGAGGACTTCCCTAAGGCTCACCAAATGAAACTATGAGTCTCCATTGCTATTGCCACTCAGAGACTGGAGCACTAGTGGGAAGGCCCTGTGCTGACATGGGCAGGTGAGCAGAGAACTGACCAAGAAACTCAGGAGAAGATCTACACCCCAGTGTTCTAAAGGAGGGGCTGTATGGTGTGAACCTTTCCACATTGTTCTCCTGATAAGGACATGGAGGATAATTGCCTCAGAACCCACAGACTATAAATGGGACTTGTTTAGAAACTCACAGGGCCAAGTAATGCTACCTGGTTTGGTTCTGGTTGCTGGCAGAGTGGCTGAATTGGGCTTTGGATCCTTGGAGCGTGGGAGTCTCCTTGCATAACCACTGTGATATCTCCCCCCCACCCTGCTTTATCTCTTGGTCAGGAGTAAGTGATTGAGCTAAAAAACTTACTTATAATTAAAAAGCTGTCAGGCTCCCATAGCCTATAGGGAAGAAAAAGAACAAAAGAGGTTTTAACAACCACTGTGCTTCAACTCAGGGATTGAGATAACATTGAAATAACTGTTAACTTCCACAACTGTGAACTCTTTAAGTACCTTACTTAGACACAAGTCAATCCAGGCAAGAGTGATGAGGAATTTGAAAAGTACTGAGAGAGGAACTTCATAACACACTATATATAATGGTTAAACCAAGAAGGAACATTGGAGAAATAAACAGGGACAAAAGCCCAGATAAAAGTTCCCCAAAGATAGAAGCACATAAGAATAAGGATAACTGTGGTTCTGGAGGTGGCGTGGTGGCTAAAGTACTAGACTCTCAAGCATGAGGTTCTGAGTTTGATCCCCAGCAGCATATGTGCCAGAGTGATGGTTGGTTCTTTCTCTCCTCCTATCTTTCTCATGAATAAATAAATAAATTCTTTAAAAAAAAAAAAAAAAGGAGAACATCCAAACAATAATTGAGACACTAGTCACAGGAGTGAGGAAAGAGCTTGAAAAAAATGTCATCAGAAATGGAGAAACAGCAAATAATACTCTGAAAGAAAACACAAACTATCTTGAGGTAATTAGAGAGCTGAAAGCTAAAATAGGTGAGTTAAGAGCACAGCTAGCTGAATAACTAACACATTATCAGAACAGGGTAACAAATAGCTGAGCTACAGAAAACAACAGAGGGAGCAAGAATAGAATAAATGAGGCTGAAAATAGAATTAGCAAGATCAAGGATGAATTAGAGAAAAATAAAAAAGAAGAGATCTCAAAAGGAGACTAAGAGATACTGAAAAACAACAACAGAGACATATGAGATGACTTCAAAAGAAGTAATATATGCATTTTCAGCTTGTCAGAGAAAGAAAGAGAGGGAGGGGAAGAAAGTATTCAACAGGACATAATAGCTGAGAACTTCTCTTGTCTAGACAACATAAAAGACATAAAGGTTCAAGAAGCCCAGAGGATCCCAAACAGAATTAACCCAGACTTAAAGACACTAAGACACATCATATTTAGAATGAAAAGGAATAAGGATAAAGAAAGGATTCTGAAGGCTGAAAGAAAAAAATAGTCACCTACAAAGGAAACCCATAAGATTAGCAGCAGATTTCACCTGAAATTCATTGAATCTTATCAAAGGTCAATATCAAAATTCTTTTTTTTAATTGGGAGATTAATGTTTTACAGTTGACAATAAATACAATAGTTTGTACATGCATAACATTTCTCAGTTTTCCATATAACAATACAACCCCCACTAGGTCCTCTGTCTTCCTTTTCCAGTTCCTGTATTCTCCACCCCACCAACCCCAGAGACCCCCCCAACTCTTCACCTGCACTATTCCAGCCTTTAGGTTCATGACTGGTCAATAATTTATCAACTTTTGTCTATGAGTGAGATCATACCATAGTCATTCTTCTCTTTCTGGCTTATCTCACTTATCATAATTCCTTCAGGCTCCATCCAAGATGAGGCTAAGAAGGTGAATTCATTGCTTTTAATAGTTGAGTAGTATTCCATTGTGTATATATGCCACAACTTTCTCAGTTACTCATTTGTTGGACACCTAGGTTGCTTCCACGTTTTGGCTATCACAAATTGTGCTGCTATGAACACAGGTACATACAGATCTTTTTGGATAGGTGTGTTTGGCTCCTTAGGTTATATCCCCAGGAAAGGAATTGCAGGGTCATAAGGTAGGTCCACTTCTAGCCTTCTGAGAGTACTCCAGACTGCTCTCCACAGGTATTGGACCAATTTATATTCCTAGCAGCAGTGCAAGAGGGTTCCTTTGACCCCACAACCTCTCTAGCATTTGTTGCTGTTAATTTTTCTGATTTATGAGATTCTCACAGGAGTGAAGTGGTATCTTGTTGTTTTTATTTGCATTTCTCTGACAACCAATGGCTTGGAGCATTTTTTTCATGCTTATTGGCCTTTTGGATCTTCTATTCTTTGGTGAATATTCTGTTCATATCTTCATTTTTCATTGTGGTTGTTGAGTTAGGTGAGCTCTTTATATATTTGACTTTTAGCCTTAGCACTTTCTTTCTTTTTTTCTTTTTTTAGTGAATATATATATTGGGGCCAGGTGGTGGTGCAGCCAATTAAGTGCACATAGTATTAAGCACAGGGACCCGCACAAGGACCTGGATTCAAACCCGTACTCCCCACGTGTAGTGGGGACACTTCACAAGTGGTGAAGCAGGTCTACAAGTGTCTGTCTTTATCTTTCCCTATCTATTTCTCTCTCCTCTCAATTTCTTTCTGTCCTATTCAATTTGAAAAAAAAAAAAAAAAAAGGAAAAAATGGCCACCAAGAGCAGTGGATTCAAAGTGCCAACACTGAGCCCAAGCAATAATCTTGGTGGCAATAGAAAAAAAAAAAAGAATGTATATATTCTGGCATATGTGGTACCAGGTGTCAAATGCAAGACCTCATAGTAAGTTCAGAGATTTACCATTGTACCACTTCCTGGGCCACAGCCTCTTTCCTTGCCACTTTACTGAGGGATCCCAAGGGGGACCCTGAAATACCCAAAAATATCCCAGACAACCTTAGATGATCTCTAGGGAGCTCTCCAGCTCTCGTCATTCACAATGATTCAGTGTAGATTATGTGTTTTCTCTTGAGCACTATCTAAGCAGAATGAACAGCCATCCTCCACCATCACTGGTCATTTCCATCAGGAACAGCATCAGGGACCCACTTATGGGTCTCCATAGGGCCTTGCCCTCAATGTAGAATAGTAGACACTGCCCCACCCTCTGAAGGGAGGCTGGGTCAACATACTCTGGCACTCCAGGAAGACAGATCCTGAAATGAATGCAGCCTAGAATGTTCCTAGCTATGACCACAGAGTGTGAGCTCAGACCTATAGGGAAGCAGAAGTTACACAGGCTCCAGTACTGAATATGGGCCCAAGATCAGATCAATGGAGTTTTACAGTTAACAGTATTTATATACTTTTCCCATATTTGGGAGCTACTCTCTCCCCTGATCTAGCTTTCTAGTCCTATTTCCAATTCTGACATTATCTCCCTAGACAATACCTTTAGTTCACCTGCATATTAGCTGTTGGGCTCAGGCAAAAGTTAGTCATGGGTCCTGTGGAATAAAACTAGAATAAACTTCCTAGCTTTTTCCAAAATGGGGACCCAAATCTCATCTGCTATATTCAGACCTTTAGGTTCATGATTGTTTAACAATTTGTTCTGCTTTATATCTTAATGTTTTTTTTAGCTACCAAGTTCCAGATGCTACCATGACACCAGCCTGACTTCCCTGGGCAGATGACCTCACCAATGTACCCTGGAACCCCACCTTTCCAGTGCCCTGCCCCACTGGGGATAGATAGAAATGGGCTGGGAGATTGACCTGCAAATGCCCATGTCCAGTGGAGAAGCAATTACAGAAGTCAGACCTTCCATCTTCTACACCCCATAATGATTCTGGGTCCATGCTCCCAGAGAGATAAAGAATAGGAAATCTTCCAATGGATTGGGGATAGGATGAGGAACCCTGGTGGTGGGAATTGTGTGGAATTGTACCCCTCTTAGCCAACGGACTTATCCACCATTATTAAATCAATAAAAAAATGAATGAACAGCCATCAGAAATATTCACAAGTGAGAAGCAACTTCATGACACAGTCAAGAATAGCAATTAACTTACTAAGATAATTATTCATAACCATCCTCTTTCCAGCATTCAAGACGTGTATTAAGTATTCTCTTGACCATCAGCAATTAGGGACATAGCAAAGTGCAAAGACAGAATCTGTGTCTGAGAGTCAAACAAAGCCAGTACTAAAAGTCATGGCATATAGTCACTGAACACGTTTTTAAGGTGATCATGACAGAACTGAGTTCCAGACCAACACTGCACATTCCTGTAGATGTTGAATTAACTTTTTTCTGTTCCTGACTTTCTACACATTTATACTAAAGGTGTTGGTTATTGACTCTGAGGTCTCTTCTAATTCTAACCATAGTTTTTCTTCTAAAAGTGTAACTAAACTTTCAGACTGATTTCACACTGTGTATGATCACCACATCTTCACTAGTCATCAGAAGGGAAATTCCCACACTGCAAAATAGCCACTGTATTCATCAAACGTTAAAACTCAACAGCCCCGATGGACCTGGGTGGTATTATGTTAAGAGAAATAAGACAGAAAAAAAAATGCTCTATTGCTTCACTTCTATGTGAAACTTACATAAAATTGAAATAAAGAAAAAAGAATTGAAAAATGCAGAGGTAAGGAGAGGAATGATTGACAGTTGTTCAAAAAGTATAAACGTCCATCTGCAGGGGGAAAGCTTTGAGAGGGGTGAAGTAGTGCTGCAGACATCTCTCTGTTTCTCTCCCTCTTTCCATCCACTTTCCTCTTGATTTCTGGCTGTCTCTATCCAATAAATACATAAAAATAATAATGAAATTTTAAAAGAGTATAAACTTACAGTTACAAATAGGTAAAATGTAAAATATATTTCCATATATATGTACATGTCATACAATGCCCTTGAAACAGAAAAACTAAAGGGACAGAGAGGAGAGCCATGGTTTCCAGAGCTTGTGGGTGGGGAGGAGGATTAATGACAAATAAGTAACACTGGGGAGTTTCTAAACTGACAGAACTGTCCTTATCTTTGACAGTGATGGTGACTATATGAGTAAGTGAAAATCCATAGAATCAGACACCATAAAAAAGTACATTTTATTGTGCATAAATTCAAAACTAAGTGATTTTTAAAAAATTAAATCAATAGCTCCATATTGCATTCATTTTTTTAAGTTTACATCATTTTAATAAAGTCTAGTTCATTTCCGGGCATTAAATTTAACCCCTTATTTCAATATCTAGTCTCTGAAAAATATCACAGTGCTAAGCATGGACTTTAATCATTTATAATGTACAATGAAAAATAAATTATTTTAAGATTTTTGAAATTTTTTATTAATGAGAAAGAGGGAGAGAACTAGAGCATCACTCTAACACTTGTGATGCCAAGGATCAAATCTAGGACCTTATGTTTGCAAGTCCAACACTTTATCCACTGGGCCATTTCCCAAGTCCACATATTTTAAAAACATGACATTATGTGGTCCTAACAGACAGATCATGGCTCCAGAGGTAGCACAGAGGTAAAGCACAAGACTTACAAGTCTAAGGTCCTGAGTTCAATTCCAGTACCATACACACTAAAGTGATGCTTTTGCTCTCTTTCTTTCTCATTAATAAATATCTTAAAAAATAAAAACAAAGGATCTGGGTGGCACGTCTGGTTGAGTGTACATGTTACATTGCATGAGGACCCCAGTTCAAGCCCCCAGGCCTCCACCAGGAGATGGAAACTTCACAAGCAGTAAAGTAGTTCTGCAAGTGTCTTTCTTTCATACTATTTATTTTTCCCTTCCTTCTTGCTTTCTTTCTCTCCAATAAATAAATAAATAAATAAAATATTTTTATTGAGAGGTTAATGTTTTATAGTTGACACCAAATACAATAGTTTGTACATGCATAATATTTCTCAGTTTTCCACATAACAATACAACCCCCACTAGGTCCTCTGTCATCCTTTTGATAAATAAGTTAAATACTTTTAAAAGAATTATTAGGGTACAATTCATATACAATAAGTTTACCCATTTTAATTGACTGTTTTTAAAAAGTTCAGTGACTTTCAGTAAATTTACAGAGTTGCAACCATGTCACCATAATTCTATTTTAGAACATTTCATGACGAGTTAGGATAGATAGCATAGTAGTTATGCAAAGAGACTCTCATGCCTAGAGCTCCAAAGAGACTCTCATGCCTGAAGCTCCAGAGTCCCAGGTTCAATGCACCACCATAAGCCAGAGCTGAGCAGTGCAATGGTAAAAAAAATAATAATAATTTTTAAAATTTTTAATTTAATTTAATTTTAAAAGTTAGAACAAGGAAGTCGGTCGGTAGCACAGCTGGTTAAGCGCACGTGGCGCAAAGCACAAGGACCTGCATAAGGACCTCAGTTCCAGGCCAGGCTTCCCACCTGCAAAGGAGTCGATTCACAGGCGGTGAAGCAGGTCTGCAGGTGTCTATCTTTCTCTCCCCCTCTCTGTCTTCACCTCCTCTCGCCATTTCTCTCTGTTCTATCCAACAACAACGACATGAATAACAACAACAATAACTACAACAATAAAAGACAAACAATGGCAACAAAAGGGAAAATAAACAAATATTAAATACATATATATACAATTAAAAAAGAAACAAAAAAATGTTAGAACATTTTACGACCACAAAGAGATTCCGCCTACTCCTTTGAAGTTTAAGAGACTTGAAAAAAAAATGTTTAAATAGGGAGTTAGTCGGGTAGCACAGCGGGTTAAACGCAGGTGGCTCCAAACGCAAGCACCAGAGTAAGGATCCGGGTTGGAGCCCCCGGCTCCCCACCCGCAGGGAAGTCACTTCACAGGCAGTAAAGCAGGTCTACAGGTGTCTCCCTCTCCCCATCTCTTTCTTCCCCTCCTCTCTCTACTTTCTGTCCTATCCAACAACGACGACATCAGTAACAACAACAATAACTACAACAATAAAACAACAAGGGCAACAAAAGGGAATAAATAAGTAAACATTTTTTAAAAATTTAAATAAACCTATGTGCTTCTTCCACGGGAGGTCTACCCACCCCCACAGTGTTGCCACCATATCTCCAATGATTCCTGAGAAGTTCCAGTATATTCTGCTAGTCCTCAAACTAACATCAGAAAAGTGTCTTTGCCACTACTGCATTTTTTAAATTTTGCCATTACTGCATTTTTAATATTTTATTTATTTATTTATTTATTTATTTGATAGAGGCAGAGAGAAATTGAGAAGGGAGGGGGAGATAGAAAGGAAGAGAGACAGAGAGACACCTGCAGCCCTTTCAAGTGGGAGCCAGAGGTTTGAACCTGGGTCCTTGTGCACTGTTAACGTGAGTGCTTAAACAGGTGCACCACCGCCTGGCCCCCATCACTACTGCATTTAAGGATGTGGGGTGAGCATACTATTCTCACTTGGTGTTGAGGAAGGCAGATGTCAGTTATTCTCTTTAAGCAGATAAGAGAGACCACTGAAGATAAGGTAGACCATCTTGCAGAGCCCACACCATTGTAAAGTTCCCAACTGGTTTCTGAACAGAAATATGGAAGATACAATTAGGTCCTGGCCCATGGTCTGAACAACAAACTCTGTGAAGACCTGGAATGAGTTAAGAAGATTCAGGCCCACAAAGGGCTGTGACTGCCACCTGTATTTCTGACCAGCTGACTAGAAATCAGGGTTCCAACAGTTCCAACTGATTTACTCACAAAACTCAAAGAAACGCCTTCTTATGTTTGCTGGGATATATATATTTTTTAAATACATGTGTACATACTAAATATATGTAATAAAGAACAGAAAACTAATAAACACCTAGATGAAGAGGTTCTCAGGGAAAGGTCCAGAGTTTCTAACCCCAGAAGAATTGAGTTGGGGCATACAACCCCCTCTACAAATAAATGATTCACCCACTCAGGAGCTCTGTAAACCCTAACTTTGCAAACTTTTTGTAAGTATGACTCTCATTATCTCCATCCCCAGGCTCCTTCTCCAAAGGATGGAAACAGCAATGGAAACTCCAAGTTTCTCATCATAACTTGTTCTTCCTGATGATCAGCCTCATCCAGAAGCCACCAAATGTCCCCTCAGTTAAGCAGAAGACATGGGATTGAAGTGAAGGAGGTAATGACATGAAATTGGAGTAGAAAATCTCTTGTGTCAGGAACCAGGGTCAAAAGCCAAGTATTAGAGTCAAAGATGATTTGAGTCCCTCTCAGCATTTTGGAAGTTGCCAGAATTTTAGGAACTCTGTGCAGGGACAGAGGCCAACAAGCAAATCTTCTATTCTCTCACAGTCCTGGTGTGACA
The DNA here is from genome assembly GCF_950295315.1 of Erinaceus europaeus. Classification (NCBI taxonomy): domain Eukaryota; kingdom Metazoa; phylum Chordata; class Mammalia; order Eulipotyphla; family Erinaceidae; genus Erinaceus; species Erinaceus europaeus. The sequence goes on from NC_080170.1 coordinate 38,744,153, forward strand.
TCCACATCATTTGGCAGTCAAAATAGTAATCAAATGACTTTAAAAATAAAATGTCAAGATTGGCAAAAAGAGATCCTGGAGAGGAACAGTATGTAAAAGTATGGAAAGAGAATGAAGATGTCTGAACTCATGTTAATACCCTCTAGAACACCAGTCTCCCCTGAATTCAGGTTCTAGAACACCACTCCCCTTTGATAAGCTGACTACAGAAGAAAAGCTGCATTAAAAATGGGATGCTACTCAAGGCCCCAGACCTCTGGCTCCTCATCAGACACATGTACCCTGACAAGAATTCTGGAAAGGAACACTATACTTCCATGTGGCTTCTTGTTGACAACTCTAAAGTGAATACATTTTTTAACTGAGGGGAGTTGGGCAGTAGTGCAGCAGAGGGGGTTAAGAGCAGGTGGCCCGAAGTGCAAGGACCAGCGGGAAGGATCCTGGTTCAAGCCTCCGGCTCCCCACCTGCAGGGGGGTTGCTTCACCAGTGGTGAAGCAGATCTATAGGTGTCTCTCTTTGTCTCCCCCTCTCTCTGTCTTCCCCTCCTCTCCCCATTTCTCTGTCCTATCCAACAACAATGATATCAACAACAACAATAATAAAACAAGGGCAACAAAAGAGAAAATAAGTAATAAAAAATTTTTCTTTGAATTGAAAATGCTTAATGTGGAGTTTTGCTCAAATAGCCATACTGTTTATAGCAACTGCTGATAAGCTTTGGCAAAGGAAAGTCCCTGCCTCCCAGAAGAACCACACAGCTGAAGACCATCAAGTTTCTTCTGGGCTCTGTGGAGTGAGCATGAGGACTTCCTCAAAGTCCCCCTTCTCCAGTGCTGATCAGGCATGTGTCTCTAAGCAAGGCACATTAGATGCCCTGGCTCTTGTCCATGTGTTTCATTCTTAGAACAAAACATTCACCTATAATTTTCATTTTAATCACTATCATCTCATCTTAAGAAAAGTCCTCACAGGAGACCTATTGACAACTTTTTATGGTCTGATGACTGACAATTTTTCTTAGAGACTTTTCTCTTTTTTGTTATCTATGTATTGGACAGAGAAAGAAAGAAATTGAGAGTGAGGTGGGGAAAATACAAAGGGAGACAGAGAGACACCTGCAGCACTGCTTCACCCCTTGTAAATCTTCCCTCTACAGGTAGGGACCCAGGGCTTGAACCCAGGTCCTTGCACATTGTAACATGTGCACTCAGTCAGGTGCACCAACACCCAGCCCCCCCTTTTTTGTTTGTTTGTTTGTTTTACTTTGCTGCCAGGGTTTTTTGCTAAGGCTTTGTGCCTACAAGATTCCCCCTCTCCTGACATTTTTTTTTTCTTGAGAAAGAAATTGAAAGAGAAGGAGAGATACCACTGTAGATTGTAGCATCAATCTACAGTTTGTTAAGCTTCCACTTTGCACAGTGTAGTAGATAAAGGGTTGGACTCTTAAGCATGAGGTCCCAAGTCTTATCCCCAGCATTGATATCATGCTGTTTCTCCCTCTCCCTATCATTCCAATAAATTAATAAATCATTTTTAAAGTAATTACACAACCAAACATTTATGAAACAAAATCACATCTGTGTTATCCATGTCCACATTCCAGAAATCTCATCGAGTTCCAGATAGAAGAAAGGGTTGACAAATATTTGTGGAATGATTAAATGAGTGGAAAATGCTGACTTGGACAAAGCAGTTTCCAGTAACACCATCTATGCAATTATTACACTCCTGAAGGTTGCATGATGATGCCAGTGAATTTGAAAATGAAACTACAGAAGGTATTTCTTCTTTTTATTTTTTATTTGTATTTTTTTTTCCTTCAGCATCACTGGGGATCATCAGTGCCAATACTACAAATTCACCACTCCTGGTGGCCATTTTTTTTTCCATTTTATTAGACAGAACAGAGAGAAATTGAGAGGGGACAGTATGATAGAGAGGGAGACAGAAATATAGATACCTGCAGACCTGTTCACCATTCACTGAGCATCCCCACTGCAGGTGGGGAGCAGGACTCAAATGTTGGTCCTAGCATGGATCCTTCACTTAGTACTATGTGCACTTAACTGGGTGCACCGTCCCTAGAATGTATTTCTAAATTGCTGAAATCTCAAGACTGCTTTTATTACTAGTGGTAATTAATACACTATTGAAGTACAGTAAGGCATCTTATCTAAAACTCTTCAGACTTGGGGAGGAAAAACAACTCCTGAAACTCCTCTGTTCTATTGACTGGATTGCCAAGAATGTTGTAATCAGAGATAATACATACTTTCAGAAGCTCCTTTAATGTTCTATAGTCTTTAGTAATAAAGTCTCACCTGCTTGCTTCTGTTTCTTAATTTTTTATTAGTGATTTAACATTGTTTTACAGAATTATCAAGTTCCAGGAGTATTTTCATACACACACTTGGTGCATACAAGTGTCTACAACTCCCAGCAAAGTTTGGTGCAGCCCCCAACCAATCACCCCACCCCACAGCTATCTGAGTTCTCACATTTTACAAGAGATAGTCTCACTATCTTATTTCTTTTCTTCCTTCTTCCCTCCCTTCTTCCCACCCACCCTCCCATTCTTCCTTCCTTCCTTTATTTCTTCTTTTGCCTTTCTTTCTTTCTTTCTTCCTTTATTTCTTTCTTTCTCTCTTTCTCCTTTTACTGCTTCCTTTACTTTAATCATCTATATTCCACATGAATAAAACCATCCAGTATGCCGGCCAGACTTCCCTGGATTGAAGACACCACCAATGTGTCCTGGAGCTCAGCTTCCCCAGAGACCCATCCTACTAGGGAAAGAGAGAGGCAGGCTGGGAGTATGGACCGACCAGTCAACGCCCATGTTCAGCGAGGAAGCAATTACAGAAGCCAGACCTTCTACCTTCTGCAACCCTCAATGACCCTGGGTCCATGCTCCCAGAGGGATAGAGAATGGGAAAGCTATCGGGGGAGGGGGTGGGATATGGAGATTGGGCGGTGGGAATTGTGTGGAGTTGTACCCCTCCTACCCTATGGTTTTGTTAATTAATCCTTTCTTAAATAAATAAAAAATAATAATAATAATAATTATAACAACAACAAAAAAAAACCATCCAGTAGTTGTCTTTTACTTCCTGACTTATTTCACTTAGCACAATCACCTCCAGTTCCATCCATTTTGTTCCAAATGATACAATCTCATCTCTTTTTTTATAGCAGAGTAGTGTTTTATTGCATATATATCCTACAACTTCTTTATCCAATCATGTGTCATTGAACATCAAGGTTGTTTCCATACTTTGGCTATTTTTGAATGAAACAGCTATAAACATATGGGTACATATATTCCTTTGAATTTGTGATTCTACATTATTTTAGTATATGCCTAAGAGTGGTATTGCTGGGTTTTACGGTAATTCCATGTTTATTTGTTTAAGCATTCTCCAAACTGTTTTCCACGGGGGTTATAACAGTCTATATACTCACCAACAGTGTAGCAAAGTTCCTTTTTCTCCACATCTTCACCAACAATTGTCATTTCCTGTATGGTTGATGTAAGTCATTATCACAAATGTGAGGTGGTATTTCATCATGCTCTTAACTTGCATTTCTCTAATAAGAGATGTGAAGCATTTTTTCATATGTCTGTGGGACATCTGGATGTCTTCTCTTTTTTTAAGATTCGTTGATCACTTTTTATTTATTTTATTTATTTATTTTTACTAGAGACAGAGAAAAATCTAGAGGGAAGGGGGAGAGAAAGAAAGAGATACCTGCAACATTGCTTCACCACTTGTGAAGCTTTCCCCCTGCAGATAGGGACTTGGGGCTTGAAACCAGATCCTTGTGCACTATAATGTTACTCTCAATCAGGACTGCCACCAACCAGCCCCTTGGATGTCATCTTTAGAGTTGAATGTTCAAATCTTTTACCCATTTTATTGCTGTTTTGTTGTTCATGTGATCACCATACCTCTATATAGCCCCATATATATCTCCTGCTCTCCTCTCAATTTCTCTCTGTTTATATCCAATAATTATTAGATCAAAATATTTTTAAATTGTTTTAATATTTTCATTTTACTTTATTTTAATGAGAAAGAGTAGATACAGAGGGAAAGAAACTGAGAGAAAGAGACCAGAACACTGCTCAGTTCTGGCTTATGGTGGTGCTAGGGATTGAACCTGAGATCTCAGAGCCTCAGGTTTTTAGGCATTTGCATAACATTATGCTATCTCCCCAGGTTCCCAAGAAAAAGAAATGTAAATAAATAAAATCTAAACTAAATAAGTTAAATAATTTAATTAAGAGAGAGAAAGGGATGCCAGACCTTTTTATCTCTCCACCACATAAGAAAAACATCAAAGACTTCCAGAGACGGGGCTACAGAGTAGCAGCAGCTGTGTTTCTCTCCTCTCCTCTTCTCTCCTCTCCCAGGTCAACAAGTAAGACCAAAGGAGACCACCTGGGACTGCAAAAAGACAGGACTAGAACAACTACAGGAATCTACCAAATCACCGGTGAGTGCAAACACATGTGGCTCCTGGACAGAGAGGAGCCTAGGGAGAGATTAAGTGGTTGGTAACAGTCAGGCACTTTACCAGTTGAGATACCACCTCCATTCTGTTTCAATAACAAAAAGACAGCTGAAGGGAGGAGAGGACTCCCCTAAGACTCACCAAATAAAACTGTAAGTCTCCATTGCTACTGCCCTCAGAAGCAAGAACAGCAGCAGGGAGGCCCTGTGCTGACACCAGGGGACAGAGAACTAATCAGGAAACTTAGGAGAAGATCTATAACTCAGTGGCCTAGTGGCAGGGCTGTGAGAGTCTCTTTTCATAACCACTGGATTATTTCTGCCCCATCCTGCTTTATCTCTTGGTCAGGAGTGAGTTATTAAGCTAAAAGGCCTACTTATAGTTTAAAAGCCCTCAGGCTCCTATATCCTACAGGGAAGAAAAAGAACAAAAGAGGCTTTTAAGTCACTGTGCTCCAACTCAGGAATTAAAATAGTATTGAAACAACTGTCCATTTCCACAACTGTGAACCCTTTAAGTACCTTACTTAGACACAAGTCAATCCAGACAAGAGTGATCAGTAATTTGAAAAGTACTGAGAGAAGGACCTCATAACATACTCTATAGAATGGTCAAACCAACAAGAAGAAATATTGGAGAAACGAACCAGGACAAGAATCCAGCTAAAAGTTCCCAAAGGTTGGGTTGAAGCACAAAAACATGAGGTCAACATCCAAACACTAGTTAAGGAGATAATCACAGGAGTGAGTAAAGAGTTTGAAAGAATTGTCATCAGAAATGCAGAGACAACAAATGAGACCCTGGAAGAAAACACTAATTATCTCAAGGTTATTAGAGAGCTGAAAGCTGAAATAGCTGAGCTAAGGACATAACTAACAAGCTAAAACTGAACAAGCTAAAACTCTATCAGAACAGGGTAACAAAATAGATGACCTCCAGAAAACAGTAGAGGGGAGACAGAATAGAATAAATGAGGCTGAAGACAGAATTAGCAAGATCAAGGATGAATTGGAGACAAATAAAAAAGAAGTAAGAGATCTCATTCTATGTAACCTCCACTAGGAAAAAACTAAATTATAAAAACTTGCATTCAAATACATTATATTTGTGAGTGCTCCTACTGCATCACATAGTACTGTGTACTTTACCTCTCTTTACTGTTGAGATCATTCATATCCATTGTACTTGTGTAAGTAAATAATCTGTCACAGAGATTATCTTTATGCAAATGTCACCACATTAATGGGCCTGTCCACAAACCAGGATTTTGTGATTTGTGAAAATAGACAACAGGCCCCAGGTAGACTCACTTGTGCTAAATAAAACCCACAGAATCAGTAGGACTTAAGTTTGAGAGAGTGGCAGATCAACAACCCAAACGGTTTGTTTTCTTTCACCTCTGCAACAGCAAAGTCACAACATTTGTGGAAATAAGATTGGCTTTCAGAAATACTTCCACAACAAAGCTAAGTGAGGACACAAGATTAAAAAGTCATTCTGTTGTACTGCATTGTTCTGTGTCACCTCCACAAGATAATAAGTCACAGTCAAGAAAACATACATAGGACACAGAACCTTAATCAGGCAAGTCCAGCTGAACTGAGATCCTGTCACCCAAATCCTTTTGCAATGCTGTGTCTACAACTTTATAATCACAGAAAACAGGAAATAAAAACTATAAACCATGCAGGAGTTGCAACTGAATACTTTTAGGTGACCATGGCAGCTTGGAAGCAGTCATGTTGGAACTTAGTTTCCATATTAGCAGACTCTGAGGTGGAGCTGAAGAGAAGTATTCCATTTATTGTGTATTTATTGGTTGTGAGGTCAACAGAACCCTCCTGCACTGCTGGTGGGAATGTAAATTGGTCCAACTCTGTGGAGAACAGTCTAGAGGACTCTCAGAAGGCTAAAAATGGACCTACCCTATGATCCTGCAATTCCTCTCCTAGGGATATATCCTAAGGAACCCAACACACCCATCTAAAAAGATCTATGTACACATATGTTCTCGGCAGCACAATCTGAAATAGCCAAAACCTGGAAGCAACCCAGGTGTCCAACAGCAGATGAGTGGCTGAGCAAGCTGTGGTATATATATATGTATGTATATTGGAATACTACTCAGCTATAAAAAATGGTGACTTCACTGTTTTCAGCTGACCTTGGATGGACCTTGAAAAATTCATGTTAAGTGAAATAAGTCAGAAACAGAAGGATGAATATGGGATGATCTCACTCTCAGGCCGAAGTTGAAAAACAAGATTGGAAAACACAAGTAGAACCTGAACTGGAATTGGTGTATTTACCAAAATAAAAGACTCTGGAGTGGAGGGGGGAGGAGAATACAAGTCCGAAAAGGATGATAGAGGACCTAGTCAGGGTTGTACTGTTATATGGAAAACTGGGAAATGTTATGCATGTACAAACTATTGTATTTACTGTTGAATAATACACCAATTCTCCAACAAAGAAATTAAAAAAAAAAAAAGAAAGAAAGAAAAAAACAGCAAATAGGATACGATCTGTAAGTCAGGAAAACAGCCCTTGGCAGAATCCGACCATTTGCCACTTGATCTCTGATGTTTATTCTGTATAATTGTACCATCAAAAATCCTGTTGTTGATATTTTTATGGCAATCTGAGCTAAGACAATTGGAAACTTGTTCGAAATCTCAGATCCTAGGCAAGGGTAGATAGCTTAATGGTTATGCAAACAGACTCTCATGCCTGAGACTCCAAGTCCCAGGTTCAATCCCCTCCACTACCACCATAAACCATAAAAAGGGGGGCGGGCAGGAGGTGGCACACCTGGTTAAGTGCACATTTATAGTGTAAAAGGACCCAGATTCAAACCCCCGGTCCCCTATGGGTGTAGGGGGGAGCTTCACAAGTGGTGAAGTAGGGCTGCAGGTATCTCTCTGCCTCTTTATCTCCCCCATCTCAATTTCTCTCTGTTTCTGTCCAATAATAAATAAATAAATAATAAAAATAGTTTTAAAAAGGAAAAAAAGAAAAAAAAAAAAGATATCTCTGATCCTGTCCCTGCTAAATTAGAATCTGCCATTTTCTAAGATGTTTGAGTGATTTTCATACTTGTTGTAGTTACAATTAAAGTTTAAGAGATTCTATTTGGAGGGTCCTAATTCAATATGAATTAAAAGCCACCTGAACATTTCAACCCCAGGAAGTAAGTTGTCAAATTCTTCGGTAGACTCCAAACCAGAAGTACCAAACTGCTGATTAGTCTGTAAAATCTTCAGGGCCTTCCTGTTTCTCTTCTCACAGGACTTCTTCAAGGTACCATTGTCAGGGTATGAAAAATAAGGTCAGAGGTACCATGTCAGGGTATAAATAAGCAGGCAGAAGACAAGCAGTCCATCCAAGATTTCTTTCTCTCTCTCTCTCTCTCCCCGCCCCCAGCTTTGCTGCAATATAATTTGCCACATTTTAGGCAAAGGTGATAACCACTATACTACAGCCACTACACAACGAAAACTGGCTTAGAGCTATACTTTATACATTTCAAGTGTACCGCATGATGGTTTGACATCTCCATACTATGTGAAGTGTTAATCACAGTCAAGTTCATACATCCATTACCTTACATAGATGTGTGGGAGTAGGGACGCTAAAGTTTTCTCAAGTTCAAGTGCGTACACTGAATTGCTAACATGGTGACCACCAGAACTTAATCATAGCAGGAGGCCTGTGCCCTTCCACAACTGCTTTTAATTGCAGCAAAGCCTACCCTTATCAACCTCACCCTAACATCACACATTCACAGTGAAAGAATAACAGTAACAGAAACTCTAAAGGAGCAAGAAAACCACAACTGTGTTAAATCACATGTCTCCTGATACCTGGTTAAATCTGTTCGTGCAGATTTTCTGCTGATCCAGTGTTGGTGGACTAGCAGATCCTCTATGCATTAGCTATATCTAATTTCCAAGTTTCCCAGTGACATGCTATGGGGCCCAGGAACAAATGCACACTTTCACTTTTTGTTTCTGATTCATAGATGTCTGTACTATTACTTTTATTACTAGATCTGTGTCTGGAAATAAGCAAGGGTCAGTTCTTGGGTTAATTTGGTTTGGTTTTAATAGCTTTGAATTTCTTCTCTTCTGATTTTATTATGGTGCAATTGGTATATAACACACAGTTTCAGGTGCAAAGCATCACAACTTGACTTACTAATGCTGTGAAAATTACTCCAGTCATTTAGTTAACTTCATCACAACTATAGTTCAAGGAAGAAGAAAGAAAGAGAGAAAAAGAGCAGGAGGGGGGGGGAAGGAAAGAAAGATGCTTTTTTTTCACCTGTAGCAAGAAATTTTAGGAGTTACTCTCTTCTTGTGTTTTCTATTACTTATTGATACATCCTCAGCATGTATCCTCTTTATAACTGAGAGTCTGTGCCTGTTAATCAGATCTTATTTTTATTTTTTAATATTTATTTATTTGTTGCCTTTGCTTTTTTATTATTGTAGTTATTATTGTTGTTGTTATTGATGTCATCATTGTTAGGACAGAGAGAAATGGAGAGAGGAGGGGAAGATAGAGAGGGGAAGAGAAAGACAGACACCTGCAGACTGGCTTCACCGCTTGTGAAGGGACACCCCTGTAGGTGGGGAGCCAAGGGCTCGAATCTGGATCCTTGAGTCGGTCCTTGTGCTTTGTGCCGCCAACTAGATCTTGTTTTTGTAACAGTTTTAGGTTTGTCGAAAGTTTTTGTCACTTTTCAATCCTTCTTTTCCTGAATGAAACTGATTGTACTCACTGAGGTGAAAAGAAAAGAAAAAAAGAGAAGAGGAAAAGGAAAGGAAGGGAGGAAGGGAAGGAAAGGGAAGGGAAGGGAAGGGAAGGGAAGGGAAGGGAAGGGAAGGGAAGGGAAGAGAAGAGAAGAGAAGAGAAGAGAAGAGAAGAGAAGAGAAGAGAAGAGAAGAGAAGAGAAGAGAAGAGAAGAGAAGAGAAGAGAAGAGAAGAGAAGAGAAGAGAAGAAAAAAATTGGGCGGTAGCACAGCATCTTAAGCACAAAGGGCAAGGACCAGCATAAGGATCCCAGTTCAAGCCCTCCGGTCCCCACCTGCAGGGGAGTCACTTCCCAAGGGTGAAACAGGTCTGCAGGTCTTTCTCTCCCCCTCTCTGTCTTCCCATCCTCTCTCCATTTCTCTCTGTCCTATCCAACATCAACAATAATAACTACAACAATAAAACAGCAAAGGCAGAAAAAGGGAATAAATATTTTTTAAAAGAAAGAAGAGAAAAGAGAAGAAGTCTGAGGTTTGTAGTTTGAAAGATGTACAACCTCTCAACTGGGAACAAATGGTTATATTCCCTTGCCTTTCATTGGTCCAAGACAGTGCCTTATTGATAAGGATCCCAGGCCCTGTGCCAGGCTGACCAAAAGGCTGCAGAATGGAGTCCTCTGATAGTTCTGGTATACACACCACATGACTTTCTTTCTCCACCACTTTCTGTACATGTACTATGATATCATTACATGTTCCCTGCCAAGCATACTCATCTTTCCTCTTCATAAGTGGGCATGATTTTCCCAAAAAATTCCTAAATATGTATTGACTAATATGTCATCCTTACCATGCTGAATATATAACCAGATCCCTACTACTTCTTTGAAGCTTACCATCAAGCTTCCCAACTCAGCTGTTTTTTTTTTTTTTAATTTTACTTCTTAGTGGATAGAGACAGAGAGAAATTGAGAGGGAAGGGGAGATAGAAAGGGAGAGAAACAGACACGTACAGCACTGTTTCACCACTCATGAAGCTTTCCCCCTGCAGGTGGGGACCAGGGCCTTGAACCTAGGTCCTTATGCACTGTGATGTGTAAACTTAACCAGATGTGCCACTGCCTGGCCCCTCAGCTGTTTTTTAAGCTATTACACCCTTTCTTTTCTATAATTTTCTTTGGTGGGAGGTCCATATAAAAATTAAATGGGTTAAGCCAGAGACAGCATAATGATTATGCAAAAATTAAACAGAAGGGGCTGGCAAGACAGCATAATGTCTATGCAAAAAGACTTTTCATGACTGAGCTCTAAGGTTCCAGGTCCAATCCCCATAACCTAGAGTTGAGCAGTACTCTGATAAAAAAAAAAAAAAATGAAATGGGGTGGGAGAGATAGCATAATGGTAATGCAGACTCTGATGCCTGAGGTCCCCCAGGTCCCAGGTTCATCCCCTGTACCACCACAACTCAGAGCTGAGCAGTGCTCTGGATATATATATTTTTTTAATTAAATAGAAACCAGTCAAAAGATAGCACTCAAGTAGATAATTGGCTTGGCAAGCTGGAGCTCCTCGAGTTTAAAAATTAAATGGAAAGGGAGTTGGGCGGTAGCGCAGCAGGTTAGGCACACGTGGTGCAAAGCATAAGGACTGGAATAAGGATCCCGGTTCGAGCCCCCGGCTCCCCACCTGCAGGATAGTCGCTTCACAGGCAATGAAGCAGGCCTGCAGGTATCTATCTTTCTCTCCCCCTCTGTCTTCCCCTCCTCTCTCCATTTCTCTCTGTCCTATCCAACAACGATGACATCAATAACAACAATAATAACTTCAACAATAAAACAACAAGGGCAACAAAAGGGAATAAATATTTTTTAAAAATTAAATGGAAAAAGGTTTGACATCTCTACACTTTGTGAAGTGTTGATAGCAGTCAAGTTCACACATCCATCACTTGACAGATGTCAGGTTCACTGCTTTGGTATGTGCCCAACCCAGGTGAGAGACCAATCCCTCCCTACTGCACTGAAAGAAGTTTCAATGCTATGATTTCTTTCATTCTCACTCTATCTTTCTGTCTCCTTCTAAAATAACAATAATTTTATTGTTTTTATCTTTTATATTTATTTTCCCTGTTGTTGCTCTTGTTGTTTTTATTGTTGTTGTAGTTATTATTGTCACCTAAATTTGTCAGCTGTTTTTGAGTGGCTGCCACCAAATAATTTGCTTACTGAGTTCAGTCCTGTGAGTGGTCCCTACACCCCCAGGGATTTTCCAAGGGTAGTATCCAGTGGATGACAGCAAAACAAAGTTTCCCTGCTTACCAGTCAAAGTCCCATGAAGTCAAAGAGTGCTGCCTCTTGTAACTGAGTATGCCACCATAAAACAGATTTGAGCCCCCAAACTGGCAGGGCTCAAGTGAAAGAAACCTTTCCCAAGCCCCCCAAGTCTAATCTTCCATCCCAGCTCACCCAGATAAAACTGCAGGTTCAAAAAAAAAATAGTATAGTCATGGTCCTTTTGGAATATAAATAACTAAAATATACCTACTAACTAGCTACAAAACAGAGTCCCCCCAGCTCTTCATCCGAACTATTCCAGCCTTTAGGTTCATAATTGTTCAACAATTTGTTTGGCTTTATATGTTAACTCTTTTTTCAGCCACCTAGTTCCATATGCTAACATGATACCAACCGGACTTCCCTGTGCAGACTACTCCACCAATGTGTCCTGGAGCTCCACTTTTCCCCAGAACCCTGCCCCACTAGGGAAAGAGAGAGGCAGGCTGGGAGTATGGATCGACCTGCCAACACCCATGTTCAGAGGGGAAGCAATTACAGAAGCCAGACCTTCCATCTTCTGCACTCCAAAATGACCCTGGGCCCATACTCCCAGAGGGTTAAAGAATAGGAAAGCTATCAGGAGAGGGAATGGGATGCAGAGTTCTGGTGGTGGGAATTGTGTGGAGTTGTACCCCTCTTATCCTGTGGTTTTTGTCAGTTTCCTTTTTATAAATAAAAACTAAAAAAAAATAAATAAAAAATTGGAGCTGGGCTTCTCACCTGAGAGCAGCTCACGCTCTGGGATGTATGTACTTTTCTTTTCCCCTGAATAAGTCTATACTCATTTACAAGTGGTTTCTCTCTCCCTCTCCCTCCCTCTCTATCTCCTCTTTCCCTCTCAATTTATCTGTCTCCATAAGAAAAAAAAAAAAAAAAGGTTTAGAAAACACACAATTAAGTCTCTGACCATGGAGAGTAAGAATAATTTCTATGTCATAGTAGGCTATGAACACGGTAATGAGTCAAATGTTGGCTTTGGGGTAAACCAAAAATAACAAGTGAAACTCTGAGGGCTCATCATAAACAGGATGGAACCATGAGAAAAGACAATGCAATCAATCACAAGGAAGAATTTAATTTGTGTTTTTCCCAGCAAAGACTTCAGTACAGTTCTGTTTTCTTTTCTTTTTCTTTCTTTTTTTTTCTTTTCCCCCTGTTGGCTTATGCTTGAATTTCTTCTAGCAGCAAAAGGCAAAGAACACAGCCAGCTAGTCTAGTTAGTAATAGAACCACTGAACTAACATAAGCAAACAAACGAAATTAATGAAAATAAGACTAGAGTCTAGGCCTTGCATGTGTGTAATTTCACTGCTCCTAGACCAGCTTTTTTCATCCAAAGGGAAGGAAAGAGACTACCACACCAGTGTCCCCTGATGTGGTGGCACTTCCATAGGATGTTGCATGCATAGCAAGACATGCATCCTACCTGTTGAGCTATGGCTTTAACCCTGGTTTGTTTGTTTGCCATGCTGAGACTTCACCACTCCAAACCAACTTTTTCTGATAGAGAGATACCACAGCACTGAAGCTTCCTCCAATGTGGTGGTCGCCAGGCTTGAACCTGGGTCATGCCCATGACAAAGAAGGTATACTATGCAGGTGAGTTATCATTCCACTCTTGTTTGTTTTTGTTGTTTTGTTTTGTTTTTTAATATATGCCTTCTTAGTTTTAATGTTTAATTTTTTTCCACATAAGAAAATATTTATATAACAGATTTCCAGTTAGTCAGTTACCACGCATTCATAAAGGAACAAAGGCACTGAATCACAAGAATGACTCTAAATGACACTAAACGAGTGCAGGTGACTGTGCTACAGTTCCCAGATGGGAGGGCTTTTTCTGAAAAGTGATTTGCAGTTTTTCTCCTTGTACTGAAGCTTGTAGAGCAGAGTAAGAGGGGTGTAATATTTAGAAAATTGCTGGCTGGGTGGTAGCGCAGCGCATTAAATGCAGGTGGCGCAAAGTGCAAGGACCAGCGTAAGGATCCCGGTTCAAGCCCCTGGCTCCCCACCTGCAGGGGAGTCACTTCATAAGTGGTGAAGCAGGTCTGCAGGTGTCTGTCTTTTTCTCCCTCTCTCTGTCATCTCCTCCTCTCTCCATTTCTCTCTGTCCTATCCAACAACGACAACACAATAATAACTACAACAATAAAACAACAAGGGCAACAAAAGGGAATAAATAAATTTTAAAAATATATTTAAAAAAGAAAGAAAATTGCTGGCTGTTTGGAATCTAGTATCTATGCCACATAGCAGAGGTTTCTAGGTACCACATAGTAAGTGGAATCATACTGGGGAGAGATTCCCTTCCCTGGGTTCCATCACATAACTGGGGGGGGGGGGGGGCGCAAGAACATGACATCAATGTTTAATTTTTTAATTTCTCTATTATTTATTTATTTATAAAAGAGAGCACGAAAGTATCATTCTGGCATATTCGATGCTGAAGATCTAACTTAGGACCTCACACTTGAATGTCCAATGCTTTGTCCACTGCACCACCTCCCAGGCTGCTCAATTTTTTTTTTTTTTTTTTTTTTACCAGAGCACTGCTCAGTTCTGGCTTATGGTGGTGTGGGGATTGAACCTGGGACTTCGGAGCCTCAGGCACAAGAGTCTCTTTGCATAACCATTATGCTATCAACTCCCACCCAGCTCAACTTTTTTAAATATTTTATTTATTTATTGCCTTTTGTTGCCCTTGTTTTATTGTTGTAGTTATTATTGTTGTTGATGATGTCATTGTTGTTAGGTAAGACAGAGAGAAATGGAGAGAGGAGGGGAAGACAGAGAGGGGGAAAGAAAGACAAATACCTGCAGACCTGCTTCACCACCTGTTAAGCGACTCCCCTGCAGGTAGGGAGCCAGGGGCTCGAACCAGGATCCTTAGGCCAGTCCTTGAGCTTTGCGCCACCTGCGCTTAACCTGCTTGCGCTACCGCCTGACTCCCCAGCTCAATGTTTTTTAGATGTTAGTTGTTGTTTTTCTATTTTATTTGCTAGGACAGAGAGAAAATGAGAAGGGAAGGAGAAATAGAATGAGGAAACAGATATTTCTAGAACTGCCTCATGGCTCATGAAGCATCTCTCCTGCAAGCAGGGAGTGGGGGCTTGAACTCTGGTCCTTGTGCATGGTAATGTGTGCACTCAACAAGGTGCACCACGACCCAGCCCCCAATGTTTGTTTGCTTGATGTATGTATAATGCCACTGCTCTGCAGCATCCCTGAGTCAAATGTCTGATTCTTTATTTGGCAGAAAGAGTAAGAAAAAAAGGATGAGACAAAGAGAGATACAGCACTTCTCTGTCATCAAAGAAACCCCTTCAGTGCCATCCATGGTGCTCCCATGTGGTGCCAGGGCTTGAACGCAGGACCTCCCATATTAAGGCATAAGCCCTTAAGCTACAGTTTGGTCTTCTATTGAGTGCAGTTTTAAAGGAAGAAGATACTGGTCTTGGAGGAGTCACAGTGCATAAAGTACTGGACTCTGAGACATGGCATCCTGAGTTTGACCCCTGGTAGCACATGTGCCAGTGATGCTCTGGTTCTCCTACTTTCTTATCTCTCACATAATAAATAAAGTATTTTTAAACAGTAAAATATAAATAAAAAGAAAAGTAACTACATGATCCATATCATGTTGTATTTGCTAATTATTTTTAAAATTCACTGTCAAAGGCCAGGTAGTGGTGCACCCAGTTGAGCACACACATTACAGTGTGTAAGGACCTGAGTTCAAGGGCCCAGTCCCCACCTGCAGGGGGGAAATTTTATGAACAGTGAAGCAGGGCTACTGGCATTTCTTTTTTCTCTCTTCTTATCTCCCCGTAATGTTGTTGTTGCTGCTGTCGTTAGATAGGACAGAGAGAAATCAAGGGGGGAAGACAGGAGGAGAGAAAGATAGACACCCACAGACCTGCTTCACTGCCTGTGAAGCAACTCCCCTGCAGGTGGGGAGCCGGGGGCTCAAACGGGGATCCTTACATTCCTTGCACTTCGCGCTACATGCGCTTAACCCTCTGCGCTACCGCAATTATTTTAAAGTCACTACTCATCCGATGATCATTTTAATTGCATGCCTGAAACACATGAGGACATAAGAACTAGATAGAAATTCACAGATGAGCAGAGCAATAAAACCCCTCCCCTCAAAGATATATGTTCCTCCCTTGATTCTTAAACTATTTCTAGAAGGAATCCACTGAGTGCTTCTGCCCGGGGATATGACCTGAAGCCTTCTAGGCTCTGGGTCTGCCCCCTCCTGCAGACTAGACCAGAATCCCTTCAAAACCAGGACTGAAATATCTCTGCATCCTCAGAACCTGCAAAGCACAGGAGCAGGGGCAGGAGCCTAAAGCGGCAAATGTGGCAAGTACATTTGGTGATGTTTCTTGGTTGCTAACATCAGAAGGCTCTGAGTGCTGAGTGTTTGATCCCAGGTCACAAGAAGACCTGCTCCTGGAGAATCTGCCATGTGGCAAACCCAGCACCACTGAACTCTTCAGGTTCATGAACAGCTAGATAATGCTGGAATGGACCCTTGTGTAGTATGTGAAAGGCCAGAGAGATAATGGTTGAAATAAGAAAGTGAGAAATGTGACAAATTGTCACTACTGATATACATCGTATCCACTATCCCCTGAAATTCCCGAGTCTTCCCCAGAAAGTTATCTTTCCTTCCTCCCCATCCTGACAAGCACCCTCAGGGAGTCACTGAGTGGAGGACACTCTCTTGCTCTTCTCAGGAACAGGCTTGAGGTTATCAAGCTCCTTTTTCCTCCACAAGAGTTGAGGAACAAAGATGATTTCAGTCTGCCCCCTGCTGGCCAGCACCCCAATGGGAGCACTCTGTTTCAGACATTGGTTCCCATGAGAAAGAAAAACAATAGGATGCCCCCACAAAAGTCAAATGTCTTTATTTTATATATAAAAAAAAATTTGTACAGTTTAGTTCCTATGTTTAAGAAAAAAAAAATCCCTAAAGTTGCCATAAGGTTTAGCTCCACTGCAAACTGTAAAAACAAGCTTTTTATATATTAAAAACAATTTACATTTTACAATTTTCTACATGCATGCACAAAGTCTCAGCTCTGGAACCAAAAAAAGGGGGAGGGGAAAATTCTAGACCCAACAGTGGAAAACTCTACATATCCAATCTCACTGGGGGGAGCTGCAAAGAGCACCCCTATTTCCACACACAAGAGGACAAAACACGACAGTCACACACCAGCTGGGGCTGGTTTATTAGCAGATGCCACCCTGTGGGGTGGGGAGAACAAGGAAAGAGGAGACAGACTGACACAAGGTGGGTGGGGAGGTCACACAACCCATGAAAAAATGAGAAGCACAAAGTAGGGTACAGGTGTCAGACAGAAGGTTCCAGGGTGCACAAACCTCAGCATTGCAACAGAGAAAGTGAGTGGGGGCAGGAAATGAAGGTGGAAGAAAATATAAGAGGGAAACAAACCAGACTAGGGGGTCATTTAGGAGAAGGGACCAGTGGGAATGGCAGGGTGTCGAGGTAGGTGAGGGTGAAGCAGCTTCCTAGCAGGACAGGGTGGGGAAGGTTCCAGGTGAGCAAAGAGACAAACTGGTGCTACAGTCACAGAAAAGAGCACACCAGAGTGACATGGGAAGAGGGGTGCACCCCAGGAAGGAATGAGGACCCCAGCGCCTGAGAAAGGTCATGGGGCAGGGGCTTAGGGGACCAAGTCAGGGTGCCCCTGTTCACAGCATGAAGACAAGCCCCACAGAGGAGACAGTTCACACAACACACACTGGACCACGCATCCCACACTGTAAAAATCATCAGCTTCATCAATGACAGAGAGACCACAGTTCTGACGCAAAGAACCAAATGCTACTCTCACTCACAGCCCTTAGTGCTTGGGGTAGGGGTGGGGTGGGGGTGCAGGGTGTCTATTGTTTTAGGGGAAAAGGAATGAAAAAGTCACAGTGATTAAAAACATGGCAGGTTCTTAAAATAAGCGCTTCAGCCCCACCCTGGGCAGCAACTAAGACAGCTCAGAAGCCTGCCCTCTCCCCAAAGCCCAGTCCTCCACCAGCCACCCCCAGTACCCCCAAGCCCTTTGCCAGGATAGTGAGGTATTTAAAAACAAGGCCCAGGGTATGCCTCTGAAATAGGGTCTTAGAAGAGAAAAAGAGACATCTGTCTACCTGGGAATCATCCCTAGGACTCCAAGAATTCTCAGGACCCTCAAGACCCCAGGATCCCAGGACCTCTAAGCACTCCCAGATCACAGACAACCCACAATCATTAGGACCCTCCAGAATTTCCAAATCCCAGGGACACTCGGGACATCTGAGACCCCAGAATCCTAAGAACCCAAGAGAATATTCACTTAAATTGGTCTAAAACTCACAGCCCTAACCTGACACTGAGCCCTGAGCCCCACCTAGCCCATCTACTACTAGTCCATCTGGGGACCTGGTCAAGAATACCGAAGGGTCTTTCTCTCTAAGTGGTGTGGATAGGATGCTATTTGGAAAAGGCTAGCAGAGGGTCTGTCACAGGCTCCCTCACATCCAGGGCTGCCCCTATAGAGAGACTCATAGGAAGCAGTGGGGGATCAGTCCAGGGAGCAAGCACTCCAGTGAGAGTAGTGAGGGGCCTAGCAGAAGGCAGCCCATGAGACTGAAGGGGCAAAGGCGATATTTGGAGACCTGAGCCCAGCACTGCTGGAGGGACTTGGTGCTTCCTAGTCTGTGCTCTTGGATAAAATACACCGATTAGAGGTGTCTGCTTTAAAGGCTCAGATTAACACTGAAAAATACGTATTTGAAAGTCAGTAAATTTTGCTCAAAGGGAGGCAGAAAGTCTCCACAATTTAGATGAGGTGCAAAGACCATGGAAGCTAAGCAGGGAGGGGTTAAGTACCTGCAAATGGCAGTCACACAAGCCCCTCACCCTGATACGGAGGGAACCAGAGCCAGAAGCCAGCCAGGAGAGTAGGTAACTGTGTAGCTTGGGGAGGAGACTCCTGAGGCAAAGTGGGCTTAAGGCAGGGTCTGGGGAGCAGTGGTTGCCCCCTCAAAGAGACGAGACTACAGGTCTCCAGCTGAATTAGAGACTGCAGGACAGAAAGTAGAGGAAGGCATGAGGAGAGAGAACGGAAGATAAGTAAATCCTTGTTGAAGATCTGGGAGGGGGTAAGAGAGGTCTGTGCAACTGAATATGTCTAAGGAAGAGACCTCAAGCCATCCATTCTTGAGAAAGGGACCTGCTCCCCTCCTTTTGGAGAGCTCGTTGAGTTGAGAAGTCCCACTCCTCAGGGGCTACCTAAGATTGAAAGGGACTGTCCCCAGGCCTGGGAAAAATGTCCCAGAAGACTCTTGCCTCAATTTGTATATGGTGATGTGTGGCCACAGAAGTCTGAAATGGAAGGTGAGGTTTTAGGATACAGGGTGAGTTCCATCTTGCTCTGAATGCATGTGGATGGAGGGGGCTCTAACAGTTGGACACAAACACCCCTGACCAGTTCACCCCAACTCAAGACAAAGGTGGCAGGGGTCCTTGCCCCAAGAACTCGGGGTATTGAGGGGCAAGGTTACAAGAAGAGACCCCAAGAAGTGCAGGCAGCTCTGTCCTGAGGAGTATGGCACAGGGGTCTCTGGTCGTATCTGTGCTCCCAGAGACACACAGTGGGGGTCAGCTGCAGAGAACCTGGGATGGAGAAGGGCCCCTTTTAGGACAGGCTGTCCCAGGGAGGGGAAAGGGAGACACTGATCCCTCTAGGGCCTGGAGGTACAGAGTAACAGGACAGGGTAGGGACATCTCTGTCGAGCAGGGGCAAACAAGGGAGGGGGTGCCTAATTCAAGTAAAAGAAAAAAAAAAAAAAACAGGAGCAAATGGAAGAGGCAACAGGAGGAGGAGGCCCCTACTACCTGGGGAGCCTCCCCCCTCCAATCCCCAGGCTTCCCAGGCCCCCAGTGGGTACCTGGTGCCACAGTCACACAGAAGTCTCCGACTGCAGCCTCATGACAAACTTGTGTGATTTGGGGTCCACGAACTCCTCAGAGAGTTTGAAGAATGGGACCTTCTTTGTGCTGACCACCAGGCTGAAGTCATGGCGCTTCAAGAGGAACACCATGCCATCTTTGAGCCCGTTGGTCACTGGCTCCTCGCTCACCAGCGTCCACTGCTTGGCCAGCCAACGCTCCTTGTGGTACTGGATGGTGGGCCCAGCAGCCAGGTAGCGCTCCAGGAAGGCCTGAAGGACAGGGCGGTGTGAGAACCAGCATGGCCATCAGCACTACCAGCCCATGAGAAGGGGGGACAGGGCATTCATGCACACACACATACCAGCTCCTCTCCTACAGCCTCTGAGCCACAGCAGGCTTCATTCACCCCTCCTCCCCCATAGCTCACAATGCCCTGAAGTCTACCTACACCAGCCTAAGGTGCCAGGATCCAGGTGTGACACCTCTGGCTCCTGCTCACCAAGGTGGCTACAGAAAGCAATTCCAGGAATTGGACAACAGCACTGAGGATTGGGTAGAGTCCCTGAAGCAAAGGGCAAAGGCCCTCTGGGAAAAGAGGGGCAAAGGCAGGATTTGTTCTGGAAATGCCAGATCCCTGACATGTCTCAGCTTTTTGCCAATCTCCCCTTCCACTCCCCCTTGGACAGTGAGTAGGAGTGACAGACAGGCTGGAGGCAGGCAGGCAGCCCCAGAGCCCACCTTGGGTGTCATGTCATGTGTGATGCAGAATTCCAGGTGCTGCAGGATGCTCTCCATGGTGTGGTACGGCTGCTGCTTGGTGGTACGCAGGTACTTCTGCATGGCCCGAGCCATGGATGCGAAGATGGCCTGTGCAGCCTCCCGGGGGTCCATCACCTCTCTGGGGTTCTTCTGCTCCTCTTCCTGTAGCCGCTTAATGTGGGTGAAGGCCTCCTCCACAGCCACCACCAGCCTGGGGACAGAGAAGCAGGGACCAGATGCAGCCTGTGACCTTCCCCAACTTTGGTTAGAACATCACACTCTCTAGGGGAGTCGGGCAGTAGTGCAGTGGGTTAAGCACAGGTGGCACAAAGTACAAGGACTGGCAGAAGGATCCCGGTTCGAGCCCCTGGCTCCCCACCTGCAGGAGAGTTGCTTCACAAGGAGTGAAGCAGGTCTGCAGGTGTCTATCTTTCTCTCTCCCTGTCTGTCTTCCCCTTCTCTCGCCATTTCTCTCTGTCCTATCCAACAATGACGACATCAATAATAATAATACAACAATAAAAAAAGAACATCACACTCTCCTTTTTTTTAACCTTTTTTATTTTAAATTTATTTATTCCCTTTTGTTGCCATTGTTGTTTTATTGTTGTAGTTATTATTGTTGTCGGATAGGACAGAGAGTAATGGAGAGAGGAGGGGAAGAGAGAGAGGGGAAAGATAGACACCTGCAGACCTGCCTGTGAAGGGACGCCCCTGCAGGTGAGGAGCCGGGATCCGTATGCTGGTCCTTGTGCTTTGCACCACGTGTGCTTAGCCCGCTGCACTACCACCCGACTCCCCTAATATCACACTCTCCTAATGCAACTCACACCCAACAGAGCCAAGGCAAGGGTGAGGGGATGTGTGTGTATGTATGTGTACAAGTATGTGGGCATGTATGTGTGCACATGAATGTGTGCGTGCACGTGGTGAGTGCATGCACTGTTAAATGTGTATGTGCGCATATAAGTGTGTTGGGCATGTGTCTATGCACATTGCTATATGAGAGGTTATGTATGTATATGTGTGTAAGAGTGTGATTGTTGGGAGAGAGAGTCTCACACATACTCTGACCAAGAAGAGATCAGTTCAAGGACACAGGAGGATGACACAGATCAAAGCAGGAAGCTGCATGGACTTGAACTATAGGGAACCCTGCTGCATCAACCCCAGAAGTTCAAGTCACATTGCACAAGTGGAAACTAAATAGGCTGAACTTCATCAAGATGATGGGCAGCTATTCACCACAATAACATGGGCAACTAACACCAGGGGCATGTAAGAAATTTGCTACAAGTCACAGAGGGAAGGTAAGAACAGCATAGAGCAAATGGACAAAGGAAGTGAACCAGCAATTCCCAGGAGCCAGAAAGGCTGAGTGTACATGAAGTCAGCACATCTGATAGTCACAGCCCCTAAATGTCAGTAAGATGCTACCTATCCTTAAAAGTGAACAGACGGGGAGTCGGGCTGTAGTGCAGCGGGTTAAGCGCAGGTGGCACAAAGCACAAAGACCGGCATAAGGATCCCGGTTCGAACCCCGGCTCCCCACCTGCAGGGGAGTTGCTTCACAGACGGTGAAGCAGGTCTGCAGGTGTCTATCTTTCTCTCCTCCTCTCTGTCTTCCCCTCCTCTCTCCATTTCTCTCTGTCCTATCCAACAACGACAACAACAATAATAACTACAACAATAAAACAACAAGGGCAACAAAAGGGAAAAAATAAATAAAAATAAATATTAAAAAAAAAATTTAAAAAAAAAAGTGAACAGACGGAGGCTGGGTGGTAGCACATCAGGTTGAACGCACATGGCGCAAAGCACAAGGATCAGCCTAAGGATCCCGGTTCAAGCACCTGGCTCCCCAGCTGCAAGAGGGTCACTTCACAAGTGATAAAACAGGTCTGCAGGTGTCTATCTTTCTCTCCTCCTTTCTGTCTTACCCTCCATCCTCTCTCAATTTCTCTCTATCCTATCCAACAACAACGACAGCAATAACAACAATACTAAAAACAACAACAAGGGCAACAAAAGGGGAAAAAATGGCCTCCAGGAGCAGTGGATTCATAGCGCAGGCACTGAGCCCCAGTGATAACTATGGAGGCAAAATAATAGTAATAAAATATATATTTAAAAAACAAAACATTTGGGAGTCAGGCGGTAGCGCAGCGGATTAACTACACATGGCACAAAGCGCAAGGACCAGTGTAAGGATCCCGGTTCGAACCCCCGGCTCCCCACCTGCAGGGGAGTCACTTCACAGGCGGTGAAGCAGGTCTGCAGATATCTTTCTCTCCCCCACTCTGTCTTCCCCTCCTCTCTCCATTTCTCTCTGTCCTATCCAACAACAATGACAGCAATAATAACTACAACAATAAAACAACAAGGACAATAAAAGGGACTAAATAAAATATTTTTAAAAATTTAAAAAAAGAAAAAAAAATTTTTTTTAAAGTGAACAAGGTGGGTGGGGGGGAAGTGAACAGACAGGAAAGACCGCAGTCCAGACACTGACTGGGCAATGAAGGACCAGATGGGGTCAAAAACTTCAGACATGGTGTTATGGCGGAACACTAGAAGCCAATACATACAGACCAGCCAAACCTAGGCCAGGAAAGTGAACACACAGAAGTGGTGCCTGAAACGGGATAGGATGGTCAGAGGTTGGGGATGGGCAGATAGTTCAGCAGATACAGCACAAGCCTTCCAGACACAAAGCTCCAGGCTCAATCCCCAGCACCACATGGGAGATTACAGACTGCAAAGGAGTTCCATAGATAGTGAAATGGTGTTCTGATCTCTCGCCCTCCCCCTCCTCTCTCTCTATAACACAGGGAGGAAGCTCAGCAGGTAAAGCACATATCTTCTGTACTTGAAACCCTGTGTTTGTTCCCAGGTACCACAAAGGAACACCACGCACAGTATCAAAGAAACTCCATAAATGATGGAGCAGTGCTTTATGCATACTCTCTCCCAACAAAATAAAATGAAATTGGGCTGAGGGGAGGGGGGCTAGCTCAGTAGCAGAGCACATGAGTAAGGCCCTAGGTTTGATCCTGAATACTGCAATAAAAGTAAAAATAAATAGACAAATAAATAAAATACAGATGGTGGGGGAAGGGTATAGGGGGAAGAGGAACTTAAAAAAATAATTAACAGGAGAAATCATAAGCTTGAGGACACAGGAGGTGCAAGTACTGGAAAGATTCTGGCAGTAAATATATGCAGAAAAGGTGTGTCTACAGTTCTGCTGGTGTTTTCCTCTTCTGAGGGTCCTGTTAAAAGTTTCTTTTGGGAGTCAGGCGGTAGGTAGCACAGTGGGTTAAGCGCAGGTGACGCAAAGCGCAGGACTGGTGTAAGGATCCCGGTTCAAGCCCCCAGCTCCCCACCTGCAGGGGAGTCACTTCATAAGTGTGAGGCAGGTCTGCAGGTGTCTATCTTTCTCTCCCCATCTTCCCCTCCTCTCTCCATTTCTCTCAGTCCTATCCAACGACAACAACAATAATAAATACTACAATAAAACAATAAGGACAACAAAAGGGAATAAATAATTATTTTTTCAAAAAGTTCCTTTTGTGGGAGTTGGGTGGTAGCACAGCGGGTTAAGTGCACTTGCTTCAAAGCACAAGGACCTGCGTATGGATCCCGGTTCGAGCCCCTGGCTCCCTACCTACAGCGGAGTCGCTTCACAAGCAGTGAAGCCGGTTTTTAGGTGTCTATCTTTCTCTCCCCTCTCTGTCTTCCCCTCCTCTCTCCATTTCTTTCTGTCCTGTCTAACAAGGACATCAACAACAACAATAAAAGACAAGGGCAGCAAAAGGGAAAATAAATATTTTTAAAAAGTTCCTTTTGTCTCAGGAGAAATAAATCTTCTCCTGGCTCCTCCATGGGCCTAGAGTGGTGGTGGCAGTTTGAGAATGAAGACTCAGGCCAAGGATAAGGTAAAAGGGGGAGCACACCTCTGGTTTCATCCCAAGGAGGTCATTTCTGAGGTGGAGGTATGCTAGAATGATTCCTAGTAACCTTTGTGGCTCTGGTCTACTACAGGGGGCACTAGGCTTCTGTAAAGATGAGGAAGGCCTCTTCCTCCTTGGAAGCTCCTAAATCAGAAGGAGTGACAGTATCTGGGGCCTCACTCCCTCCCCATGAGAAGCCTTGGCAACCCAGAAAACACACCAAGCCAGACTCTCAATCATAACTTATATCACAGAGTAGGCTGTCCAGGACAAGGGGGAGCAAGGCAGCACCTGAGAACAAAGTGGTGAAGGGGCCAGGTTAAGCACACACACTACAGTGCACAAGGACTAGGGTTGAAGTCCCTGGTCCCCATCTACCGGGTGAAAACTTCATGAGTGGTGAAGCAAGGCTACAGGTGTCTCTCGGTCTCTTTCCCTCTCTAACTCCCCCTCTCCTCTCAACTTCTATCTCTAACCAATAATAAATCAATTAATTTAAATTAAAAAGTAGTGGTACTTGTACTTCATTTCTGCAGGGGTTAGGGAGCCCTCTAACCAGCAGGCTGCAAGATCTGTGGCAACTCTTATGCAGCCCCTCTCTGCAACCTCAGAAGAGTCCCCTTCTTTAGGCTGGATCCCCTCATGCCAGGAAGAAATCAAAGCGTTCTGCCCTGGGCCTCCACCTTCCCATGCCTTAGGTTTTCAGCAGCTTCTGTGCGGTTCCAACATGTAATTAAGCACCACCTCAGCTAACTCCGTAAGATAGTCTCCAAGGCAGTCATAGCAGAAGCCCATTCAAACAAAAGGCAAAGAGCCCTATTCGACAGGCAGTGTGACCTACCTATGGGGCTTGGTGACATGCTAATACCCAGGCTTTGGAGGAGAGTCATTCTGACTTCAGTGACCTGAGCACAGGGCCCTCCAGCCTACAGAAACTGAATGAATGAGCGTCAGGGAAGCTCAGAAAGGTACAGGAACTAGGGCTGTCATCACACTACATGATCACAGAAACCGGGATCTTCCTCGCAGCCAGCAGCCCCTATGCAGCGAGCTCCTCCTCCCGCAGTTTCTCCCCGCCACGCCCATACCCTGCAGCCCTTCTGCCCACCCCATCTCGCCCCAGCCCCGCCCGCAGCCCGCACCTGGCCCTGCGCTTGCGCACTCGGCGCTCATGCTCCGCCTCCTCGTAGTAGTACTCATTGTGGCTGTTGTCCCGCCTCCGAGCCGCAGCCGCGATCACCGCCCTAGACTGGCCAGTGGAGTTGTTGGTGCTGTTCTCTGCACAGAGCGAGACAGAGGAGGCGTCACTCCGGATCACGACGATAACCTAGCATGGCTGAGGAGGCTGCGTCCACCACCCAGATCCCTCCAGTCCAGGCTCTCATGGCCAGGTGGAGAGAGATACCTCTGCACTGGAGGACAAGCCCCCCGCACCCCTCCTCCCTGGGCAGAGCTTTGCTTGGGTTCCTTCCGAGAGGTTCCGAAGCTCAAAGACTGAGGGCTTGGGACTAGGGCTGCCGGACAGAACAAAGAAGTCAGAGAAAGGGGAGGACACAACAAAGCATAAAAAGACCTAGGGTGGAGAGAACGAGGTGGGGGAGAGGGACGTGGCAGGGGGTGGGGGCGAGGTGGGCGGGCTCTGGGGCCGCTCACCCTCTCCGAGGGAGTACACCTTGAAACCAGACACTTTCTTGGCCAGGACGGACTTGGGCAGGTTGAGGAGGGCGGGGTTGTAGACGGGGAAGTCATGGTAATACTTCTCCAGGATCCACACTGCCACACGTTGGATGCTGCGGGGAAGACGGTGAGGGTACAGACGGGCCAAGGGAAGGACACATCAGGGCAGGTCGGCAGGGCAGGAGAGGACACGGGACAGGGACAAGCTACCTCCAAGAAGCCTGCTTCCCAAGTCCCTCTCGGGGTCGAGTCCCTTGCTCCCCCCCCCCCAAAAAAAAGGAGGGATCTCACCCCTTTAATTATACCCTTAAAGGACCTAGAGGTACCACTAACACCGGAGTGTAGGGGGAAATCCTTCAGTTAGATGGCTGAAAAAAATCATTCCCCCCACCCCGTGCAGCTCCTCTAAGAGACCCCTTCCTGCTGCTCAGAGGCTGTGTCTTCCTAAGAGCTAGAAAAAAAAACCTCTGCCTGGTCACCACTCTTTCTTCCCTGTTCCCTGCCTCTGAGATGCCCTCTCATCTGCTGGCTACCAGCTGCCAACTCCAGCCCCAATCATGCCCAGATTGCAGACAGATCACAAGAAACAACAGCTAATTACTGACAGCCTGCTGTGTGCTAAGGACTCTCACACCTTCCCCTCAAATTCCATCCCTCCAGTCCACCCCACACTGTCTGCACTTCGGGAACCCCAATCTTTCTGGCCCTTCCTGCCAGATGTCCCTAACCGTGTGCCTGTTGTCAGTCCCCTCAGACTCTCCCCCCTGCTCGAACCGCAGTTCTCCCTGACCCTGCTCCCACTGTTCCCAGTCATGGTGGTCCCCAAGCCTGTCCCATCTCTGTCCCTTTCTGGCTCACCCCCAACTCTCTATCCCGTCACCATACCTGTTTAACAGCCCGCAGGTCCACTCCTCTACCCATCCTCTCTACCGCTGGACCCCAACTGTCCCCAGCCTCACCCTCATAGAACCACCTCCTCCATGACCCCACCTGTCTTCCTTCTCTATAACCGGGGCCCCGCCTCCAAGCCCTTGGCCCCGCCCCTTCACCGCCAGCCCTTCCCTACGGCCCCGCCCCTCCACCCGGACCTTGTTCCCAGCCAGCCCACCGCACCTGAGGTGTCCCACGTTGTAGAAGCGGCTGGCACCGTCGGTGGAGCGCACAACCTTGAGCGTGAACTGCGGCTGCAGCTGGCGCAGCTCAAGCAGCACGACGGCCAGGTAGTGCACGAAGAGCAAGGCGTCCACCAGCGACACAGCGAACTGCACGATGCCCTGGTAGCTGCGCTCGCGTGCGTCCAGGATGCGCACACCGTAGAAGAGCCAGTAGGACACCACGAGCAGGAAGACCAGCACCATGAGCAGAGAGCGCAGCACGAAGACACGCGGCAGCGCCGCCTTGGGGCGCCGGAAGAAGAGCGCCCAGCTGCCCAGCAGCAGGATGAGCAGCTTGAAGGCCACCGAGATAAAGAGGCCCTCGCAGGCCGCACCGCACGGCTCCAGCTCCTCGCGCCACAGCAGCGGCGGCAGCAGCAGGAAGGCCAGCGGCGTGAGGAAGGACAGCAGTGCCAGCGTGGCCCCTGCAGCCACTCCCAGGTGGCGTGAGCAGTCCAGCGGCACGCTATCCTCCATGTCCTTGGCGATGCGGGTGAGGTCATCGTGGGAGATGCTGTGCTCCGAGGTGCCTGTCACCACCGTGGTAGTCTCCCCCCAGTTGTCATCCTGCCGCCAAGGGCCATCGTGTCCGGGGAGGGAAACAGGATGTGGAAAAGAAGGAGGGCAGGTGATCAGTGGACACTGGCCAAGACATGCAAATCTGGCTTCTGTGGAGTACATAGGCTGCCAGGGTCCCGTGGAGGTTGGGGGGGGGGGGGCTACTGGTAGAGGTAGAGAAATGTGTTCAGATGCTCAGATGTCTAGACTGCAGGGCCTAAGAGGGCAGGGACAGATGAACCAATGTGGCAGGATCAGTGGTTACAGCCCAGCTGCACACACCATGATCACTGAGGAGAACTGGGAAATGAAGCCAGAAGTCAAGCTTTTTTTTAATATTTATTTATTTATTCCCTTTTGTTGCCCTTGTTGTTTTATTGTTGTAGTTATTATTGTTGTTATTATTGATGTTGTCATTGTTGGGTAGGACAGAGAGAAATGGAGAGAGGAGGGGAAGACAGAGGGGGGGAGAGAAAGATAGACACCTGCAGACCTGCTTCACCGCCTGTCAAGTGACTCCCCTGCAGGTGGGGAGCTGGGGGCTTGAACCAACCGGGATCCTTACTCTGGTCCTTGCACTTTGTGCCACCTGTGCTTAACCCGCTGTGCTACCGCCCAAAAGGGAGTCAAGCTTTATAAAATGCTCTCCAGATGCTTATAAGGTTTACCCCAGATGGAGAACCAGCAGACTTAAGTCTAATCAGTAGGGCCTGAGGCCCTGCTACTCCAAAGCATGACCATAGACATCTTGGGAGCATGTAAGTAAGTGCAGATTCTCAAGCTCCAGCATGAACCAGACCTACACTTAACAACCCTCCTAGAGGGACTGTTCACACCCACAGCCATAAGATTTCATCTGAAAAAAAAAAAAAAAGGCACCAAGATGCTCCCTGGAGGCCCATGGGCTTGAGATGCGGCCATCCCCAAAGTCCTTTCTGTCTAGTCCAGGCTTCGAGCTGCTCTACTAGAAACCAATGAGTCACAGCATTTGAGACAAAACCTCGGATTTGCTGTGTCCTAGAGAATCTCCTCCCTTCCACTCTTCACCACCCCACCACCACCATTTCATGTTTCCTCTCCCTGCACCTCCTTTCCCTTAGACCCAGGCTGTGCCAACTCCAGACTGATACCAGAGGGGCCTGCAGTACCCAAGACGCCAGCCTATTGGTCCCCACTCGATTCCCCAGGAATTCCCACAACACACCCAGCCCAACCCCCTACATGCCTCCCCTCCCCAATAAGGAGAGAGAGCTGTTTCCACAAGGATCTCAGCCAAAATTCCCCAAATGCAACTGAAGGATGCTCCTTCCTTGGGACACCCAGTATAGCGAGGGGGACAACACACACACACTTGCCTCTGTCTCAAGGGCTCAGTCCCAGTCTCAGAGCCTACTCTCTCTGATGAGTCTCCACCCCCAGTGCTCACCCGCTCATCCCCTCGAGTGGATTCATTGTCCAGCAGGGGCTCCCCTGGAGCCTGGATTGTCACTGACTTGTCCCCACGGCTTCCATCCCGGCTCTTGGATCGGTGGCGGTCCCGGCGATCCCTGGAAGAGCAAATAGGGGAGATAGTCATGAGGAAGAGAGGGATTCAACAGACACCCCCCCCCTCCAATCACCCACCCCTCAAGCACCAAGCCCAGCCCAGGGCCCACCTGTGCTTGCGGGAGCTGCGGGAGTGACCCGACTTGTAGGAGTAGCCCGAGTACTGAGACTCGGTGTCCATGGCGTCTGAACGCCGTGCCTTGTAGCGTTCCAGGGCCGCAGGTGGGGGCCTTTTGGGGGGCCCCACTACCACCTCCTTCAGCGGCGGCTTCTTCAGGCCAAGGGGCACCTTCAGGAAATCCACCGTCACCCTGAGGGACTCTATTTTGCTGGACGGGTGGGCTCAACTCAGAGAAAATCAAGCGACGCTCCTGAGGAAAAGGAGAGGGATCTTGGGGAACCCAATAGGTAAGATTCCTCTGAAGCAGGGTGCACAGGCTGAGAATCTAAGATTGGGGTGATGGTCAGGGTCTAAGGGGCCTAGTTCCTTGAACCCAATATCCTGCAACAATATCCCAAATAGTGCTAAAGGCTCAGGGTAAGGGAAGCATGGCCTCAGAGGCCAATCAGAATGACCCAGCCATGAACACCTGAGGATTCTTGTGTGTGGCAACCCAGGCGGAGAGGGCAGGTCTAACCATTGGCCTGAGATACCCAGGCGATCAGGAGGCAACGGCTCTGCCAGAGTCCTCTCCCCACCTACAATGTCCTGGGCACTATCTTGTCTCGGGTCCCCCTCAGGGCTGAATCTGGGTGTGAGAGAGTTGAGTGTGAATGTGTGTGCAAGTGTGAGTGGGTTGTGAGTTCAACTGTATCATGTGTGAGTGGATCCCTGTGTGTACCTGGAGAGATGTGAATGGGTGGGTGTGGGTGCTTCACACTAAGTCAGGGTGTGGGAGGACAGAAGCTGTGACAGGACAGGAGGAAAATGTGACTGGAAACTGTTCTCTAAGTCTGACATCCTGAAATGGTAATGTGGACATTTTCTCTGGAGCTTTCTGACTGTGAGTCTGGAGGTTTCTTTCTGTCTGGAACATTCTAGCTATGTATCTGGAACTGTGTGTTGATAGTTTCCTGGCTGTCTGGAGCTTTCTAGCTACATGTCTAGAGTGTTCTGGTAGTCTGTCTGGAACATTCTAGCCACACCTTTCAGATTATCCAGCTGTCCACAGGCAGTGAGGCAGCCTTTTTCATACCCCTCACCTAAGTCTGCAGAGCAGCTTTCTTCCTTCCCTCTAACCCAACTCACACCTGAATCTTGCTCCTTCAAGGTCCCCCATGGGAGTCCTCACCTCTTCAGAAACAACTCCCCCATCGCTTTCTCCCTCTTTGACCAACTCCCCCAAATCCACCCCCAGGCCTGCATGCTACACATTCTATCACCACTCTGACTGCCAAGCCCCTTGTGCTCTGTCCCCAGAAGAAGAGTCTGGGTCACACACAGCTGTGGACAGCCAGGACGGAGCAGAGAGAAGACAGCAAACCAGGAAAGATAGACATAGGGGATGGGGCCAGGGGAAGGCTGCTTTCAACTGCAGGATTCTGAATAGTCTGAGGATGGAGAGCAGAAGTGAGGCATCGCCATAGGGAAGAGACTCACAGGGGAAGGCCATGGGCAGAGGGGACTTCACAACTCAAGAGCAGAAACAGCCAAGTGTCTGAGCTGGGGAGGGGATAAGGCAGTGGGTAAAAGAAACACTTTTCTGGGTTGATCAGCTAGTGACTCACAATTACTAGCTCAGTCAGCCATGCTCTCTGGCTCCAACCCCGCACTTCCTATGAGACTGGAGAAATGGCAGGTATAAAGGCATCCTGCTGCTTGTAGGACTAAATAAAGAAGTGGCACACTTGGTTGAGCACACATATTACAGTATACAAGGACTTGGGTTCAAACCTTAGATCACCACCTGCAGGAAGGAGGCTTGTCAAACAGTGCAGGTGTCTCTCTTGTCTCTCCCTCTGTATTTCTCCCTCCCTTATCAATTTGTCTCTATCCAAAATAAATATTTTAAATATTTTTAAAATCACACAAGCATGCACACCTGTACACACTCACATGCACAAATGTAATATTTCCATGTGCATGTGTGTGCAGATATGTAACGCATATACACATACAGGTATGCACAGAGAGACGCATACATGTGCTTCCACACACATGCCCACATCCAGGAGGGCAGCCAATACACCTGTGTCTCCTACAGAGGAATTTCAAACCAGACAAGGTGCCTGCAGCCCTGTACCAAGCAGCTCAACCTAGACCTCCCCCTCCCCAGCTACTACAACCCAATATAAGGTCTGCTGCCCTTGGCCACTCCTCCCACCCCCACCCCCTCCAACTCAACTCAGGGTGCCCCAAAAGTAGCAATGAATGAGGGATCCAAGATCAACCCAAATTTGGAGACCCTAGCCTGCTGCATTGAGTGTTGAGGGAGGTGGGAGGTGAAAGTGATAAGGTCATCTCAGGCTGGGGCTTCAAGGGCCCCTGCCCTGAGGGACACAGTTCTCAGGAAGTGCACGTGGGGAAAGAGATGACCACTGGATGGGATCAACAAGTGGAAATGGAAAGGCAGACTGGGAGCAGCACAAGGGGTGCCCTGCTTTGGGGGGTGCAAAGCTGCAAGGCTTTTCACCTCACTACCCCAAGACACACCCTCAGTGGGAACCCTTGCTCAAACCAAGCGTGGATTATCTGGGGTTAAAAGGCTGCTAGACAGGAGAGAGAGAAGGAGGCCAGCACAAAAAGGAGCCCCTTCTCCCCCGCCAAAAGCCTTTCAGAAATAAAATTAATGGAATGTGTCTCAGTATCATCCCAAGGGGGCAGGAGGGGAGGGCTGGGGGGACATGGGGGCTTTTGTCCCTGGCTGCCCAGCTTCTCCCATATTGATCACCATGGCAACCAGAGCCCCCTGTTGCCTAGGTGATGGCAGCCAGGTCCTGGAACCCATACCCAGCATCCACAGCGAGGAAGTTGTGGAGGTTGGGGGTTAGAGAGAATGGGGCTCTGCTCTGGAGGCCCCAGCTTTTGTCTGAGCACTGGGATCGGGTTTCTCCAGGAAACAATTGGGAGGCCTCTGGAAAATACACTGGGAACCTGGCAACAGGCAGAGGGGGCACAGCCATGGGATGGGGATCATGGGGTTGCAGGGAATTGGCCAAAATGTAAAACAAAACTGGCTCCTTCCCATGGCCACTAGGAAGGGCAGCTCAGGTGGATGAGAGACTATGTGGGCACAGGACCCCGCCCCCCCCACCTCTCCTGGTCCCATGGGAGCCAAAAAGTGGTGTGTGGAGGAGGAAGCAAGGTGACAAGACATCTGAGGACTCTCGAAGGGGGTTCTAACTATTGGAAAGGTGGCTCAGTAGGTCAAGTACAGGACTGGCATGTGAAGTCCTGAGTTCAATCCCCAGCACATGTTCCGAAGTGATGCTCTGATGTTCTCTCCCTCTCTCCCCATCCCTCTAATAAATAAATAAATCTGGGGGGAAAAATTGGACTTCTAGACAGTGAGGGAAAGGAATGTGAAGTAGGTAAAGACCCCACAGCTTGTGGTTCATGAGATGGTGCAGTAGATAAGGCACTGGCCTCTCAAGTATGAAGTTGTGAGTTCAATCCCTGGCAGCACATGTACCAGAGTGATGTCTGGTTCTTCCTCTCTTCCGGTCTTCCTCATAAATAAATAAATAGGGTGGGGGAGATAGCATAATGGTTATGAAAACAGACTGTCATGCCTGAGGCTCCTAAATCCCCAGTTCAATCCCCTGCACCACTATAAGCCAGAGCTGAGCAGTGCTCTGGTATTTCTCTGTGTGTGTCTCTCTCTCTGCATTTCTCTCAGAAATAAAATATTTTTAATAATAATAATAAATAAATAAAATCTTTTTAAAAAGAAAAGAAGACCCCACAGCTCTTGGTTTGGGAGGTGGTGCACGGATAAAGCACTGAGCTCTCAAGCATGAGATTCTGAGTTCAATCCCTAGCATCATATGTGATGATCTGATCCTCTTCCTCTCTGTACCCCTGTCTCTCTCATTAATAGATAAAATCTAGGTGGGAGGGGAAGACCCCAGAGTTACCTTCTGCCCAAGCAGATCTCCCATAGGTCTACCTTGGAGAAGACAGTAGCCTAGCCTGGCCACTGGGGAAGTCCTGAACATCCCCTGTCCGTTCCACACAAGGGCCCACCGTATAGCCTGGGCACCCCTTCCTCCCCTGTTGGGTGTGAGCCCCTCCCACAAGGCGCTAAGTCAGTTCCACTCTATGTACAACACATGTCCCTCTCGTACAGGGCACCCTGACATTACTAGACCATGGGAGGTAGGTGAGGTCCCCTGTCCTCCTGACCACACAGCTCCACTGTTTCTAACCCAGAATGTCTAATCCACAGTACCCTGCAGACAACCGTGAGTGAAAGACACCAGTATGGGGTATAGGGATGTGCATCAGGGTGCCCTGGAGGACCACACCCCCCACCTGCTACTCCCCCTTCACACACACACACACATATACACACACACACAAACATACACACACACACACACACACACACACACTACCCAGTTCCTGACCAGCTGAAAGAGCCTTCAGGTATTTCAAATGGTACAAGAGAGGGCAGGGCCAGGAGAGAAGGAGAGAAGGTGGAGCAGAAGCCACCACACCTAGGATCCCAGAAAGTGGCACCTGCTTCTAGAGTGGCCAAGGCCCAGGCCCAGTGCAGGACCAAGGGATTCTCTAATCCACCAGTGACAAGGGCACAGGAAGTGGTTCCCACCGCAGGTCACCACCACTGACACTAAGATACCCACCCACCCTCAACTCCAGGAGCCTAGGCCACTGTTCCCAGCCCTGGAAAGCCTGGAGGCACATAGTAGGCCTACCCTGCCCCTGCCGCTGTCCTAGTTCTTGCCCCAGCCCTGTGCATTCAGTGGGCGGTCGGTTGGAAAGGAGCTGGCGCCAGAGCCCCGCCCTCACCCTGCTAGGCCTCATCCTCGACAGGCCAGACAGGAGACATGAGCTCACCAGCCCCCAGGGCAGGTGAGGGCTCCTCTACCGCAGGGCCCCAAGGAAGGGAAGGAGAGCTGGACCCAGAACCCAGTTTTCACCTCCTGGTCAGTGGCTCACCCCCAAACTATCAGATCCCCAGGCTGCAGAGCCCCAGGCTAAGAGCACCTCAGGCAGTTAAGGCATGGGCTCCAAGCCAGGACACCTGAGATCTCACTCCAGCTGAAAAGGAGTTGAGATGCCCCAGCCAGTCCCTGACACCCATTTCCTGCACTTCGCGCCTTCTCAGGCAGGGGTAAGGCTGGGTCCCCTCCAAACACGCTTGAGCAGACACACACATGTGCATTGCCACACTTGCCCTCCCCCTAAAATGTAGAGCTGTGCCCGCTGCCCCACCCGGAGGCACCAGGCTGGCAGGCAGGCTCTGCAGAGACCTGCTCCCCTGTCTTTGCCACCCCACCCCCACCAGCTCCCCAGAAGTCCCTGCCCCCCACGCCACACACAAGTGCACACACGCATGCCGGCAGCTCATGCTCCAGCCTCCCCAAAACCCACTCCCAGCTCATCTGGAAGGTACACTTTGGGGGGGGGGGGTGTAAGAGGGCACAGTGGAAGCATGAGTCAGCACCTTAGCATGGGTCCAAGTGGGAGCAATGAGAAGACTGTCCAGATGCCCACTTTGTTTTCATCACTGTGCAAGACCACACTTCCACCCACTAGGCTCATCGGGTGCAGGATTTGCCTACTCGGCTGGCCCCCCAGGTGAACAGGGACCCAGGAGCCAGGAAGGAAATAAGCAGCTCAGGTGGCCCTCAGAGTCAAAGGTGGCCATGAAGGTGGTCAGCCAGATGGATGCAATAACCCCTGTGCCCACACACCGACACCCTCCAGAATCCAAGCACCCCCCCCTCTTCATATCCTGCTTCCATAGGAGATCCCAGTTGTGCCTGACCCAGGAAACATTACAGGGTGGGCCTGGAAGGGGAGAAGCCACCCTCCAGGAGGGAGATGGGGAGCCCCCACCCCCAAATGGAAGCTGCCTTGTGGGAGGCAGGGCAATGAGCTAATGGAGGTGAAATGCAGAACAACTAGGGTGCAGTGGCAGTCCTGGGCTCCTAGGCCCCTAATCCGCTCCCTACTTGGGTCAGGCCTCCACAGAGCCAATCAGCCCAGGCTCACCAAGGGAAACTGAGTCACCAAAAGGCCCTAGAATCTTCAGACCCACTTCCACCCTGCCCTCTCCACCTGCGGGACCCCACATCCTTCCTGAACAATTTCACCTCCATCCCTGGAGGCAAATGGGGACAAACCCAGAGTTCTTTTCACACCTGGCTGTTTCTGAGTGTCTGTGTTCACACCTCAGGCTCAGCACCTGTTCCTGTGCAATGTCACCCCTACTCACCCAGAAAAAAACAGGGCCCCCTCCCCAGGCCCACACACAAACATACCTTCTCTCTCTCTCTCTCTCCCTCTCTCTCTCTCTCTCTGGTTGGGGGTGTGGATGTAGGAGTTCTGAGGAAAGCAGGAATACGAGGGATATTATAGGAGGTGCAAGAAACTCAAGGCCCCTTGGGTCACAAGAAGATGCCATGAGCTGCACAGTGCCCCAGGGATGAAGATGCCACAGGAAAGGTGGCCCAACAGGTAGCCCAGGCCTATGACTTGATCTCCTCTGAAATCTTGACTCAGGACTTAGAGAAATTACTCAAGTTCAAGATTAAAGGCAATAGTAATAATAAATCAAACTCAGATCTAACAGGAAAAGGCGGCAGGAGAGATGAAAGAGATAGAGCCTGGAGAGATGGTCCCCTCCCTGACACCTGTAAAATTGGGGTGCTAGGAGTCACTAGGTAAGGTTGAGAGTTCCCAACAATGTGCATAACTCATAAAATGCTAGCCCCCAACTCTGCCTCATTTTGGTGGGGGTGGGGGTATGCAGCCCACCCCTACACTTGGCTTTCCCCTAGCTTGTGGGGAGATTCCACAACCCCAAAGATAGCTCCTCCCTAACTCAGGCCATACCGCCTAGCAGGCATCCCAACCCTCTTCCCGTCCAGCCTCTGTCTCTAGGGCTCCTGGGTTCCCCAGCCTCTTCCTCTCTTCCTCTCTTCCTTCCACAGTGACAGTGGAAGGCCACCCTCCCACACCTCCAGCCCTGCCCCCATCCTCTACCCTCTGTGCCGCCCCCCTCTCTCAAGGCCCCACCTTGACTTCTGGGATATCCTTGGTCCTGCTGATCCAAGCCCCTTCTCCCCAGCTGTCACATCTGTAATTACCAGCCTCACCAGAGGCATCAGACCAGTACCACACCTCATTTCCAAAGGGCCCCTTATGATGCCCCCGCCTACTTCCCACAGCACCCCAGGCAGGGTGGAACAAAGGGGCAGAAAGATTATCTTTGGGCCACCCCATCTCTCCTCAGATCACCGCATACAAGGGGATCACCAGGAGACAGGGTGGCCTAGGAGGTGGGTAGGACCCAATGCCTGGCCATTCCTCCCCTCTGCTCTCCAAATCTCTCCCTCCCCAACAAGGTTACCCACTTGCAAAGGATGTGGGGGTGGGAGTGGCATGTCCACTTAATTCAGACAGAGGAGAATTGAGGATGGGTGGGTAGGGATGAGTGTAGCTGACACATGAGGAAAGAACAAGTTCAAAAACCCACAGTCCCCACCCTGGGAGGTGGCACCAATACTTTCCTCTCTAAGCCTGATAACTGCATCCCCACCAACCACAATGCAGTTCTGGCCACAGACAGGGAAAATGAGGCAGAGGGCTTATCCTTAAGATCCAGTGGTACCCAGCTGCGAGTGGTTCATTCACACTGACCCTACAGCCGAGACACAGCATCTTCCTTGTCCCCTTCCTGTTCCCTAACTCATCAACTCTAGACATGTCCAAGTCACATGTGAAATCTGACCCAGCAAAGGCAGGGCACAGATACCACATTTTGGAGTATACATGTGATTGGGGGGACCTTGAGTTTCCATCACCCAATAGCAACATCCTATAGACCCTCAATGTCTCCAGAGCTCCTGTTTCCCACAGCCCATCAAGATCTGGGGTGGGAGTCCAGCTTCTTCTTTTTATTTTTTTTAAGACTTATGTTTTAGATGAGGCAGAAAGTGAGAAAAAAATCCAGAGTACCATGTTAGTACTGGGAATCGAACCAGGAGCCTCAGGTACATAAGTCCAGTGCTCCGCCAGTTGAGCCACTTTCCCAACTTCAAGAGCTTTGGGTTTTGTTGTTGTTTGTTTTGTTTTTTAATTGCCACCAGGGTTATGGCTGGGGTTCAGTGCAGGCAATGTGAATCTAACACTCCCGGCAGCCATTTTTTCCTTTTTATTTTTTCCCCTCTATTTATTTGATAGAACAGAGAAAAAATGAAAGGGGCGGTGGAGATAGAGTGGGAGAAAGGGTGAAGCAAACCTGCTTCACCGCTCCTGAAGAATCCCCCATGCAGATAGGGAGAGGGGCTTGAACCGCAGGTCCTTGCGCATGATAATGTGTACACTTAACCAGATGCACCAATGCCCAGCCCCTGGGTGCTTTACTTTTTAGGGTAAGTGGGGGTGGAGGAGCCTCAAAATATGATGTTGAGTAAGGGAAGCCAATACAGAAGGCTGTTTAATTCCATTCACATGAAACATGCAGGCAGATCCAGGAAAAGGGAAGGCAAAGAAAAGAGTGGGTGCTGGGGGCTGGGGAGCAACCACTCTATATGGGTGCAGGATTCTTCTTAGGGTAGTAACAGTGTTTTTAGGCAGAAATGGTCACACCACACTGAAGCTGATAGTATGTCAATTTCCCCTAGATTTTAAAAAACTCAGCCAAGGGGACACATGGCCTGCCAGAGACCCATCCAAGGCCAGGTACTCTGCTCCTCACTCCAGAGCCTCCCAAAGCCCACCTCCGCAGAACACCCACAGGGCTAGAGAGTGAGCGTGTTCCCACATGCCACCCCGTGGGAGCCGGCTGACCCGGACCTCCATCCCTGTACATCCCAGGAATTCCAGCATCAAGCATACAGGAGTGTGTGACCAGCATGGCTCAGCGGAGGGACAGAATCAGCCCAACTCAGCTCACATCCCCTGGTTCTCCCCACAGCAGAATCCCATGCACTTACCAACACTTATTGGGGCACCCTGGAAGTACCCTCCACAATGCTTCATTTCATCCTCATAAACCCCTGCGGGGTCTATCATTAACTCCTGATTTATAGGTGAGGCTTCAGAAAGTTATCGATTCTGTCTAAAGACATAAAACCAGGCAGCAGAATTCAGAGCAGGTTGGAGCCTGGGGCCGCCAGAGTGTGGAGGTACCTGGGCTCTTTGTGGAGAGGCCCCAAAGGGCTAAAGAACTTGCCCTGCATCAATCCACCAGGTGCTAACTCCTGTTCTGTCCATACTGCCCCCATGCTCTCCCATATACTGAGTTTTAAAAGAAGAATAAGTAAAAGGAGGAGCCTGGAGGCCCTGAAACTCAAAGACAAGGAGGGTTGTCCCAGATTCCATCCCTAGGCCCCCCACAACTGTGAGTCCAGCTTATGCCCCTCAAGCTGGAAGGGTGTTGTAGAAACCCAATGAGCAGATGGAGGAATTCCAGTTCTGTTCCTGCCTGGTTCTCTGACCTCAGACTGAACAGGCTGCTCCAGGGCCTGGGGAGGAACAGGAGACAGCAAGGGCAGATGGAAGTCAACCTGGATGAAACAGAAGGCAGGAGCTTCACACAAAGAGCAGGACTACAGACACAGGGTTCCAGTCTACAAGTTGCTTCTGAGGAAGCACTGCCTTTATCTGCCCGAAAGCCTCCTGCCCGGAAGAGCACCCCACAGACATGGTGCACCATGCACACAATGAGAGTGCAAGGAGCCCAGTCACCCTAGAAAGCGAGTGCCACGCACACCATTCTATAGGGGGCACCCGCCATAGGTCTTACACCTTGGAAGGTGCCAGGTTAAAGCAATCAGATTCAAAATATGTAAGTGCAGGCTGGGACAGGCAGTGGTGTGCCTGGTTGAGTGCATTTGCTACAGTGTGCAAGGACCAAGGTTCAAGCCCCCAAGGCCCCACCTGCAGGAGGGAAGCTTCCTAAGCATGAAGCAGTGCTTCAGGTGTCTCTCTTTTTTCCTATCTCCCTCTCCCCTCTCAATTTCTCCGTTTCTATGCAATAAATAAATCCATTTTTTAACTCTGCCTCTACTCCTACCTCCCTGGGAATGACGGGGAGTCCACAGGCAAAGGAGGGGGACATTCCAATTGCACAGAGATTAGGGATTCTGATGGCAAACGCTAGAAGAAGAAGAAGAAGGGATTCTGACCATCCCAAATGCAATTCCATGGAGAAGACCCAAGTGGGCACGTGTGATCATGACCTCCAGTGCCAAAGCTAAGGGCCTCCATCTCACCTCTGGCGGCAAGAAGGATGTGGCTGAAGGGTGTTATAGGAGAGGACCCCAAATTGGAAGGGCCCAGGAGGAGCTGCAGCCACCCACTTTCTAACATGCAAGCGACTTCCCAGAGGCTGGCTGTGATGAGAGGGATGACCTGCAGGTCCAACTCCTGGGGCCCACCCCACCTCAGGACCTCTGACCTCTCCAGCTCACCCCCAGCCGACCCTCAGACCAGACCCAGTCTCAGATCCATAGCAATCAGACACACAGGAAGGCAGGAACTTCCAAAGAAATGCTTCTGTCCTCCCCAGGGGTCCACACCACCTTTCCCATCCAAGTTGTCCTCAAGCACCGGGTCCCTCCTCCACTGGACACTGGGCCCCTATCCCCATACACTCCTTTCTTGGGCCTCCATTCCACACCCAAATCCCAAGACTCTCCTAGAACTTCTAGTCCCCTGGCAGCCTAGCAGTGTGAGTCTTAGGGTTGAATCAGCCAACCCCTGGACAACTGTGTCCATCAGCTGAACTTGGAAGAGGGAACCTGACCACCAGAACTCAACCTGATACTTTTTCCCTTTTTCCAGCTCCCCAGGTCCTCTAGGACTATGTCCCAAGCCACTATTTCCACTGCCTGCAATGCACATCCTTTTCTAGAAAAACCCACCACCCAAATAGGCACTTCCTAAGGCACCCCCTTGCCCCTACCCCAGAGGTCCAGATCTGCAAGCACCCACTTCCCTGGAGAGAGCCCAGGCAGAGCTAGCCAAGAAGCCTAGCCCCTCCAACCAGCCGCCCTTGGGCTCCCCGCCAGGAAAATCTGCCTACAGAGGCAAGTGCTGGTGCCCCCAACACACACAGCATGGGGGGGGGGGGTTTACACATAGTGGTACCCTACCTATCAACTCGCGCTGCACACGGGAGAACTGAGTCACAGCACAGCCTTGCCACCGCAGGTGCACACACCTATCCAGGTAGGCCCCTGCACCGCTCCTGCACACCTCTTCCCCTGGGGCCCACTCCCAGGACATGGGCACACACACACCTTCCCTGGCGGTATACACACGCAAACCTACCGCGGGCTCGGTTGTCCCTGGGCACACACACACAGTCAAGCTCTACACGCCACACCTCCAGCCCCAGGCCCACCTGCCGGAACACGCCACGTCCAGGCGCACAGGCACAAAAAAACAAAGAATCACGCACCCGGGTCTTCCGCGCCGCCTGCAAACTCACCGGTGCGGGGCCGTAGCCCGCCGTGATCCACGCGAGCAAGGGGAGCGGATGCCGGTGCCTGTCCCCGCCCGCCTGCCCGGCCTCCAGTTCACAACCCCTGCGCTCCCGGCCGGCTCCCCAGATCGCAGCTCCCCGCAGACACATACCTGCGCGACCTTCCCCGCGTGCAGACGGGGGCACGCACCCCTGAGCCCTGGCCTCCAGTCTTCCGGACTCCAGTGCTCCTGCCGCCCCCCGCCCGCAAACCCCGGTCTCTGCTGCCTGTTCCCCCGGGATCCGCAAGGCCCCCGCCCGCCCGGGCCCAGGAAAGTCCCCGGCTCTCCAGGCCCAGCTCCGCCCCCTCCCCAAAGTCAGGGGGCGCCCCGCCGGGTCCGGGACACACCGGAAGGGGGCTGCCCAAGCCCCCGGCTCCCAGCAGCCGCCCTGCGCCCCGG
Source organism: Erinaceus europaeus (assembly GCF_950295315.1). Lineage (NCBI taxonomy): Eukaryota > Metazoa > Chordata > Mammalia > Eulipotyphla > Erinaceidae > Erinaceus > Erinaceus europaeus. Next base: position 38,785,433 of record NC_080170.1, read on the forward strand.
CCGGCGCCCCCTGGCCTGCACGATCCCCCACCCCGCGCGACCCTCCTTTCTGCAAACTTGGCCGGCGCCCCCCGGCCGACTCACCGCCGCTGCGGGTCCGGGTGCCGCGCCTTTGTATACCACCCGCGCTCGGACGGCCGGACGGCAGGAAAGGAGGGGGCCTGGAGTGTGCGCCCCCTCGTCCCACACGCAGCCTCTGCCCCTCAGGGCCCCGGGGGCTGGGGGCCGGCGGGGGCGCTCAGACTCCCATGGCGGGACCGAACCGGGAATCGGGAACCGGGAGTCAGACCCGGTCGGGGGGGAGGGGCGGGAAGGGGCGCGGGGGGCGGGGCGGGCCTCCGGGGCACCGCCCCCCGGCTGTTCCCGCAGCCACGCCCCCGCCGCGGCCATTGTCTGAGCTGCTCTTCCCAGAGCCGCCCCCCGCAAGCCCCCAGAGGCCCGCACCCCCCTGCCTCCCCCCTGGAAGATCGGTCCCCCCAGCCAGTACTCCGCTGCTGTCTTTCTCCCCGCATGCCCGCGCCCCCCAAACCTCTAACATCCTCCTGACCACCCCCTGCTTCCACACCCGCACAGTCCAGACACCCACTAGTATCTCCTGTGGTTCCCCAGCCTCTGACCCCCCTCCTCCCAGGTCTTGAGAATAGGTCTCCCTCTAGATGCCCACCCTCAGACTGTCACACCCCTGCCCCCAGCATAACCCATCTCTCACATTCTGCACACACATATCCCACTCCACCACCCACTTCAAGTCCTGAAAATCTGCAAGCTGCGACCCCTGCGACTCTGGGACGCCCCATTCCCGCCTTGGTCACGTTGGTTATGGAGGGGACTGCTTTCCTTGACCCCTCTGTGAGAGGAGCTTGAGGTCTGGTCTTCAGGACATAGCCTCGGTCACCCGAAATCCTACGGAAAGCAGACAGGACAAGGAAGAAGTCCCCCCAACTCCCCCAGGCCTAAAAGGAGGGAGTGAACCGTGATTGTGATTAGTGGGGGGGGCTCCCCTCCCCCTGCTTACGGGGATTTCCCTGACACCATCACCCCACGCCCCCCTCCCAAATAATTTAATTACTCGGTGCTCTACCATCCGCCTGGGGCGCCCTCATTAGCACGTTTTCCTCCCCCCTGGTTTGGGCGTCGGATTAATTACAAAGGGAGCCCAGCCCTTGGGGAAACAGACGGGAGAGGGGGAGAGACGGAAACAGTCTGGCGGGAGAGGGGCCCTTCTCTACAGAACGGTCCAGAGGAAGACAGCCCGGGCCTGTCGGACGCCTAACTCCAGCCTGGGGTGAGGGATTCGGATCCCTCAGATTTGAAGCCAGTACTCAGAGATTGCAGGCTATGGCAAAAAATACCCTCGTAATTAGGGCGTTTGCCTTGCAGCAGGCCCGGAAGTCAGCTAGGGTTCCTGACTTGGGATGAGGGTTGAGCCCCCCAGAGAGTGGCTCCACCCAAGCTTCCATCAATGCCTACCCCGGGAGTTGTGTTCCAACTGTGCCACAGCCCCTACTCCCCTCCCCTCTCGCGGGCAGCAACACCCCCCCCCACCCCCAACTTCCTCCAACTCCCATTCTGGCACCGCCCACCCCACCCTGCCTCTGTTCCTGCTTGTTTGGGGAGTTTGCTCCTCCCTGATGAGGGCTTTCCACAGAGACCTAGCCTCGTCCCCTGGGCTGGCACTGTCCACCCCAGAGTGCCAGAGGAGACATACATCACTAGATGACATACATCACTAGATGGTGGTGAAGCTTCAGAAACATTTCCACCTCCTTGACCTAAACCCTTGCCTCTCCCCCATGTCCCTGACCCTCTGCGTCCTTTCACCCCCTACCGGGACCCCAACCCCTACCCCAGCGAGAGACACTGAATTTGCCGTTGTCATTTATGTGGTGGCTCTGGGCTGCCCATTGACCACACGGCAGGTTTGCTGTGAGCTTGTGTCATAGGCCTCCAGTGATCCAAAGAGGGGACACAGCTTCTGACGCCAGGATTTAGAGCCTTCACTAGTTCTGCCCCCACATAAAGCTCCATCGGAGGTTTCAGGATTAGCAGAGGATATGGAATCTCCTTGTCTCCAAGGGCGAGAGTGGACTTTTCGGTGGCTCTGTCGGGGAGACAGAGGTTTTGGGGAACCAGACCTGACATCAGATCTGACTAGTGCAGAGCTACTCAGGCTCCTTCATCCTCAGTGAGCAAAGGGAACCTCCTGGGAGCCCACGTACCTAAGTCTCCTGGGGTGACCTCCAACCAGAATTTTCCCAAAGGGCCAAGCTGGGACGAAAGGGGGAGGTGTCAGACTCCAGAAAGATGGGGTGACAATGAGCTTCAGAGGATAGCTTCTGGCTTTGAAATGTGGGCTGGTTTCCCCTTTTCTTTTTTTCCATCAGTGTTATTATCCCTGCAGCTCAGCGCTACATGAAGACTCCACTGCCCCCCCCAGATCTGTTTGTTTTCATTTTCTTTTGATAGAAAATGGAGAGAGAGAGAGAGAGAGAGAGAGAGAGAAGGGAAGGGAAGAGAAGAGAAGAGGAGAAGAGAAGAGGGGAAGGGAGGGGAGAGGAGAGGAGAGGAGAAAAGGAAGAGAAGAGAAGAGGAGAAGAGAAGAGGGGAAGGGAGGGGAGAGGAGAGGAGAGGAGAGAAGAGGAGAGGAGAAAAGGAAGAGAAGAGAAGAGAAGAGGAGAAGAGGGGAAGGGAGGGGAGAGGAGAGGAGAGGAGAGGAGAGGAGAAGGAAGAGAAGAGAAGAGAAGAGAAGAGAAGAGAAGAGAAGAGAAGAGAAGAGAAGAGAGACCCCTGTATCACTAGCACTGCTCCACCACACATGAAGCTTCCCCACCACCACCCCTGGCAGGTAGAGACCAGGAACTTGAATGGGGGTTATCAAGCATGTGCCACTCCCTGGCCCCTGGGCTAGTTTGCTAGTTTCTCAATTCCTGTTCTATCTGATGTAGCTGGCAAATGAAGACACCTGCTCTACACAGCTGCACAGTCGCACAGTCACTGGACACAGCGAGTTTCTAGTGGAACGTCTCTCTGTCACCTCCCTGGCCACCCTCACCTGCCCCCCACCCCCAAGTGCTCTCAGGAAACTTGCTTAAGGGTGGAGAGTACCACCAAAGCCAGGACCTTGGTAAAACCCCTTCAGCTCTACCCTAGCTCAGGGGCCAGGCAGCAGGCAGCAGGGAGTTTGTTAACTGGGGTCTTCTCAGGAGTCAGGTCTGCTCAGGATGGTGCCCTGGACACACCAAGAGCCGGTCCCATCAGGACCATTACCTCCTTCTGGGTGAATCCTGCTAATACCCAAAGTAGGAACATTTCTGTGGTTCAAGTCAGGTATTGCTCTGGTCAACAGAAGGATTTGGGGACTGAGGAGACAGCACAATGGTTATGCAAAAAGACTTTTTTTCTTGAGGCTCCAAAGTCCCAGATTCAAGACCCCATACCACCATAAGCTAGAACTGAGCCATGCTATAGCTGAAATGACAATGATAATAATAACAAGCAGAGAGTTTTGTTTTGTTTTCTAGGGGCAAGGAGGTAGCTCAGCAGAGAGCACAGAACTTGCTTGCATGAGGCCTGTAGTTCTATCCTTAGCACCACACATGCCAGAGCTATATGGTGCTCTGGTTTCTCTTATCAAAGTAAGCTTTTAAATAAATAAATAAATAAAGGGAGGAACTTTTTCTGCACTGTTGCTGAGAAAGGGGACTCTTATGTACACCCCCAAGCCCCCAATCAAGCTGACCATCCAAGCATTTCTGGTTGATTAGTCATTCCAATCACCTCCTGGGAACAGGGGACCCCAGGACCCACACTCCAGGCCAGACCACCATCTTTGTGCATCTGGATTGGTAAAATGAAGACAGGGATGTCTTCCTTGGAGAATCAGAACTCTTCCCCACCATACACTCAGCTGATGTCCTAACAAGGCTGACCTCTGCTTAGGAAGGTATTTCGAGACCAGGCTAGACTGTAGAGGGTGGTAGCTCAGTGGGTTAAGCACAGGTGGTGCAAAGCGCAAGGACTGGCGTAAGGATCCCGGTTCGAGCCCCCAGTTCCCCACCTGCAGAGGAGTCACTTCACAAGCAGTGAAGCAGGTCTACAGGTATCTGTCTTTCTCTCCCCCTTTCTGTCTTCCCCTTCTCTCTCCATTTCTCTCTGTCCTATCCAACAATGACATCAATAACAACTACAATAATAAAACAACAAAAGCAACAAAAGGGAATAAATAATTAATTTTTAAAAAAGGAAACAAAACAACAACAAACACTCTCCAGCTGGTTAAGAACTCTGGCTTTGAGTCAGGGAGATAGCTGAGTGGTTTTTATCAAAGACTTTCATGCCTGAGGCTCTGAGGCTCTGAGGCCCCAGGTTCAATCCCTAGCATCAGCATAAGCTAGACCTAAATGGTGAACTGGTAAAGAACTTTGACTCTAGGGATGTTAGAGGTCTCTGCACACAAACTTTGATCTCTCAGAACAAGAAGGAGCCTCCTGGAGTATAAAGTCATTAGGTGAGCATCAACCCCTTCCCTTCCTGATTCTTTCCCAGTTTCTCTGATTCTTCATCTCTCTCCACCTTCACCTTCAACTCCCTTGCCTCCAGCATTTATCCAGTGTCATTTCCCTGAGTCCAGTTCCATTATCACCAATCTAAAAAGTCACCTTCAATTAAACTCCAAGTTCTCAACCTGGGCTGCAGATTCTAATCACCTGGGAAGTTTTGAAAGCTGCCCAGGACCCATCCCAGACTAATTAAGTCAGCAAATTCTGGGGTGTGTGACCCAGAGAAGTTTATTTGTTTTTTGGTTTGTTTGTTTGCTTTTTTTTTTTTTTTTTCTGGTTAGCTCAGTGATTCTACTGTGAAAGCCACTGGAGAAAACTTTCTTCTTCTTCTTCTCCTCCTCCTCCTCCTCCTCCTTCTTCTTCCTTTCTTGGCAGAAAACTCCCCTCCTCCCACCCAGTGATGTTTGGGATTATCCCTCCAGATGTCCTTTCCCACCTCCCTCCTTATCCCATCCCTCTTGTGTCTATTCCCTGCTCCACTCACCATCCCTGGCAGACGAAACAAAATCAAACACTTTCCTCCACACTGCATCTGTCTGCCCAGCTGGCCATTGGACTTCCTGGGTGGGAGGGATGCACTGTATCTAGCCTTTGACACACAGAACTTCACCCAGAGAATGACAGGAAGGGGGAGAGGGAAAAAGAGAGATAGAGAAAGAGAAAGAGAGAGGGAGATTTCATCTAACAAAACAGGACAGAAAAGAGACTAGGAATGATTAGCTGCACAATATCTGATGTTTAAGGATTCTGCTTCAAGAGTAAAATGATCATGTCTAGAGAAAGACATTTTTCTGTTTTTTTTTTTTTTAAGATTTATTTATTAATGAGAGAGTGGGAGGGGGAGATGCCAGGTATCAAACTCAGGACCTTACACTTGAGAGTCCAGTGGTCTTGCCACTGCACCACATCCCAGGCTGTATCTTTCTCTGTTTTCCACACAAAGAAGCAAGTATAAGGCAAGTAACTCACCAGCCAAATCAATGAGCTACTTAGAAGCAGCACTGGAATAGCACCTAGGGCTCCCAACTTGCCCAGTAGTCTGTTCCTTGGGGTAATTGTTCCCTTGAAAATCAAGGTATAGGATGGTGGCTGTTTGCTTTATGTTTTTTTATGGTTTTGTGTTCACTGTATTGCTTTTTTTTTTTTTTTTTTTTTTTTTTACCAGAACACTGCTCAGCTCTGGCTGATGGTGGTGTGGGAGATTGAACCTGGGACTTTGGAGCCTCAGGCATGAGAGTCTGTTTGCATAACCATTATGCTATCTACCCCCAACCCACTGTATTGCTTTCTTTGAGACTTTGATTTTCTTCTAGCGTTTGTGAGAGTTTGATGAGAGCTACGGGCTCTCCCAAAGAAATGCATTAATCTCATATTCATTTTCAGCAGGGAACAGAGAACTAATGACTGGGGGCTGGGAGGTGGCACACTTGTTGAGCACAAGTTACAATGTTACAATGCACAAGGTCCCAGGTTCAAGCCCCTGGTCCCTTGTGAATCGATTTCCCTTCGGGTGGCTCAAACCAGGATCCTTAAGCTGGTCTTTGTGCTTAACCTGCTGCGCTACCACCCGACCCCCAGCATTGGACTTTTAAGCATGAAGTCTCAGGTTCAGTCCTCGGCAGCACGAATGCTGATGTGATACTTTGGTATTTCTCTCTCTCATTAAAATGAATACTTTTTTTAATCATGATTTTTTTTCTTTTTAAAAAATATTTTATGGGAGTCGGGCTGTAGCGCAGCGGGTTAAGCGCAGGTGGCGCAAAGCACAAGGACGGGCATAAGGATCCCGGTTCGAACCCCGGCTCCCCACCTGCAGGGGAGTCGCTTCACAGGCGGTGAAGCAGGTCTACAGGTGTCTATCTTTCTCTCCCCCTCTCTGTCTTCCCCTCCTCTCTCCATTTCTCTCTGTCCTATCCAACAACGACGACAACAACAATAATAACTACAACAATAAAACAACAAGGGCAGCAAAAGGGAATAAATAAATAAAAATAAAATATTAAAAAAAAATTTTAATAAAAAAAAAACCTTAGAACAGGGAAAACAGAAGCAACCAGTGGCATTACTTTATAAGACACAGCTATATACAAATAATCTCAAAAGACATAAGTTATGGTGATGTTGTGTATGATACAGAAAATCCTAAAAAAAGGATTTTCAAAGTTAACCCAATTGCCAGATAATTTGACTACAGCAATAACTATCTATTGCCTTCTTAAACCCTACAACAGCAGGAACCACCTGCTTCCTCTATAGAGCCTATATTTCCCCCAGTCCTGGAACCTCTAGGGTGGGGCTCACTTTCCAGCATGCTTCTCTCACTTCATACCAAATGATATCACCTCTGCTGATCCCAACCTAATCAGTGCAATGAGTACCACCTCAGCATGCTTCACTTCAGACTATGTCCTGAGACGTCAGGCATGGAATGTCAAACCTTCAGCCCCATTACTCAGGTAAGACCTTTCCTTTCATAGGATTCTCTAATTTCATTTCAGGTGGTTCACTTCCTAACAAAGTCCCAAAATCTAAATATAGACCAGGTCCCATGAGATAGGGCATATGTTCACATATATCCATAAATTAGGGCAAAATATATACCTGAAAGCAAAAGTACACAACAGTTTTCAGTGAGTCAATATATGCAGCAAGCAAGTAGAAAGATATAAAAAGACATCATAAAGTTTCTAATGAAATAGTGTCTACTTAAGACTTAGATACCGGGGGCCAGGTGGTGGCACAACTGGTTGAGCGCACATGTTACAGTGCGCAAGGACCCAGGTTCAAGCCTCTGGTCCCCACCTGCAGAGGGAAAGCTTCACAAGTGGTGAAGCAGTACTGCAGGTGTCTCTCTGTCTCTCTCCCTCTCTGTCACCTCTTCCCTCTCAAATTCTGACTGTCTCTATCCAACAGATTAAAAAAAAAAAAAAAAGACTTAGATACCCTTCTTACCTACTTCCTATTATATCTCTCTCAGTCACTCCAAAGCTAACCTTATCAAAGTAAGGGCTGCAAAATCTGAATAAGGGCAAGAGACTGGCATACTTTAAGTCATTATAAGGCCACCCAATCAGCTAGGGCCCTAGTCGGGGAATCCTGAGAATCCCAAATAGATATGATGGGCTTAGACCTTGAATAGATCCCTCTCTCCATTGTCATCTCTATCAGGAACAACACAATAAAAACTCCTTTGTGGGCCCCCATGTGACCTTGCCCTCAATGTGGATCAACAACAGCAAAGAATGTTCTATCCTCTGAAGGGAGGCTGGACAAATATTCTATGCTACACCTGAGGAAGATGGGTCCTGAAACTGAGGCAGCTTGGAACGTTCCTACTCATGACCACAGAATGTGAGCTCAGATCTACATGGATGCAGAGATCACATAGGCTCCTAAGCTGAATATGGGCCCCAGATCAGATATCAAATTGATGGGGTTTACAGTCAACAATATTTATTCAGCTTTCCCATATTTTAGAGCTACTCTTTTCCCTGATTCAGCTTTCTGGTCCTTTTTCCAGCATGGCATCATCTTCCCAGACAATAACTTGGATCCACATGCATATCAGATGTCAGGCTCAGAAAAAAAAAAAAAAAAAAAAAAAAACCCTAGTATAGTCATAGTCCCTTTGGAATATAACTAAAATATGCCTACTAATTATTTACAAAATGGAGTCTCTCCCAACTCATCATCTGAACTATTCCAGCCTTTAGGCTCATGATTGGTCAACAATTTGTTTGGCTTTATATGTTAACTCTTTTTTCAGCCACCAGGTTCCAGATGCTAACATGATGCCAGCAGGACTTTCCTGGGAAGACAACCCCAACAACGTGTCTTGGAGCCCTGCCCCACTAGGGAAAGAGAGAGACAGGCTGGGAGTATGGATCGACCTATCAATGCCCATGTTCAGTGGGGAAGCAATTACAGAAGCCAGACCTTCCACCTTCTGCATCCCACAGTGACCCTGGGTCCATGCTCCCAGAGGGATAGAGAATAGGAAAGCTATCAGGGGAGGAGGGAGGATATGGAGTTCTGGTGGTGGGAATTGTGTGGAGTTGTACCCCTCTTATCCTTTGTTTTTCGTCAGTGTTTCCTTTTTATAAATAAAAATTTTTTAAGTGTTGCATGTAGACACTAATAAAATAAAACCTAAGTTTCTGCCTTAAGCTGAACCATATAACTAAATCTGCCTCAACAACTGCAGATGTAATGACTTCCAGTGAAGAATTTCACAAAGCTTTATGAGGATCTTTGGAATAATTGACCAAGATATTTTAATTTTGATTCAGGGTGGTAAATTATCTGTATTTCCCATAGTCACCCACTCAATAGGTCTAAAAATATTTAATTTTCATAGAAGTCAAGCTGTTAAGTTGATGGCAATTGTAAATTTAAAAGAATAGTAAATATCATCTTCTAAACAAACAAAAAAAATGAAGTCTTGAACATCCAGGGAGATGAGTGAGAAGGTAAACATGTATGAGTAAGATGCCAAGCTCCGTGGTCTGGGAGGTGGCGCAGTGGATAAAGCATTGGATTCTCAAGCATGAGGTCCTGAGTTCAATCCCCGGCAGCACATGTACCAGAGTGATATCTGGTTCTTTCTCTCTCCTTCTATCTTCATGAATAAATAAAACCTTAAAAAAAAAAAAGCCAAGCTCCCCATCCCCACACTACATATGCTGGAGTGAGGTTCTGGTCATTTTCTCTATCTATTTATCTATCTATCTATCTATCTCTTTTACACATATACATATACACGTACACATATATATACACATACACATACATATACATATATTTAAACCAGAGTACTGCTTGGCCAGGGCTTATGCTGGTGCTGGGGATTGAACCTGGTACCTCAGAACCTCAGTCGTGAAACTGTTTTTTGCACAGATGTTATACTAACTCTCTGGCACAAACAAATATTTATTTTAATAGTCTTCCTCATTGTTTTTGGTGGCAGGTAATAAATCCATAGGAAGCATCACTCTACCACTGAGCCACATCCCTGACAAAGTCTTGATAAAATTGAATGGAATGAAAAATATATTTTTTAACCACAGTAGTATTCCATTATGTAGCCATAACAGAACTCTACGTGAAAGTCTCCAAATACCTGGAAACTAAATTAACACAATGCAAGGTAATTAATGGTGAAAGAAGAAGCCAAGAAGCGACTTCAGAAAGAAGATTGTAACATTAATACAGGTAAATAAAACCAAAATTAATTCCAAACTCTACTTATCCCCAGCCAGCAATTGACCCTACTGATCTTGACCTCCAGCAAGAACAGAACTCTGGTGGGTAAATCCCCTTCCTCTAGCCCCCACTGCTTCCACCTGATTCCCATATCTCCCTGTGGCTTCTCCAAAGGAAACTTGATGCATGTGTACTTATGACCAGCAGGGGGAGACATCCATCCAGCAGTGATCTGAATCATGAGGACAGATGGGGACAGCCCTCCTCTTAACACCCTCAGAATAGACTTCCTAGTCTGGCTGTACCTAACTCTCCAGAGAAGATAATCATAGAATTTCCCCCACAGACTCTTTTTCCCCAGCCCTGTTCTCTCTTGTTTCTGAGTGGCCAAGGCCCTTGACTCCTTCCACCTGCTATAGAGTCCATGTGAGGGACTAGAACTCAGGGCATGTTGGGGGTTCAGGCATCTTGACTGGTTGACAGGGCCAGTGCTGGATGCCACATGACACAGGGACAGTGCACAGGTTATTCAGCTGTCCATCTGATACTTCTGACCTATGAGCAGGCCTTCTGTCTCACAGCTAAGAAGCCCAGGAGAGGACACAAGGGCACAAGGAGCAGAGATGCTACAGCTAGGATGCAAGGTGAGGCTTCCACATGGAGTGTCTCCTCTCTGTCACATAGTGGTTGCTGCAGCAGCTGATGACCCCCTCACCCCACCTCTCTCTGCTCCTCTGAACTGACATTGGCAGGCTATGACCCTGCTTCTTTCTCCTGCTTCTGTCTCCCCCTCCCCCTTAGGTTTCAGGGGCTCAGAAAAGAAAGAAAAAAGCAAGGGGCAGAGAGATGGAAAGGGGGTTAAAGAGCTTTCCAGATGGAGGAGAAGGCTTATCGAGTGAGATGAGCTGCAGGGGACGGCTGAGGGGGCCAATGAGATAAAAGAAGGAGCCCCACCCCACTTTGTGCCCAGACTGGAGAAGGGCACAGACGGGACCCCCATTGTGTGGGCACAAAGGACCATATGCCCAACAGGCTCCTGTGTGTGTGTGTGTGTGTGTGTGTGTGCATGTGTACGCCTGTTTTTGTATGTGGGGGGAGCAGGGAGGAGTGAATGAGAGCCCCTCTCTCATTCTCACCCCCCCCCCAAGAAATGCTGTTTCTGAGTAAGGTACTGAGAAAGGGAAAAGAGGGCGACAGTTACAACAGACAGGACTCAGCACCCAGCACAAGGGGCTGGAGGCATAGTCAAGGGTCTTAGCTGCTGGAAGGGGCCCAAGGACAAGGACTGGAAGAAAAAGGGGGTGAGGTGCCAGAAACCCACTTACCTGGTGCCCCCAAACAATCCCTCATCCCACTGGACATGTGTTGGGTTTAAATGGACAGCCTTCCCTCTGTCAGTTCCCAGCTGGGGAAGGACATCCATCTCCTTGACAGTCCCCTCTCCTTACCACCCCCCTCTTCTCTCACCCTCCTCCTTTTCCTCTTCTCCTCTCCTCTCCTCTCCCTCCTCCTCCTTCGTCCTGGGGAGCTGAGGCCAATTGATTATCTGGAGAAATTTGCAACTGGCAGCACACAGCAGCTGCCCTCACTTCTCGGACCCTGGAGACTCTGGGGGGAGACCAGGCAGCCCCTTCTGTCTTCTGGGGCAAAATGATAAGAGGGAGGCAATGACAGGGCCCAAAGTCAGGGGTGGAGGATGAGGTATCCCTGTGAGCCACTCTCCCCAGACCTCCCAATCCTAGGTTACCACCACTCTCTACCTTTCAAACAATGGGTAGGTTGGTGCCAACACCTGGGGCTCTCCCCACCCCAACCCTTTTCCTGTGGTTTTAAAGGTTCTCCTGTATCAGACCAGTCCTCTCTCACTCAGAGGGGACAGGAGGTTAGCTCCCATGTGGAACCTCTGTCAGTCTGATCCAAGCCCCTCTTGCTGTGAGCATGTCATCAGAAAGGAAATAGCACCTTCAGGCCTGAGGGATAACTCAGTGTCTCTTCTTTCGTGGGCCCTTGGACCTGGTGGAGAACTTTGACTGGAAAACGTTGAGTATACCAGTAGGTGTTCTGTGGGACAAGAAAGTTCTCTGTCCAACCTTCTCCCCTGTGCTCTGGTGCTCTCCTGGACACCAAAGGCTGACCTCTATCCTTGGAGCAAAAGTCTGTTTCTAGAACTTCCACCTGCTAGTCCTGGTTCTGCCTAGTGGACTGCAAAGGATGACTGGCAAGAAGCAGTATTTGTAGATGCTATGCCCTTGCACTTCTCACTATGGATGGATGGGGGACACACACACAAAAATCACACATGCACTTCCTGCCTTCTTGCCCATAAAACTCAGACATGCTAATTTATCAACATTTGTGTTAAAAGATGGGGTTCCTAAGAATGTCACTTTCCTGACCAGGGCAGCCCAGGGAACCCAGGAGGGTAGACATTGGTAACTCAGGACCTGGGTTTGGACTTAAGCCCTTCTCCCAACCATCTGGACAAAGTTGGGAAGGTGTCATCTCCCCTGACTTAAGCTTTCTCTTTCATACATGGACTTCAGGATACTCTGGGATTCTTTTGATGTCTCTTCAGCACCCCTTCTGTTCTGCTGTCAGGACAAGGCTTTCTGTCTTCTGCTCCCAGCACACCAAGGTTAGGGATCAGGCATGGGCCCAAAGCAGAGGCTTAAAGGTATTCTGAGCCAGTTTGGGGGGGGGGGGAGATTGGGGAGGTAGTGTCCCATGCAATAGCTTCTCCAGATACTTGGGGAGTCTTGGGTCCAGATAGCCATAGCAGAAACAGGTCATCAGAGGTTAGAAGTGGCAAGTTGAAGTAAGGAATACCCTAGGATCAGATGGGGCAGGCTGGTTCTGGTGTGCCCTCTCACCTATGTCCTGTGGCTCCGTGACTGCTTCTCCATTCCCCCACCTACTGAGCCCCTTGAAATACACCCCAACTCATGCATATACACTTCGCAGTCCACTTGAAGGAACCATTGCCATACCTGGGGACTGAATGAGGTCACTTTAATTTCTCTTGTATGAAATCAAAAATCCACAGGATCAGGGTATAAAGTGTCTTGCACACAGGATACAGACCCCTTGGTTCATTGTTAAGGTGTTCAGATAAAAATGAAGACCATGGGGGAGGGTTATTTGGGTAGCACGACGATGAGCAAGGACATGGGTGCCCCTGGTTGGAGGGGGTCCATCATCGTCAGGCTTAGGGTGTCCAGACAGAAAGCTCAGCAGAGAGGATCTGGTGTGGGGAACAGAGGGCAATTCCCCATAGACTTAGAGTTGCAGGAGGAGCAAGAAAAGGAGAGAAGTAGCCAGGAAGGAAGCAAGAGAACCTCAGCTGAAGCTGCCGGGAGCCTCCCTCAACCCCAAAGTGCACAACTCGACAATAAATAATCACATTTATAAATAAATAAGCAAATAAATAGCTAATAAATAAGTAAATAAATAATATCCTTGTAGAGCCAGGAGTTGGGAGAGAGACTTGCAATGGCCTGTTTCTTCCATACAGGTCTTGGGCACTGACATGGTAGGGCCAGAGTGCCAGGGAGAGCTCAGTAATCTGGTGTGTGTGGGGGGGGAGGTTGGTCCAGAGTGTCCCAAGACAGGGTGTGTGGGGGGGGCTCCTCCCTTGCTAAAGACAGTTCAAGGAAGAAGAAAGTAAATGGTGCTCAAGGACTGAGCACCACTCCCTAAGGAATGAGAATAGGGCACTCCTGCATCCAAAAGATAATAATTGGGTGTGTACATTATGGGGGGCAGAGTCTAGAAGCAAAGGTGAGCCATGACCCCCACTGCCCAGGCCTACTTGTGATCCCTCCAAAACTGGCTTGGGGCCATCACCTCCACCCCAGGATCTGGCTTGCTCTTTCTTTAACTGTACACAGAGGAGACTACAATGGGGTGTAGGGGTAGAAGCAGGCAGAGAAGGGTCAGTGGCCATAGGGGTGGGGTGTGGAGACATAACTCTGAGGTGTATGTGCTCAACCTCCAAATGAGATGCAAACAGGAAAGGCTTCCCTAATTCCCCGTTAGGTCTCCACCAGCACCATCACACACACAGGAACTGCCCCACTAGCCCCTGCTCCCCAAAGCCTCCCTTCTACACTGAGATAGCCAGCAAGAGGCTCACCCCAGCAGGAGCCTCCCCTCCTGTTCTGACAAACCCTCTGCCATGGGGTGCCCTGGCAGCAGCTGGAACAGGCAGAGGGGGTAAAAATGGGGCTTGGGGGTTGGGGGTCTGAACGTTTGGATGCAAGGTAGGAAAAGGAAGTAGCCTATGGGAGTAAGGGTTGGGTGGGGAAAGCTCATGTGGCCAGCTCAGCAAACCCAGCAAGAAGTGTGTATGCCCCCCACCCCCAGCAACCAGTTCTGATCAGAGGGGTCTCTGCCCACCCTGTTGAGGAGCTTGAGACCTGCACCTGGGACATGCCATGGTCCAACCTCAGGTTCCATGGAGGATGTGGGTGCAGGAAGGAGACCCCTTTTAGGGCCAGATCTCCCTCCCCACCTCCAAGCTCCATTCAGAGCTGAGAGCACGAAAAGGGAGAGACTCTTCCAGGTGCTGGGGTGGAAGGGCCCTGCCAGGCACTCAGACGTCCAGCACATGGTTCAGGTAGGAGATGTAGCAGATGGCCAGGCGCAGGATCTCAATCTTGGAGAGCTTCTTGTCAGGGGGCAGCGTGGGCAGCAACTTTCTCAGCTCAGCAAAAGCCAGGTTGAAGGCCTCCACACGGATGCGCTCGCGGGTAGCGTGCGCTGTGCGATACTTGGCTGTGGCCCTGCGCCGCCGCCGACGCTCCTCCCGGCTCAGATGGGCCAGGTCTCTGCGGCCTGGCTCTCCAGACTCCAGGCCCCTTGTAGGGCCCCCACCCTGCCCCCCAGACCCTGCCCCATCGGGGCCTACAGTGCCCCCGCAGTCGCTGAAGCTAGACTCTGTCTCCGAGTGGGTGGGGGGCAGTTCCAGATCCATGGTGTCAGAATTGAGCATCATGATGGTGGCCCCTTGAGCTGTCAGGCTGGGGCCCCTTCCCCACCCCTCCCTCCTGGAGCCCAGATGCTGGAAGTGGGAGGGGCAGGAAGGGTCTAAGGTGGTGGGGTCTGCCACCGATCTGAAGGCTTCAGAGCAGTTTCAGGGGCCCATGGCCCAGGTTCCTGTGGGAGCCTGGAAGAGAGAAAAGATAGTGAGAGGGGCAGAGGGTGGGGTGGGGGGAGGAGAGGAGGGCAAACCAGAGCTGGGAATTGAAGATCTGAGAGGGGCTGGCAGTGGCAAATAGAGAAAGAGGGAAGATGGCAAGAGGAAGATTCCCTCCCCTCATCGAGACAATGACACAAAGGGGTGAGCAACAGCAAGGAGGTCATAGGGGTGGGTACACAACATCCCAGCAACAAAATGAAAGATTTAAATGTAGGACACAGAACCTGCAGCAGTGTCTAGGAGACAAGAGAGTGTGGTGACAGAGGACATAAAAGAATCACTTGGAAATGGCAACAAAAGATCTGGCAATGAGAGCAAAAATACAGAGATGAGGCAGCCCAGGAAGCTGATGCAGTGGATAAAGAATTGAACTCTTCAAGCTTGAGGTCCCAAGTTTGATCCCCAGAATGGCAGGGGGCAGAGTGATGCCTTATTATTATTATTTTCAAAGAATTTATTTACCCCATCTGCAGGGAGAAAGCTTCACAAGTGGTGAAGCAGGTCTGCAGGTGTCTCTCTGTCTCTCTCCCCTCTTCATTTCTGTCTAATCAATGAAGTTTTTTAAAAAAATTATTCATTCATGAGAAAGATTGGAGGAGAGAAAGAAAGAACCAGACATCACTCTAGTACATGTGCTGTCAGGGGTTGAACTCAGGACCTGATGGTTGAGAATCCAATGCATTATCCACTGTGCCACCTTCCAGACCATGAGTGATACTTTTTTTTAAATTCAGGAATAGAGGCTGAGGAAGCAGCACAATGGTTATGCAAAGGGCCTTTCATGGCCAAAGCACCAAAGGTCCCAGGTTCAATCTACAGCATCACAACAAGCCAGAGCAGAGCAAGGCACTGGTAAATATTAATTAGTTAATTAATTAATTAGTAAAATACAGAGATGGCATAACATTAATAATACATACAGTGGAGTAAAGAAGAGTTTTAGGGGAACTCCTACAACTCATCTATGGGGAGGGATAGCATAATAGTTATACAAAAGACTTTCATGTTTGAGGCACCAGAAGTTCCCAGGTTCAGTCCTCTACACCAATACAAGCCAGAGGAGAGGAGAGGAAAAAAGAATGAAAGAAAAAGAAAAAAAAAGAGGAAGGAAATAAACTCAGAAAATGGGCTTGGGAGTTGGGCGGTAGCGCAGTCGGTTAAGCACACGTGGCGCAAAGCACAAGGACCACCTTAAGGATCCCAGTTCCAGCCCCCAGCTCCCCACCTGCAGGGAAGTCACTTCATAGGTGGTGAAGCAGGTCTTCAGGTGTCTATCTTTCTCTCCCCTCTCTGTCTTCTCCTCCTCTCTCCATTTCTCTCTGTCCTAACAACAACAACATCAATAACAACAATAATAACTACAACAACAATAAAAAAGGGAAATGCAAGGGGAGATAAATAAATAAATAAATAGAAAAAAATTTAAAAAGAAAGAAAGAAAGAAAACAAACAAATCTTTACTACTGTTGGTGGGAATATAGTCTGGTGTGGTTTCTATGGGAGAATTGGGTTGGGTTTTCTTAAAAAAAAAAAAAGTAAGATAAGAACTTCATGTAATCTAGTTAACACACTTCTAATTCTTTTTTTTTCTTTTAATTATTACATCTGTCTTGATTCTTTATTCCAGAGACTGAAATCAAGATCTCACAGAGATACCTGTAACCCCACTCACTCCAGTATCATTCAAAGCTTCAAGATATGGAAGCAACCCAAATGTCTACGGACAATGAATGGAGAAGGAAAATATGGCAGACATTCAAAACAAGATTGCCCTGCCTTTAAAAGAAAGGCAATTTTGCCACCTGATACATGGATGAGCCTTGAGAATGAGAACATTACACTGTGTAATAAAAGCCAGTCATAGGAAGATATTGAAATTACTCTCGTATAGGCTCAACTTAAGAGAAAAACATCCAGCCCCTCAATAACCCTGGAGACAGAGAGAGAGAGAGACAGAGAGGGAGAGAGAGAGAGAGGAGAGAGAAGGAGAGAAAGACAGCCTGATGGTCTCTAGGGTCTGAAGAGGAGAAAAAGGAGAAAGTTTTGTTTTGTTTCCTATTGGGCACTATAGTCCTGCAGATTTTCAAGGTGGAAAAGATATGGAGATCTCTTTCACAGCACTGCAAATCGTTTTTATGTGACTGAACACTTAAAATGGTGATTTTTAGCAGCCCAGGAAGTGGTACAGCAGATAAAGGGTTGAACTCTCAGGCAGTTACGAGGTCCAGAGTTTGATCCTCAACACCTATGGATCACATGCCAGAATCATGCTCTAGTTCTCTGTCTCTTTTTTCTCTCTCCTCCTTCTATCATTGATAAATAAATAATAACCCAAAAGGTGGTGCAGTATGATTAGAGTATCAGGCATGGAAGCTTGAGGTTCTGAGTTCAATCCTTGTCACCCTACATGCCAGTGCTGCTCTGATTCTGTCTCTCATCAATAAAAAAAAAAAAATCGAGTGGGGGAGATAGCATAATGGTTATGCAAACAGACTCTCATGCCTGAGGCTCCCAAGTCCCAGGTTCAGTCCCCTGCACCACCATAACCCAGAGCTGAGCAGTGCTCTGGTGTTTCTGTGTGTGTGTGTGTCTCTTTCGGCATCTCTCTCAAAAAATAAAACAAAATAAAATAATAAATAAATAAATATATATTTTAAAATACATCCCTTAAAAAATTAAATAAGTAGGGAGTCAGGCAGTAGCACAGTGGCGCAAAGCGCAAGGATCGGGTAAGAATCTCGGCTCCAGATCCCGGTTCCTCACCTGCAGGGGAGTTGCTTCACAAGTGGTGAAGCAGGTCTGCACGTGTAGGTGTCTATCTTTCTCTCCCCCTCTCTGTCTTCTCCTCTCTCCATTTCTCTGTCCTATCCAACAACGATGACAATAATAATAACTACAACAATAAAATAAGGGAAACAAAATGGAATAAATAAATAAATAAAATTTTTAAAAAAGAAAAAGAAATTAAAATATAATAAATTAAATAAGTAAATCACTAAAATTGGAAACTTTCATGTTATGCTATCACAATCACTATATACATATATACATATATACATATATATTAATAATTAAAAAGGGGGAGTGAGCTAAACTGGAGCCAAAGCTCCCCAGAGGCTGGTTGTGCTCTAGCGCCTCCCAGCCCCGCCCTGCCAGCCTGCCCTCTAGGGTTGTTCCTGTGACTAGGAGTGGAAGGGTAGGAGTGTGTATGTGTGTGTGGGGGTGGGGGCACAAACAGATTGCTCATTGTGGGTGCACTAGCACATATGGAGCTTGGCACAGCTGCCCCAACACAATCCTTCCAAGCCCCCAATCCACCCCCCAGGACCCCTGCAGACACCAAACCCACCAGCCTATCCACTGGAGAGGAGACCAATCCTTCCTCTGAATCTGCCTCCCAAGCCACCCCTCCAAGCCCTCTGCAGACTGCAAGAATAATCAGGGAAAGGAAACTGGGAAGAACTGGGGAAGGAAGAGGTGGGAAAGGCAGTGGGGAGAGGTAGCGTTCATGGTCAGCTCTCTACAGCACCTTCCCACAGAGAAGTTTGTGGATGCCTTCTTGGGGCCATTCTGACTTATCTAAAGTGCCCCCAGGCCCGAAGAAGCACAGGAAAGGGGGTTTGGTCAAGGCTATAAGGGGCTTTGCTCTGAGGATGGGGATGCCAGATGGGAACTGAGAGTGCTCTGGGCCACACTTGGCTAGAAACAGTGCTGTCACCATGTTACCTTCCTGCCTTCTCCACCCCAACCCTCACCCTTGCCTTCCCACTCCCAATGCACAGCTCAAGCCATTTCTGAGCTGGGGGTGGGGTGGGGTGCAAGGTCATTAGCTGCTGACAGCATTGAACACACACCCATCAACACAGAACCCTGGTGGTTAGCCCTGAAATGAACACA
This sequence comes from Erinaceus europaeus, assembly GCF_950295315.1. NCBI lineage: Eukaryota > Metazoa > Chordata > Mammalia > Eulipotyphla > Erinaceidae > Erinaceus > Erinaceus europaeus. The sequence goes on from NC_080170.1 coordinate 38,804,288, forward strand.
CACCCCAGATCCAGCGTTTGAAGGAATGGGAGAGGGAGCAGATGTGTGAAAGACCCTAAGTCAGAGCATCCCATGTATCTCCTGTCCAGCTTCCCCCCACCCCACCGCACCCCCTGCCCCCTGCTTCAGGAGTTCCCTGGGGAGGTTCGTCCCTCCCCACCCTCACCCCCCACACCCCCACCCCTGCCCACTCTGTGCCCTCTTTTCCTCTCGGGGCTTCTACTTGCCTCCCAGCTCCTCTGTACCCTGCACCGACGCCTGGTCTACGCCTCCTGTCCTATAGCTTTTCTTCAATCAGGTCCCCACCTTGAATGCACTTCTGGCTCAAAGTTCCAGGCTCGCCCACCCCACCCCAAATGAGTCTAGACAAGTAATGTAAGAGGAGAGAACAAGAGGTGATGTAGAGATGGAGGAGAGAGAAGGGGGTGGGCAGGAAGGAGGGGTGGTTAAAGTGTGTGGAGACATGCCCAGCCCTCCCAATAGCTCCCAGCCCCTCTTTACCTAGAAGGACCCTGCGAGGAGGTCCAAGCTGACAGGGCAGGGGCTAGGACAGCCCCGTCTCCTCCCGTTGCGCAGAGCTCATCCGTCTGCAAAGTTACTGGCTGGGTCCCTGAGGTTGGCTGGGGCGGCAGGGCATGGCGACACTGGTTTGTGAGAACAGGGACGGGAAGCACATAGTGGGGACGGAGTCCAGCTGGAGGGGTGGGCTTCGCCAGGTACAGGGGCGCTCACACCTGAGGGCCTGGCCCTGCCCGTGGATGTTCCGGGTATATAAGGGGACCCACACACACCCCCAGAGCCCCATTGGCTGGCCCAGCCCCCCTCTCATCAATATTAAACATCCAGACCAGGCAGCCATTGGCAGAGGGCTCTGGGAACCCCCCCAGGGAGCGGAAGGGGGGCAGGGGCTGGCCCTGGGGGGGTGGTGGGGAGTCGGGGAGCGGGACATCTGTTCCCCATGCATATTTCATAAGCCAGAAATGGAGAGCGGGGAGGGGCGGGGCTGGAGCAAGAGCCAGGGCAGACCCTGGTCTCCCACTCTGGAGCCCCCAGTCAACCAGGCTGAAGTGCCCGAGGCCCCCCAGCAGCACTTGACAGCTCCTTCTCAGGGAAAAGGTTCTCCCAGAGAATTCTAGGAAAGAGCAAATGGACAGAGGAAATAGCGTCCCAGAGTCCTGCCCTCACTCAGCTCCTGGCATAATGCTGTTCATGCCCTTGCTCTGAGCACCCTCATTAGGATCCTGCCCCTCACCTCCACACCCCCCCCCCCCAAGGCTGGAGCATTCAATTCCCATTCCTGACTCAGAACTCACAGGAGTTATTGTAGGCTGGTCAGTTCATCTAACCACAGGGATTGGGAGCTCCTGTGAGGTGGGGTTCCTAGAGAGGTGGACATGTCCAGGGGAAGGACAGGGCAGCCCAGGCCATTATCTGGAATATGTGTGGGGGTCATCAAAAGAGCAGAAGAAAAGTAAATCCAAAGTCACACACAGACAGATAATCCTAGCTCAGTGGCCTTCATGTGTCTGTGTGTGCCTGTCTGCGTGTGGGAGGTGGGAGCCGGGAGCTGGGGAAGGGGAGAGGCAGGAGCTTAGGTTCTGTCCCCTTCCAGCTGTTGAATATATTGGTTGAACCTAGCCCTCTCAATCTGAAAGGACCCAGGGCTGGAGTGTCCCGAGGAGTGATAGATCCAGTGCAGAAACCCTGTGGCAGAGTGACCTTGGACAAGTGACATCACCCCAACTGTCCCTTTCTATAAAGTGGGGTGACTTGTGGTCGCTTTTTCAATTGCATGGGAATCATGTGACTTTATTTAAGGGCAGAGCTGCTCTCAGGCTGTTGGGGGTCTTTGCCATTTCCCTGTCACCTGGCCAACCTCCTCTGGGCATTCTCCAATATGAGGTATTCCCCAGGGGGCATTCTACATTTCCCCCGAGTACCCCCCTCTCCCCACCCCCAGGTGAGGGAGGATGCCAGCTCCCACCTGGGCAGGCCCAGACAGGTGCCCCGGCGCCAGCAGATGGGCTGAGCTGGAGGGGGAGGGGGTGGGGGGGCAGGGGATCAGGTGGCTTCTCCGCTCTTGCATCATCATTGCCATGGTGCTGATTAAAAACCAATCTCCACCTAATGAGCCCCCAGCAACAACAATCCTGCTCCCCCATCCTTCTGTCCTCCACCCCTCCAAGAAGTTGGGAAACCAGAGGGACTCTGGGGAAGCGCCCAGGGGAGAGGAGAGAGCAGAGGTAGGAGGAGGGGAGGCCCCAGGAAGTGGCCTGGGATGATGCTTCGGGATTGGGGGGGGGGGCACAGGAGGAGGGGCAAGAGTTGGTGGAGCAGACAAGGGAAGACAGAGAAGTGTGTTCCTAGGCTCCCAGGCAGATGAGGATGTAGGGGAGACACAGAGAAGGGGGAGCATTGCCATGCCACTGTCCAGGCTTTGGGGGAGACTTAGCAAGATATGGGGAGATGCATGGGGAGACTTGGATCTCTGGGGATGACAGATCTGACTCAGGGGTTCTAGGGGAGAGGGGCCATGTAACATAAGGAGGGAGAAAGCAGCCCCTTGCCCCCAAGAGACCAGGGACAAAGGGGAGGTGCCATCCATAAACCCAGATGAAGTTGGGCTTGACACTGGAGCCCCCACATAGCAGGAAGCCGAGACAGATACAGGGGGAGGTGAGTCTGGTCTGTCCCCTCTGCCCTTTTAGGCTGCTCAGCTGTGTTCGGACTGTGTGGACACCTCACTGGATAGGCCCAGGGTGGGGCCAAGGTGAGCTGAGTGGAAGTTTAGGGACCAGAACCCTAGTCTCCCCAGGATTCTGAATCTGAACTCAACACAGATGCAGAATTAAAAAAAAATTTTTTTCCTTTATTGGGGGATTAATGTTTTACATTCAACAGTAAATACAATAGTTTGTACATGCATAACATTTCTCAGTTTTCCACATAACAATAAAACCCCCACGAGGTCCTCTGTCATCCTTTTCCAGGACCTGTGTCCTCCCCCCCCACTCACCCCAGAGTCTTTTAAACTTTGGTGCAATACACCAACTCCAGTCCAGGTTCTGCTTAGTGTTTTCTCTTCTGATCTTGTTTTTCAACTTCTGCCTGTACAGATGCAGAATTTGAAAGGGAGTGCAGGGCACCAGAGGGTAGAGCTGACCCTCTGTTTCCATCTCCATCTCCAAGGACAGGCCTGTGTAGCAATAGTGAGGACAAGACTACGTGCCTTATGGATCCTGGTCATACTGATGCAGAGCATGCTGGGGACTCCATAGAGATGGAAAGAGGGCCACAGCCCCCACTCCTCAAGGGATCTCATTTGCCAGTGCAGGAGGCAGTTGGGTTGTCAGTAACCCTAAGTTGAAATGAGGGGGCTGGGAAGGGGTTTCTGCTCCAGTGAGAACCGTAGGTGGATCTAGGTGGTGTGTGTGTGTGGGGGGAGGCACGGGTCCTGTGGACCCTTCCTCACCCTATCTTCTCAGGACAGTTAGGATGGGGGACAAGCTGGTGTAGAAGGAGCCACCGCCCAGTCCTTGAGGGGGAAGGCCTGGAGAAGCCAGAAAGCTGTGGGTTTGGCAGGAGAGGGGTGACATATGTGGGGAGCCCTGGGGACCCAAGCAGGCAAGCGGCTGGCAGGGAGAGCAGACGGCTTTAACCCTCAAGGTGCCAGGGCATTTGGCTCTCCCCAAGGCCAGAATGCTAGCTGGTGACACTGGAGGGAGAGGTCAAGGCTGGGGCGTTAGCTGTGTGAACATGGCTGGCTCGATCAGGTCACAGGACCAAGGTAGTGGAGAGCAGCTGAGTTTGGGAAGTGGCACAGCGGCTCTCGGTCTCCAGGTTCTCTGCCTCTAGGTGACAGTGGGCCTCCACTCTGGCTAACGACACAATCTGTCACTCTTTTTGCGCCAGCCGGCTGGAAGCCCCCCTTCATCGGGGCCCTGAGCCCTCTCCCTGGCCTCCAGGCCTATAGCCTTTGTCTCCTAGGCCGCTCTCCTTTCTTCCTCCTCCCTGTCACCTCTCAGCCCTCAGCCTCTCCAATCTCATTACAGCCTCCCTGGACCACTGCTCCCCCAGCCTCTGCTCTTCCCCCTCCATCTGTCCTGCAATCTTCTTTGTGTCCACCCATCTGTCACCACCAGCTCAAGCCCACTCCCTCTGGCCACGCCCACATGGCTCCCTTCTGCCCAGCCCTGCACTAGAGGGGCTTCCCCACTTCCTTCTTCTTCCCCCCACCCCTCTTCTCCCATTTCTCTTCTGGGTGGGGATTCCAGGATCCTCCCTGCCTGGGGCTTGCACAGTTGCACACAATTGCATCAGGGCCTCTGTCTGCCCCAGCAGTGCCTCAGGGGCTATAACAGCTTCTCTTTCCCGGGTGTGGGGTTGCCTCTGGCTACACATGCATTCTGGGGTTCAAAGCCCTGAAGACCCCTCTCCAAGGCCTTCCAAGGATCTTTCCACCAACCTCCTACAAGATGGCAGCGTTCCCCCTTCTTCTGTCCCATCCCTACTGTCCCCCAGAGGACCCTCCTGAATTGACACCCCCTTCCAGATTAAACACTCACATGCCTCACCCTCCAGGCCTCCCTGTAAGGGCCTGGAGGGCAGCTCTTCCAGCTCCGCATGCTTCCAGGGATTAGTCCAAGGATGTTGGGGTGGCCTGCCAGGAGTCCAGGCCCTGTGTATTCCTTTCAAGGGAAGCTCCTCCTTGCTGGCTGTCATGGGGCAGGCCCTCAACCTCTGGCCTGAGTGGAATCTCTGTAACTGCTGGTATGACCTTGTGTCCCCTGCCACCTAGGCTCTAGATTCTGTATTTCCAGGGAGGTGCCATGTCTCAGCCTTTCCTGATCCCAGGTGCTCTGTCTGGAGCCTCTAGCAGGCCACTCCCCTGGGCTGGTCCCCTCTCCTATCAACAAGTGACACACTCAGGGACCACTGAGGGGCAAAGTCCTTCTGGCTGAAAGTGCCTATTCCAGGGTGTGCCTGCAGCAGCAAGAACCCCTAACCCTTGGACGCCAGGGGTGGGGCACCGCTGCCAAGAAGGCCCTTAGCACTGAGCTAGAGGACCTGGGTATCATAGTCATTCCTCCCAACTTCCCCGCAGCAGGTGGCCAGGTACTGACTCCCACATGGGGTGAGAGGGGGTGCTGCGAGTATGAGCAAACACAGGAGAAGGCTGAAAAATGAGACTGCAGAAGACAGGGACAAAGCAGCTGGGCAGTCTGTATCTCCAAGATCCTGCTTGCCAGTCCCCATGGCCCCCAGGGTACAGGAGACAGAGGTGCCAGTTGCTGGTCTCCAAAAGGGAGACTCAAGAGGGTCTCACTGGGGGCCCAGCCTATCCTGGAGCAGTAGAAAGAGCCTGGTGTTTGAGGCCAGAGACAAGCTACTCCAGGCTCTTCTCTGCAGAGGCTGGGACTGCAGGGCCTACATCTGCACCCCACCTCTTGTGCTGCCCACGCCGCTTCCCGGAGCTGCCAGCAGGATGAGAAGCAGCCTTTCCTTTGGGAGCATGCTGGCCCACTGGCCTGCTGATGGCAGCTGTGCCTGGCTCTTGCCAGCCAGAAACTTCTCCAGCTCAGCCAGGAGGGGGAGCAGTGGGGTGCAGCCTGCATCCCAAAACCTTCCTTGCCCTGGGGGAACTGGAGAGAAACTTTGAAAAAAACTACTTTGGCAGCAGGATTAGGGCAAACAGCCCAGTGGGGAGCTGAGAGGCGCAGGCAGGGGCAGGGCCAGCCTCCTCTCTTGCTGTGTTCAGACGAGGGACCCTTGTCCTCTCTCCTGGGTGACCCCAACATCTGGCAGGTCTGCACTATCCTAGAACTTTGCCTCCACCAAGACCCAGGTATTAGAATATCTGCAAAGAGCAGAGTGCTCTTTCTAGAAGAGTCCACAACCACTCGTGTGGACTGTGTAACATCTATCATCTATGGAGACCCCCCTAATGCTTTCACTTTTATTTATTTATTTTTTTAATATTTATTTTTATTTATTTATTCCCTTTTGTTGCCCTTGTTGTTTTATTGTTGTAGTTATTATTGTTGTCATTGTTGTTGGATAGGACAGAGAAATGGAGAGGGGAGGGGGAAGACAGAGAGAGGGAGAGAAAGATAGACACCTGCAGACCTGTTTCACCGCTTGTGAAGCGACACCCCTGCAGGTGGGGAGCCAGGGCTTGAACCAGGATCCTTATGCGGGTCCTTGTGCTTAGCGCCACCTGCGCTTAACCCGCTGCGCTACAGCCCGACTCCCCCCCCTAATGTTTTCATGTGCCTTCTTGGGCCCCAGGCCACCAGGTTGAATTATTTCAGCTACGGCTGGGCTCTGCTGGATCATGATTCTCCTAGGGTCTTCAGGAAACCTCCTCACAGCCACCCACGGCTGAACTCCCGTGTTCCACTGAGTATCCAGACACACTGCTCACCTGGGATGTGTCTGTCCCTTCCCTCAAGAAGGGGCTGGCCCCTCACCTCCAGACCCTGGCAGCTGCCTGAGAGCAACAGACCTTTTTGTTCAGTTCAAGGGGAACAAATGACGTCAACAATGACTTTGTGAGGAGACAGGAAGTTCTTCCCAAGACTTCAGTTGCCCCCTTGGCAACTGAAGACCAAGACCAACTATGGAGACCAAGACACTGCAGTAAGTGACACTGACAACTCCACAAGTTCCTGGCCAGGAAGAACAACAGGTAACGTGTAGGTCATGTGGGATCATCTGTTTTAATGAAACTCGCTATTTATATATTTACACACACAAAAAGAAGAAAATGAAAACAAAAAATAGATATTACAGCTTAGTAAAAATGACAACTCAACTCTGGGTTGGAGGGAGGACTCCCACCCAGTGGCACCCATCCTGTTATGCCATGAAGGGCCTGGAGATTGGGAAGGGGCACAAGCTGGCGCTGATGACCCCCACCTCTTCTTGGGGCCCACAGACACCCACTGTTTTTTTAGGGTTCACAGATGCCCCTCATCTTCCCTGGGGCCCATGAACCCCCATGCCACTTCCTCAGGACCCAGAGGCCCACACCATCCTCCTGAGGGCCCATGGGCCCCCTACTTCTTCTTTGGGGGAGTCCATGAAGCCCCCCACCCAACTATTCCTCAGGACCCACAAGCCCTTCTACCTTCCTTAGTGAATTCCACAGACCCTCACCCTCCACCGTGGGTTGGCTGGGTTCTGTCCCTGGTGTTCCCGCTTCTTGTCCTTCTTCCTAATGAGGAAGGGGCTGCGATGTGGGAGCAGGGCAGGGTAGACAGCAGAAGGAGCCCTGAAGAAGAGGAAGTTAAGGCCGGCAAGTATAAGGGAGTCAAACAGGAGCTTGGAGCTTCTTCTATTTGTGATCCCGGCAAGTGGGGAGCAGGACGGGGGCATGTGGGGGTTGGGAGAGGAGGACAGCTAGGCAGGGGTGACTTGTTTTTCTCTCTCGAGGTATCCTTTGGGCAGTCCCACCTCTCTCTGTTGATCCCAGCCAGAGCCAGACCCAGAGAGGTTCCAGTGACAAGCTAGTGGCTTCTGTCCTGAGGGACAATGACCAGGAAGTGAAGTCAGAATGGATGAACAAGCCGAGGTCTGCTCAGTAAGACACGGATCCTGGCTCCCGAGGAGCCATGAAGAGGACGTCAGCTTTGGCGTTGATGCAGTAAGTGACGACCAGTGAGAAGATGAGTATGCCCAAGCCCACCATCAGGGTGATGAACTGTGGGGAAGGAAGGGGTGCTTAGAACTTGGTAGTGGGGCTCCCTACCAGGGTGGGACCAGCACAGTGGGCTCTAGAGTTGGGTCACACCATGCACTATATCCACAGGTGGCATGCTTCTCTCCTCATTTGCTCCCTGCCCCCTACTCCCATGTCCCCCATGACAGGGTGTCTCTTGTGACTTAAGACTGAGGTAGCTGGAGGCATGACTCTGATTCCACTGCTTGTGACAGGTGATCAAGGCTTGCTTGGTGAACCCACCCCTGGGTGCTTTGTGGAGGACTAACTGGTGTCCCCTAGAGTTCAGAATGAACAGTTTCTCAGAAAGATAACTTCTTTGTGGGGTGTACTGCTGGCAAGGGATGAGTCTGGAGCCAGATGTGAGGAGATGAAAGGGGTTCAGACCAGAATAGCAGCAGAAGTTGGGAGTTCTCTGCCCCTCCCCACCCCCTCCTTTCTTGCCCCCACCTCACCTCAAGTTCTTTGCTGGCTATCAGGAATATCCTAGCACTGATGTCTTTCCAGCGGCTCTCGGTCCATGTGGAGTATTCCTTGGAGCCCCACTGCTTCAGTTCAAAGGCAGGGGACAAGGCCCTGGCCAGCCGTACCGTAGACCGCACACACTGGGGCAGTCGCTCTGTACTGTTGATGTCCAAGGGGCCCTGCACCCATGAGTATTCATAGATCTGCAGGAAGACAGGTAGCAGAGCTGGTGGGCCCCTGGACATGTACCCCAGATGGATGGCTGCCACCCAGGCCTTGCCTCTTCCACCTCTCCCTAGGTCCAGGCCCTCAGCACCCCTATGTGCTCCCGTTGCTGTTGCCACTCACATCCTTGTTCTCACTGGGGGCTTTGCTGGGGTCCTGGCACTGCTCTCGGGTCAGGTCCACCACTGTGCCTGTCAGGTTTGCCAAGGCATACTGCACCACGTAGGTGGTGTTGGTGGGGCTGGAGACAGCGATGTAGTGCTGCAGAGGCCCGTCCCCTGAGTTTGGGGAGATAGGTCCGAGGGAAGGCACCAACCACCACCAGCAGGAAGAAAAGAAGCCAAGCGAAGAACATGGAAAGGGAAAGGAAGAACAATAAAGATGAATCCAAAATGACTTTTCTTTTTGCCCTCTGTAGCAGGGGAAGGGAACATCTAGCCCTGAGAGGCAACTGCAGGCAGGATTCAAAACTCAATAAACCTGAGTTTCTTTCTTTCTTTTTTTTTCATAGCAACATTCACTCCATTCTTTTAAGTTGGTAATTTTGCATGGCCCTTTAGTGGTGTTACAAATATCCAGATGACCCTTAGCAGAAGAGGTTTGCCACTCCTGTTCTACAGTGCTGGTCCAGCCCCATTCCAGGAGCTCACCCAGGAAGGAACGCAGGTCGTGCCTCATGAAGGACTGGAACCAGGAGTTGTTGGATCTGACCAGGAAGCCATAGAGCAGGCGGGTGACCTGGGGTGGGCAGAGAGCCAAGAGAGTTCTTAGTGGAGATCTGCTGGGATTTGGAGGAGTCCCCTGGCTATACAAGCAGGCTGCACAGCTGGGAGCCAGGCAAAGGGGAGAAGATGGGACAGCAGGGGCCAAGCCTGCCTATTCTCACCGTTTGGGGGTTGGCCTGGATGGAGTCGCTGAAGTTAGTGCCTCCTGCAAGCTGGTACAGGGTGCGTCCCAGCAGTGTGGCCACATCCGCCAGGGCCTGCCAAGGTGAGGGGGCTGAATGGCCACCCTTGTCCCCACACTTTGACATCCCATCCCTTCTCCTAGGTCTCAGCAGGTCCCTCCAGCGTCAACTACCTTGGCAGTTTCTGTCACCTCGTTCAGGTCCTCTTCTGGACTCTGTCCCTTGGGGTAGCTGACATTGATGTTCTCAGCAGTGTCATAAACGCTTTCAAAGTAACTGCAAGGACAGTGGTGTCAGTCTGGTCCCCTGCTGCCCGTCTTCAGAGTCCCTACCGCCTGATCTCTAACCTCAGCCTTCATTGGGTGGAGGACTTGGCCCCCATTGAGGATGGGCAGAGAAGTGTGAAGTCAGAGCGCTCAGGCACACAGAGCTGTCTCAGCAGATAAGGTGGAGTAGGCCAGCAAGATGAGTCAAGGAAGTGCCCTAGGAGAGCCTGAAGCAGAAGCCATGTAGCTGGAGAGAGAGGAGGATTGCAGAGTCCTCCAGGTAGCACCCAGGCCTTCCCAAGAGACCCAAGGAGGGGGATTCTTGGAGATGAAACCAGGACTATCACACTGGTCAACCAACTTGACCACCTGGGAAAATCATGAGGAAAATGACCCTGGAAGAAGGCTAAGGGGAGAGAGAGCTTTTCCATCAATAAATCCTGCTGAGTGAGGTCAACTGAAGGCTGAATCAGCCCTCATCCACAGCAGCAAGAGGACAGATGTGGGAGAGAGAAGACCCAAACTTGGAACTGTCATTACTCTAAATAAGCCAAGAGGACAGCCTGGGAGGCTTCGTAGTATAAAGCTATGGACTCTCAGCATAATATCTGGAGTTCAATCACTGGCATTACCTATGCCTGACTGATGCTTTCTCTCCTCCCCCATAAAATAAATAAATCTTGAAACAAGTATCTTTAAAAAATGAGCCAGACTGGCAAAATAGTTCACTTAAGTGGTGTGCTGCTTTGCCATGTGCACAACCCAGATTTGGGCCTGGCCTCCACCTCATTAAAGGAAGCTTAAGTGCTAAGGTGGCTTTCCCTCTCTCTCTATCTGAAAAAGTCAGTCTAGAGCAGTAAAGCCCTAGAGATGATATAAACAAACAAAGAAGGGGAGCAGAAGATGGTACACCTGGTTAAACACAAACATTACCATGTGCAAGGAACTGGGTTCAAGCCCCTGTTCCCCTTTGTAAGTCTACAGGTGTCTATCTTTCTCTCTCCCTCTCTATCTCCCCCTCTCCTCTCAATTTCTCTCTGTCTTATTCAGTAAGATAGAAAACCAAAGAAGGATAAAATGGCTACCAGGAGTGGTGGATTCACAGTGCTAGCATGGAGCCCCAGTGAAAACCCTGGTGGTGGTGGGGGATAATAATAAAAAGCCAGGAGGTGAGAAGGTATCACCTGACAGGATGGGAATCTAGGGAACCCAAGTATTTTTACTTGAACTCTACCTGTTGGAGGAGGGAGGGGGCAGGCTGGGGGAAGCCCCCTGACACCCAGGCTGCAAATCAGAGGAGAGCTATGCAAGAGGACCCAGTACCTAGGTGATACTTCCCCTACACCAGCTACTTGCATTTACACCCTGGGAATAACAATGTTTCAGAATGTGTGGCCTGCAGAGCCTGTGCTTTAGTCAGAGTTCTAGTCCTGGCCTTTCTGGAGGATGTCCATGCTAGCCCTGCAGAGCCATGAGACAGGGCTACAACAAAGCCTCAGCAGGCAAATTCTGGTGAGGACATTTTAATGCACACAGGCCAGAGCGGGGAACAGGCTGCCAAGTGACCCATGGTTGCAGGTGGAGAGTGTTTGAGTGGAGAACAGGCCCTCAGTGGACTTAAGATCACAGACACTCAGAGAAGACATGGCTGGAGACACTTACTGGTTATGGAATGCAGCAGAGTGGTCGGTGAGAACCACACCAGAGATATTCCGTGCTCGTAAAAACCGCTGCAGGGAGGATGGAGGGAGGGGCTGTGACTGACTGGGCCTCTGGAGGACCAAGGTTGGGATACCAGTGCTGCTCTTCTCAACTGTGTCCAAGAGCGCCTCCACCTGGGGATAGGGGCGCAAGAAGCCTCTCTTAGGACCAAAGGGCTCAAGTCTCCCACTTAGGGAGCTGCCGTTTGTACCTCCCCTTCCAAACCTCAACCTGCTTATGAATATGAAGAAAGCTGGGGTGGTTGGAGAGCGAGCTCACCAGGTAAGGCTGTGTCTTCCTGTGTGCACAGCCAGGTTCAGGCTCTGGCACCACCACATTGGAGTGTCATGGCACTGGGGCAACCTGGTGCTATGGTATCTCTCCTTGTGGCCCCTAATCTGCCCAGCGAGCCGAGCCCCCCCCAGCCCCTCAATCTCTCTACCTAACTGAAAAAATGTTAATCCGGGAGTGATAAAATCATGTATGTGCCAGGTCCAGGCTCTGCTTCACACCTTCCTCCCACCCCCCAAAAGGCCGAGCTTTGTGTTTTCAAATCCAGGGAGTGGGCTAGAGCAGACAGCAAACAGCACAGCACAGTGAGGCTGCCTCTAGGAGTGCAGGCAGGGGGAGATGCTGAGACTGGGAAATGATTCTCTGGAAGCTTCCCTGAGGCCCTGGAGGTCTGAACAGCAGGGAAGAAAGACCACAGCACTGCCAGTCCCAGGGCACAAGCAGACTCATGTTCTCCCCAAAAGCTGGGACTGCTGTAATGCATACACCCTGATCCAGAGTCCTGCCTCCAGGGCCCACTTCCTGGGCTGGACTGGAAGTGAGAAGAGGTTTTGTGTACCTGGTTCCGCACAGACGCGTTTTTCTGCGACATGGGGTCTGTGTGCATCCAGAGCTCAAGGGAATTCCTGAGAGCCACCTGGAAAAGGACGGAAAACCACACTGACAGTCAGCCTCTTACCCCAGCCCACACCCAGAGGAAGGGCAAAGTGGTGGTCTGCAGTGCTGACCACAGAGCAGAGGGTTCCTCCTGCTCATTGCCCACCTGCCCCAGCTCCACGAAGGAGTCAATGTTGTCCAGCTGCACAGGAAACTTGCCCCTCTCCATGTCGTAGACCATCCTGGAGCTGCCAATGTAGTCAAATGTCTCCTGAGGGTGGAGACGGGCAGGAGGGGGACAGATCTGAGGTTCTGGGCAGCCAGGGCCCCCGAGGTCAGACCGCCAAACGTCTTCTGCAGGCTGCTGTCCTATGGCCTCTCAGCTGCTGCTGGCCAGCTCACAATCACATGACTGTCCTTCAAACAAGCCCAGAATGGGAGGGTGGCCTCTTCATGGCCTGAGGCAGAGATCAGCTGTTCTGTGTCTGTTTTTGGACTTGTCCTGCCCCCACCAACGCAACAGCGGCTGCTGTTCCCTGTTCCTAGGCTGAGCAATGGGAGCATGGGAGAGAGTTGGGCCTTGGGGTTCCTAGGTAGAGGGGGCAGTAAGGGAGTATACAGAATTGAAGCAAAAGATCCCAGGGCATTGTGGGAGCTGCCTGCACACCAAGGCCAAGGCTCCTAAGATGGGGAACTTGAAGGGGAGACATACAAATATTCCAGAAATTCTCTGCTGAGTAACAACTTGTGTCAATGCTGAGGACAGCTCTGCCACACACCCCCCAAGAGTCCTTACCCCTTGGAAGAAGACAAACATGACATTGCGGGGCAGGGTGGCCACATCTGGGACCTTCTGCAAAGCTTCTGCTGCAGCCAGCTGGGTGACGAAGGAAGCCACAGCACTCTCAGCCCCAGGGGCCACATTCCAGAAAAAGGAGCGGCTGTCCAGCTTGTGCAGAAAAATGAGGAGGAGAGGGAAAATTTGGAAATGGGGATTCAGGCCAGTTTTCACCCTTCACCTCCCCCAACTCAGAGAACAGACACTGCCTGGCCATGGCCCAGCCTTTCCTTGAGATATCCTTCATTTCAGGGGTTAATGCTCACCCGGGTGGCAGCGACCACGACCCTATCAGCAGACGCCATTGACTCAGAAGTGTTTATAGGCCTGAGTAGACTCCACACGTTGTAGTCAGATAGAGGGTCACAGATAATCTCTGAGGACAAAAGGGCAAGACAGTTGTAGTCTGGAAGGGGCAGTAGAGCCAGGGCACCTTCCACTGCCTGTCACAGAAGCACCCCCTCCCAGGGACTCCCAGGTGGGCGGGTGGCACTGGCGCACCTGGGTTGATGCTGAAGGTGCTCTGGATGTAGCTCCGGCGCATGCAGGTGACGGTGCTGAGTACAGCGTGCATGTGCGAGAACAGCTGCATGGCGCAGAGTGGGAAGGTGGGCAGTGAGCCGTTCTGAACCAAATTGTGGTCTTGGTAGCACTGTAAGCAAGACGACAACTGAGCCAGCCTGGAAGACCTCCCACCTCTACCTGAGCTGTCCCCACCACTCTTGGCCTGGCCCAGGATGTAGAAGGCTGGGGAAAGCTTGCTAAGAGGTGTGGAGGGGCACAAACTCCACAGCTGAGAGGACAGATGGCATTTGTCTGTCTCATGGCCAGGCATAGTTTGGAGCTTTGGCTGCTGTTCGTAAGGTCCCTGGTGTAAACATCTGCCTGGAGGGAGCAGACACAACCCACCAAGGAGCTTTGGAGAAATCACTTAGCTGCTCTACATGTCAACATGAAGTCACCAGACCAGAATCAGAGACTATCAGAGGTAAAAAGAACATCAGAACCTATTGTCTCTGATGTTTCTAATTCCTAATCCCTGGCTTTTCTCCCAGCATGCAGTGCCCTAGTGAGAGGTATGCTAAGAGCCTGCCTGTGTCCCAGAGTTCACTGAATTTCCAATTTCTAATCCAACACTTTTTACCAAACCAGTGTTTTGTTTTTTGGGTTTTTTTGTTTGTTTTACCAGAGTACTGTTTAGCTCTAGCTGCTGTTGGGTTCTCTCCCCTGAGTACTGTGCACTATCACTGCTCTGCTCTCTCAGCCCTGGACTAATGGTTCTTCACCAGGGCTCCATGCCTTTAACACAAAATATCTATTGTGTTTCCTTTTCCTCTAAACTCTGGGAGACTGTGACATGAGGGAGCAGAGAAGTGAGGGATGGGAACACAGCGGGAAGAGGCTCCCAGGCTCTCCTCAAAGCACGTCTTAGGAGGGAACAGGTAGTCCCTAGAAATAATACCCTCTCCAACAGGGCTGCTAGGATCAGTCTTGTTACCTGCTTGATGACTCTGGTTTCATTTTCATCTTCCAGAAGAAAGATGGGGAAACTGAAGTCCTCATAGGCCAAGCCATCACCTAGAATATTCCAGGCCACATCCTTGCAGTGAGCATACTCTGGTCCATAGGAGTCGGAGTAAATGCCTGAAGGGGAGGACAGACGACAGGATGTTGGGACATCAGGCACTTAGGGACCAGAAGGAATTATCACAGGGGTGATCAATCTGTCAGGAACCCCAGGCTGGGTGAATAGAATCCCAGGTGACAATAAGTGAGAAATAAAGGTACAGAAGGCAGGGCAAGCAGGAGAGGGAAAGTGAGGGGTAGAGATGAGCATCCCCCTGTCTGGGAGTCAACCACTCAGAATGCAGACAGAGACATGAACCCCTGTCCCCATGAAGACATGTGAGAGAAACAACAGTGAGCTCTGGGACACAGGCAGGCTCTTACCAAACCCATCATTGGGGCACTGCACACTGGGAGAATAGCCAGGGGTGGGTCTGGGTTTGGCCAAAGACACTGCAAGGCCAGCAATCCGGTTGTTTCTCCCCTTCAGCTTTTCCATCAGACTCCTAGGCGGAAGGAGGGGGACATGAAGGAAAACAGGAGGGGGTCAGGCAGCCCCCTACCCTGTCCAAAGGATAAGACTCCATGAAGAATCAGGGCACTCAGAACTGTTGGCTCTTTTCTTGCCTTTTCAGTCTCTAACTTTTGGACCTGTCTGAGTTCAGGGCAACTCAGACCTTGTCCAGAGGACCTTGTGAACCCCTATCTGTCCCTGGGGTCTTGGATCCCTAGAGCTCTGAAGATGAAGGCACCAAGATGTTGGTTCCTTCTGAGAGTCACCCATTTTACTCCATTCAATGACAGCCAGGTATCCCTCATCACTGCACATGATGAGGTCTGTCACAGGCATGTCTTTTCTCTGGGCACTCCAGGAATGACCCTGCATTCTACTGTTTAACTTGGTCCAGAGTCCCATATTCGGGTGTACCCCACATTCTTCCCTTGCTTTACCTGGTGAAGAGCACACCTTCCAGCAGAACCATGTAGGGGGGGTTGGGACCGTCACTCAGCACCCACTTTAGGTCCTCCTCCTTCTCCACTACATGAATGACCCCTGTATTCCCATTGATGGAGGCTGCCAAGACAGACAGTTAAACTAGGACTTCCGCAAGTGACCAATTTGACTCTGCCCACTGCCAACCCCCACCCCCCCAGCCCCAGAGTTTCTCCTTTGTTTTGCTCTGCCAACAAGCCTTGAGAAAGAGAGTGTGGCTTGCTCAGAAATGCCATATGAAACCTGAATAAGACTCAGGGGGTACACTGAAAAAGAAACCAGATCACAATGAGCAAGTGCCAGAGTCCAGCTCCACCTACCTCCTTACTACCTACAGCTTGCCTCGGGGCTGCTGCACCGTGCCCCACAGGACTCTAGGAATTTGAACTGAGAACAGTGATATTTTGGAAAGCCCTGCTCCAAGAATGGAGGCCTGGCCCTCTGCACCACCCTCTGCTCCAACAAAAACAGCTCTCGGTTCTCATGGATCTGGTTCTCTCCTACCCTAAACCCAATATGAGGGCCAAGTCCAACAACACTTCTACCTGGAGCTGATGGAGCCAGTTCACCTTCTCAAGCATTTCAGATGAGGAATAGTTAACAGAGCACTACTCGAGAGCACCATGTGTCCTCAGGCATCACCAACCGCCATCAGCATGCCCTTCTCTTCCAGTGTCTGTGTTCCCCTCCCAAACTGGAGCAGATTCAGGCAATCACACAGTACTGATGAGCCCACACCACTTACAGCATCCTCCACAAAGCAACTATGCTGCTTGGGACAGGTTTTTCTAAGCATTTTTACAAGACTGAGTTGAAATTTTCTGATGAAGCCAGTATCAGAGCTTCAGTTCAAATACAAAGTTACATTCTGACAAGGATACTACCCCTAGAAGAAGCTTGATGACAATGGGCTGAGCAGCAGTGGGGTTGGGGATCAGGCTTTAGGTCACAATTCCCTCTGCCTTCCACCCACCCAACCACTCCCCGCTTTTTTTTTTTTTTTTTTTTTGCTTCCAGGGTTATCACTGGGGCTTGGGGCCTACTGCTCCTGGAGGCCATTTTTTCCCTTTTGTTGTCCTTGTTGTTTATAATTACTGTTGTCGGATAGGACAGAGAAAAATTGAGAGAGGAGGGGAAGACAGAGAGGGGGAGAGAAAGGCAGACAGATACCTGCAGACCTACTTTACTGATTATGGAGCCACCCCCCTGCAGGTGGGGAGCCGGGGGCTCAAACTGGGATTGTTGTGCAGGTCCTTGTGCTTCGCACCACGTGCGCTGAACCCATTGTGCTACCACCCGGCCCCCACCTTCCACCCTTTTTTGTAACTTAATTTTTTATTTATAAAAAGGAAACAGTGACTAAACCATAGGATAAGAGGGGTACAACTTCACGCAATTCCCACCACCAGAACTCTGTATCCCTTCTCATGACAGCTCCTTCCACCCTTTTAAAAAAATCAAATCACAGGAGTCGGGCAGTAGCACAGCGGGTTAAGTGCAAAGCGCAAGGATCGGGTAAGGATCCCGGTTCGAGTCCCTGGCTCCCCACCTGTGTGGGGGGGGTGTCACTTCACAGGCGGTAAAGCAGGTCTGCAGGTGTCTATCTTTCTCTCCCCCTCTCTGTCTTTCCCTCCTCTCTCCATTTCTCTCTGTCCTATCCAACAATGACAGCATCAATAACAACAATAATAACTACAACAATAAAACAGCAAGGGCAACAAAAAGGAATAAATAAATATTAAAAGAAAAAAAAAGTCAAATCCCTGCTCAGTTCTGGTTTATGGTGATGTAGGGGACTGAATCTGGGATTTTGGAGCCTCAGGAACAGAAGTCTTTTTGCATAACTATTATGCTACCTGCCCCCTACCCCGGCCCCAACCCTTTATAGTTCTATAACCATATTATCATGGCTTGTAGAAAGACAGAGGCAAATCCAAATGTTTCAGTAATTCCTCATACAACTATTTGACTTTCTCAGTGCCTTCTCTCTAAATTACTGCCTTAAAGAAGCCCATTCTGGTGACAAAACAACCAGACTGCACAGGTGTTAGCTGGGCTCCAAAGTATGAAATACCTTCCTCCTTTGAAAACAGTACAGTTTCCTACCTATCCTATTGGGTAATTATGAGTTTCAGCTTAGGCCATTAGAGTTCAACTCCTGGCTTCACCACTAAGTATTAGGGTGACCTTGGAGAAGCCATTTGGCTCCCCCTCCAACTTTTTTTTTTTAATTATCTTTATAATTAAAATTAAAATAGTCATAGAGACTATCAGAATTGGGGGGGAAGACAGAGAGGGAGAGAGACCTGCAACATACTGCTTCACCACTCGCAAAGCTTTCCCCCTGCAGTTAGGGATGGGGGCTTGAACCAGGATCCTTGTACATTGTAACATGTGCACTTAACCAGGCGTGCCACTACTCGGCCCCTTTGGCTCCCCTTTTTACAGACATATTTTAGTTTGTCTGCACGGGGGGAGGGGAGGCATTAGCAGCATCTACTTCGTGGGCTATGGGTTAATAAAGTGCACCATTTGAGCATCAGTTCTCATTCTTGAATTGTCTTAATGGTCTAGAAAATGGTCCTCTATTATCTCAAGCCCTTGTAGCCTAAGTTCCATGCTGAAACTTTATGTCTAGGGCAAACATTAATAGTAATGGCCACAAACCCAAATCCCAACTTCTACTCACACTGGCAGCCAATCTGATGCGTAGCATTGAGCAGACGGACACAGGGAGCTGTTTTATTTAGGGGGATGTAGATCTTCCTTTCCACTGAGTTTCCTCTGCACAAACCTGGTCAGAAGAGAAAAAGTGTTAGAGACACTGGCATGAGCCTCTGTCAGGCCATTTTCTGGCCATACAATGTGGATGTGTCATTCAACATTGCACTTTCTAAAATGGGATTAATGTCCTTTTTTTCCCATTTCTGAGCACAGTATTGGAACAGATCAATGTACCTATCAATAACTACATGCCTCACAGATTCCACTCACAATAATAACGTTGAAGCTAAGTGAAAGAGAATTCCATTTCTTGATGAAAATGCTTTTTATTTATTTATTTTCCCATTTGTTGTCCTTGTTTTATTGTTGTAGTTATTATTATTGTCGTCGTTGTTGGATAGGACAGAGAGAAATGGAGAGGGGGGAAGACAGAGAGGAGGAGAGGAAGACAGACACCTGCAGACCTGCTTCACCGCTTGTGAGGCGACCCCCTCACAAGGTGGGGAGCCAGGGGCTTGAACCGGGATCCTTATGCCCGTCCTTGCGCTTTGTGCCACCTGCGCTTAGCCCGCTTTGCTACCGCCCGACTCCCTGAAAACGCTTTTAAGAAGGCAGCTTCAGGTTACATGGCGACCACATTTAGACTTTTCCATTTTGCCTATGAATCACTAACAAACTAATAAAGGTGCCAGTCTTAAGTATAGATATGATATGATAAAATATAGATATAGATATGATAAAAGTTTCTGTGGTATTTTCCCAGGAGTCTGAACAGAAGTAGGAGAAAGGTAATCACAGTGGATCCTTTTGGGGATTTTTGAAAACAATATGAATTTAAGGAAGACACAGTCATGGTTATATATAGACATGCTAGCTGTTTTAACACTTGGCCAACTATCAATAGAAAGGAATTCCAGGAAACAAAGTTGGGAAAGCAAACACCTCATCTGAGGCACCTCGTTCCTCTGAATGCCGCCAGAGCCGGCACCCACCTCAGGCTCACTACACAAGGAAGCGAATCCTGCGGTGGGAGTTTACCCTGAACTCGACGGGGGAAGGACACCACGCCCTCGGCGCCTATGCAGCCCCAGAACCAGCCCTCCATTCCCTAAAATCTCAGCGCTGGGAAGGAGGTAGCCCCAGACACCTGTCTTTCCAAGTGTGAGTGGGGTACTGGAACCAAAGAGAAAACAAAGTTTTCTGGGCACTGGATCCAGAAGGTGCCTGGACATGGGACAATGAGTTGGGGCTGGAAGGTGCCTGGAGGGCAGTGGGCAGAGGGCTGGAGAAGGAAACTCCCTCGGAACAGGAGACAGCGGACTAGGGTGGGAACGGGCCTAGCGGAGGAGGTGCCAGGCCGTCAGGAGAGGTCCCGAAGAAGGGGAACTTGGGTCGCGAGAACGAGAGACCGAGGAGTGACGTGCGGGGAACAGGGCGACGAACGAAACAGCGCTGGAAGGCCGATCGTTCCGCGTCGGCACAGGCGGCTGTCGCGGGGGTTGGCTCACCTGCCAGCAGGACGCAGAAATGCAGCAGGTGTAGAAGGAAGCGACCGCCGGAGCCAGCTGCGGAGCCGCCCCCCGACACCGCCATCTTGCTCTGGGCCGGAAGCACGACCGGTCGCTCTAGGCCACGCCTGCCGCCCTGGTGAGCGATCGCTCCAGGTCCCGCCCACCGTCTCGGTGTCCGGCCGCTCTAGGCCGCTGCCGTCTCGGTGGCGGAGACGCGGAACCGGACGTTCCTGTCCAGGCTTCCGGGGCGGTGGGCGCTGACGTGGAGGCGAACTTGGTGTTGCGGGCAGCAAGCGGCTGGCAGGCCCCAAAGAGCCCAGACTGGCAGGATGCTCACCAAGTTCGAGACCAAGAGCGCGCGAGTCAAAGGTGGTGGTCGGCGTGACTTGGGGCCCAGCGCGGCTTCGGAGTGGCGCTGTCAGGGGAGGGGCGCGGAAAGCAGGGCCCGACGTCGCTTTCCTGGTGTCCGCTGGACCCCAGACTCGGTTTTTCGCGGGTCTCCTCCTCCCTGTGTCTCCTCAGGGACCCTCCGACCCCGGTATCTCTTGACCCATCGTGTCTCTGTGGGGCCCTCCCCCGCCCCCAATCATTTGTCTCCACTGCCCTTGTTGGCCCCCTCCTCCCGGGGCCTGTTCTATTCTTCTGCATCCAGGACAGAATGAATGAGCCTGCAATCAACTCTTTTTCTCTTATCAGAATTAAGAAAAGATGGCATTCTGGATGGCATTAGATTGTTCAATCTCTTTTTTCTGTCCCAGGGCTCAGTTTTCATCCCAAAAGGCCCTGGATCTTGACCAGTTTACACAACGGGGTCATCCAGTTATGGGACTATCGGATGTGCACTCTCATTGACAAGTTTGATGAACATGACGGTAAGATGACAGTTTCCAGGAGGAAGCTAAAATGGAGAACTTTCTTGTGGGGGTAGGCTGACTCTTTTTTTTTTTTTATGATTAAAATGTCTTTATTTGATGGAAGTTCTTACATTAAGCATGTATTCTGCTTTGATTTCCTAACATGACTGAGGGTGAATTTGTTGCCCTTTTCCAGCTTCTTTCTCTGCTTTCTTGTCCTGGTCCAGTGGGGTCTCCATGCTGGGCTGACTCTTTTTTAACATTGCTTCCTTGCCGGTAAATGGACATGGAAAGGTAGAATTAAAAGCTCGGTGGAAAGAATTAGTAACATTAGAAAGTAGGAAACAAGGCTGGAGAGACAGCATAGTGGTTATGCAAAAAAACGTTCATGCTCAAGGAACCAAAAGACCCAGGTTCAAGGAGGCCTGGCAGTGGCATACCCAAGGGCACATAAACTAAGAACAAGCATCTGGATTCAAGGCCATGCTCCCCATCTGCAGGGAAAACACTTCACTAGCAGTGAAGCAGGTCTTCAGGTGTCTCTCTCCCTCGCCTTTCCATTTCTCTCTACCTTATCTAATAAAATGTGGAAAAAAATGGCCACGAGGAGCAGTGGATTCATAGTGCCAGCACTGAACCCTGGCCATAACCCCGGCAAAAAAAAAAAAAAAAAAAAAAAGACCCAGGTTCAATTCCCAGCACTACCATAAACCAGAGCTGAGCAATGCTCTGGAAAAAAAAAAAGAAAAGAAAAGAAAGAAAGAAAAAGGAAGAAAGTATGTAGAAAACAGAATTCTTTTTGACATATACTGCCTGTCCTCTTTTCAGGTCCAGTGCGAGGCATTGACTTCCACAAGCAGCAGCCCCTGTTTGTGTCTGGAGGGGATGACTATAAAATTAAGGTATGGAGTGTTCACTGTGTTCAGGAGCAGATGGACAGAGGATGTGAGATTGGGCCTGGGGAAGGAACTCAAAAACAGGACTTCTCAGTTCACACAGAGCCAGTCAACACTAGTAAATGCTTCTTTGTACTAGGCACTTTGATACTTGGAGGATTTTTAAAAAAAGTAAGATGTGGTCTCTGTTCTCAAGTGGCTTTTAGTCTAAGAGAGGAGATAAATATATACCCAAATAACAGTATGTATAGTTTCCTGAGTGATAGAATAGAGTGTAGCAGAGTAAAACACAGAAGAACAATCCAGATACAAAGGAGGAAATATATATATATATATGGCTGAGTGTAGATATAACCCATGAGATACTCTGATCAGTTTTGTGTGGCTACAATATGATGAAAAAGTGAAAGAAGGGGGGAGTTGCGTGGTAGCACAGCAGGTTAAGTGCACGTGGCACAAAGCACAAGAACCAGCATAAGGATCCCAGTTCGAGCCCCCAGCTCCCTACCTGTAGGGGGTTCACTTCACAGGCAGTAAAGCAGGTCTGCAGGTGTCTATCTTTCTCTCCCCCTCTCTGTCTTCCCCTCCTCTCTCCATTTCTCTCTGTCCTATCCAACAATGACATCAACAACAATAATAACAACAATAAAACCAAGAACAACAAAAAGGAAATAAATAAATATTTATAAGTGAGAGAAGGGGCAGAAAAGTGAGGGAGCCAAAGTGTGAAATCTCTGTTCACTACACTTGAGAGTTTGGATAATGTGAAAATAGTACTGGGTAGGAGACTGGTGAAGAGAGTAGTAGGGGAGATAGCCTAATAGTTATGCAGAAAGACTTCTATGACTAGGGAGGCACTAGAACTTTGGGCTCAGTTCCCCACACCACCATAAGACAGCTGAGCAGTATTCTGGTGAGAATAGAAAAGAGGAATAGGGGTGAACTGAACAAGACTGGAGGCAGAGACATCATTTTATTTGGACATCATTTATGTGGAGAGGCTTTCTGAATGGGGTTGGGTGAAACACTGCTATCTTACATTTGTGGTGCTGGGTTTAGCATCATCTTCAGTTATATCCATTGACACTTGGTTCCTTGGTATTTGGCTCAGCTACTTATCTGAATATGTTTCGCTGCTTAGCTCAGTATAACTGAGCGTCGTGTGTTTTCCATAGTGACAAGTAAACCTCTATACATGGTAAATGAGAATAGACCATGAATGTATGGATAATATTTGCCACCAAGTTCAGAGTCCTGAGAGAAGATGATGTTAGATCTTTTATGTTATTGCTCTCTTTGGATTCATAGTTTCTATTTTTTATTTGTTTGTTCTGAACTAAAGCACTAATTGCTTTGTATTCAACTTAAGAATACAATTTGGGGAGTTCAGCGGTAGCGTAGTGGGTTTAGTGCGTGTGGCGCAAAGCTCAAGGACCAGCATAAGGATCCTGGTTCGAGCCCCCGGCTCCCCACCTGTAGGAGAGTCACTTCACAGGCGGTGAAGCAGGTCTGCAGGTGTCTGTCTTTCTCTCCCCCTCTGTCTTCCCCTTCTCTCTCCATTTCTCTCTGTCCTATCCAACAATGATGACATCAATAACAACAATAACTACAACAAAAAAAAAACAAGGGCAACAAAAAGGGAAAATAAATAAATAAATAAATATTAAAAAATCAAAATAAAAATACAATTTTGCCAGAAGAATTTTAAGTTAAACCCTGGTTAAGCATTTTATTCGTGTTGTTAGAGAGATGGTTTCTCCCCAAAGAAAACAAAACCTTTCCATAATTGCATTTAGACTTTTCTCTAGCCTAGTTTTTTTCTTCCTCACATTGTTTAGCTGATAAATATTTTCATTGGTCTTTTTCCCTCCCACCTTAAATAAGACTCCCTATCAAGGTTCCTATTTCAAAATGTCAAACTATATATGTTCAGATGTGTTTATTAAGAATCCTGAGCCTTGAGGCCTGTGAGTTGGTGCATGAGGTCCCAAGTTCCATCCCTATCATCTCGTGTGTTAGAATGATGTTCTGGTTATCTATCATAAATAAATCGGGGGGGGGGGGGGAAAGAAGAAAGAAACAAAATGAAACTTGAACTTTTTAAAGCTTCCCAACCTTTGTGTCTGACTCCTTTATTGAATTTCTCTCCTTACAGGTTTGGAATTATAAACTTCGACGCTGTCTGTTCACATTGCTTGGACACTTGGACTATATCCGTACCACATTTTTTCATCATGTAAGTAGCCATGGTTTTTGTTCTGTGTTCTTTAATTTTCCTGTAGCAATTTTCTGCTCGATCCTCAAGAAACCATTCCTTAATGACAGGATTGTCTTTCTGATAAGGCAAGTACTCTACCAAGTGAGCTATCTCCAAGTACTCAGAATTGTGTTATGGATTAATTCCACTGGATCTCCGCTATTGAGCTAGCTTTCTTTTTTTTTTTATATTTATTTATTCCCTTTTGTTGCCCTTGTTGTTTTGTTGTTGTAGTTATTGTTGTTATTGATGTTGTGGTTATTAGATAGGACAGATTGAAATGGAGAGAGGAGGGGAGGACAGAGAGGGGCAGAGAAAGATAGACACCTGCAGACCTGCTTGACTCCCCTGCAGGAGGGGAGCCGGGGGCTCGAACCGGGATCCTTGTGCTGGTTCTTGCATTTTGCACCACCTGCGCTTAACCCGCTCTGCTACCGTCCGACTCCCCCTTTCTTCTTTTTATGTTTATTTTATCTGATAGGACAGAAACAGAAAAGTTGGTAGAGAACAGGCAGATAGAGAGGGAGAGAGAAAGGAAAATACCTACAGCAGTGCTTCACTGCTCATGTAGCTTCTTCCCTGTAGATGGGGCGTGGGGACTTGAACCCAGGTCCTTGAGAATGGTGATTATGTGAGCTTAGTAGGGTGTGCCACTGCCTGCTGCCACTTTCTTCTTGTTTTTCTTCTTCAGTATCTTAAATCAGTTTTATCTGTATATCTTAAAACTATACAGCATAGTGGTCATGCAAAATATTTTAATGCCTGAGGCTCAGAAGTCCAGGTTCAAAGCCCCCTTGTTTTTATTACTAGTATTTTTATAACCACCAGGGTTATCACTGGGGTTTGATGCTTAATAAAGAATCTGCCACTCCTAATGGCCATATTATTGTTATTACTATTATTATTAATAAAGGCAGAAATTGAGAGGGGAAAACAGGAACACATGCAGCATTGCTTCATGCTTCATAATGCTGACCGAGGGCTTGAAGCCAGGTCCTTGCACACAGTAGCATACGCATTCTCTAGGGTGCACCATATCCTGGCCTCTCTGCCTTGCTTCTTCCTGAAATCATAGGCTTTTTGAGGAAGTCATTGTTTCTGTCAGGAAAAATGGAAATTTGATTGCAGATGTGCTTAACTAGCCCTAGGTGTACTTAGAGGTTAATCCTTTGTGGGGTGTTATTAGGTAAATGTGTCTGGAGGAATGTTCAGGTAAGATGTCATTGTGATAAACAGAAGTTGTCTAAAGCATTAACAACCATGTTCTCTATCCTCAGATTTGAGGATGGTAGAGACTGTTCCCTAGCTAATCTTACTACCTTCTTTGATCTGACAGGTATTGCTGTAGTAGACACACTGAATTATACGTTAGAGACTCCAGCCTGGCCAAATTGTTATATAGTTCTGTGCTGCTCAAATTAAATTGTACAGTTCCTCAAGTTTTAGTAAGCCCAGTCTCTTGAGTTAAGTTAAAAAGAATACATTGAAGACCTGGGAGACAGCATGATGGTTATGCAAAAACAGCTTTTATACCTGAGGCTCCCAAGGCCCCAGATATCACTATCCAAGCCCCAGCATCACTATAAGACTGGACTGAGCAGTGCTCTGGTTGAAAATAATTTTTAGGGTGAGGGTAGATAGCATAATGATTATGCAAAGAGACACTCATGCCTGAGGCTCCGAAGTCCCGGGTTCAGTCCACTGCACCACCATAAACCAGAGCTGAGCAGTGCCCTGGTCAACAAAATTAAATAAGTAAATAATATATATACTAAAATAGTAAAAGAAAACCAGAGAGATAGCTTACTGGGTAAGATGCTTACAGTGCCATACCATTTCCCAGGTTCACACGCCAGCACCACACGGGAGGTGTCAAAGCAACAGAGAAAGCTGTGATGCTATGGTTTCTCTTTTTTCTGTCTCACTGAATGAAAAAGTGACCCAGAATGGTGAAGTCATGCATGCATAAAGCCCTGGCTCTCTCCTAGGAAGGAAGAAAGGAAGTAAGGAAGGAAAGAAGGAAGGAAAGGGAAAGGAAAAGGAAGGGGTTGGTGGCTGTGTCACACTCAGTCGAACACACACTTTACCATGTGCAGGGATTCAGGTTCAAGTTCCTGGTCTCTACCTGCAAGGGGGAAGCTTCATGAGTTGTTAAACAATGCTACAGTTGTTTTTCTCTAGCTCTCCCTTCCCTCTCACTTTCTGCCCCCAAGCTAAATAAATAGATATTTTTTTAAAAGAAATCCCTTTGTTGTCAAACTTATAAAAGAGCTAAGTCATAGACCAGCAAGGTAGCTCACTTAGATGATAACCCTTGGGTTTGTCATGGGCACAACCCAGGCTTGAGCCCAGCCTCCACCCTACTAAAGGTATCTTTGGTGCTGCTTTGTCTTTCTTTCTCTTTCTGTCTGAAAAAGTTGATCTGCAGCAGTGAAGCTCCAGTGACAATCAGGAAGAAAAGAAAAAGAAAAAAAAACCCTTGATATCACATGTTATTTTTCTCTGGTTACTGGGATTTTTGACTGTTCTTTTAAAACAGTATAGCCTTTTAAACTTTATTTGTTTGTTTATTTTCAATAGAGAGAAATTGAGAAGGAATGGGGAAAGAGAGAGAGAGAGAGACAGACAGACACATCTGCAGCTTCATCTCTTGTGAAGCTTTTCCCCTGTAGGTGGGGATTGGGGTTTTGAACTTGGGTCCTTGCACAATATAATTATGTGCCCTCAACCAGGTGCACCACCTTTTGGCTCCAGTCTGCACAGTCTTAACAGAGAGAAGTCAGATTATAAACAGTATTCTTCCTCTTTAGTTAAAGGGAGACCTGTCATAGGGAATAATTTATAAGACTCTATATGAATACACACACATGTAAAAGTAAATATTAGATAATCTTCCTCTGATAGTTTACTGTACCTTTATTCAGCTTTCATTTATTAATCTTACAGGTAAAAGTACCAGTGTTTTAGAAAGCAGATGGGGTGGTGGGGAGGAGGAGACCCCTGGCTGGATCCTTTAGTAGTGGCAGTCCATTTGTTACTGTAACAGGCACTAGGCAGTGCTCCCTCCAGAGAGAAAAGTGGTTATGGGAACCTGAGAACACATTTATTTGTTCAGTGTCCAAAACCTTTGTCTGCAATATATTTCAGGAATACCCTTGGATTCTGAGTGCCTCTGACGATCAGACCATCCGAGTATGGAACTGGCAGTCTAGAACCTGTGTCTGGTAAAGTGGGGACTGAGTGGCCACAAAGTAGTCTTTCTAGTGGTTCCCATCCGCTTCTCAGGACAGTTAGCCTTCCTTTCCTAATAGGCCATGCTTGCTGATTAATTGCTAACTACATCTGTAAGTCACTTTTAAGTCCAGAAAGATTCCATGGGGGGAGGGGGTGGCTCAGGGGTAGAACATTTGACTGCAGAAAGATTCCATTATTGATAAAGATATAAGCTCATTAGTAAGGAATGAATCTGAATTTCCTGATAATTCCTTACCAGTGAAAGGTGAGATCACTAGGTCTATAGGTGTCTATCTTTCTCTCCCCCTCTCTGTCTTTCCCTCCCCTCTCAATTTCTCTCTGTCTTATCCAACAACAACACCAAGTAACAAGGGCAACAAAATGAAAAAAAATGGCCTCCGGGAGCAGTGGATTTGTAGTGCAGGCACCAAGCCTCAGTGATAACCCTGGAGGCAAAAAAAAAAAGAAAAGAAAAGAAAAGAAAATCCAATGGAACCTAATAGAAAGAACTCTGATCTTTTAAAAATAAATAAATAAAAATTAAAAAATAACATGTAAGGAGAACATTCTTCATAATAGTTAAATTCCTGTGGCATATTGTGACCACAGAAACATCACCACAGTCCTAATAAAGACCCCAATACTTCTAATATTAAGCTATTATTTGTGCTTGATTACTCATTCATTTTGCAGCCAGGGTCATGGTTGCATGGCCAGCTAAGTGCAGGGTAGGCACCCCAATCTGGATAGGAGCCATTCCAACCCAGGGCACAGCTCACACACTCCAGTGGGACATTGTTCCCAAAGAAAACCTGCTAGGCAGGAAGTCGGGTAGTAGCGCAGCGGGTTAAGCGCAGGTGGCGCAAAGTGCAAGAACCAGCACAAGGATCCCGGTTTGAGCCCCCGGCTTCCCACCTGCAGGGTAGTCGCTTCACAGGCGATGAAGCAGGTCTGCAGGTGTCTTTCTCTGCCCCTCTCTGTCTTCCCCTCCTCTCTCCATTTCTCTCTGTCCTATCTAATAACTACAACATCAATAACAACAACAATAACTACAACAACAAGGGCAACAAAAGGGAATAAATAAATATTTTTTAAAAATTAAAAAAAAAAAAAAGAAGGAAAGCTGCTAGGCATGGAGAAAATTCACCAGCTCCACATACACAATGGCCCTGGCTGGAAATTGTTTTTTCTTAGTACCAACTTTACAACAAAACAACTCTGAACCATCTTATTTGAAGCTCTGAATTTGCAGAATAATGAGAATACCATAGTGTTGATTTCCACTTCTAACTTGATGTTGTTTTTTCTGCCTACAGTGTATTAACAGGGCACAACCATTATGTAATGTGTGCTCAGTTCCACCCCTCAGAAGACCTGGTTGTGTCAGCCAGCCTGGACCAGACTGTGCGTGTTTGGGATATTTCTGGTGAGCTACTCAAAAGTTCAGGGGACACCTAGTGTGTCTGATGTGAAATTGCAGTTGCTTAAAATAGTGAAGAGATGGCCAGAACAGGAAAATCTACAGTAGTTTCTTTTCTTCCTTCTTCTTTCTTTCTTTCTTTCTTTCTTTCTTTCTTTCTTTCTTTCTTTCTCTGTTTTTTTGTCTCCAGGGTTATTGCTGGGCTCTCGGTGCCTGCACCAGGAATCTACTGCTCCTGGAGGCTATTTTTTCCCTTTTTGTTGCCCTTGTTGTTTTATTGTTGTTGTTGTTATTATTATTGTTAGTGATGTCATTGTTGTTGGCTAGGACAGAGAAATGGAGAGAGGAGGGGAAGACGGGGAGAGAAAGATAGACACCTGCAGACCTGCTTCACAGCTTGTGAAGCAACCCCCCTGCAGGTGGGGAGCTTGGGGCTCGAACCAGGATCCTTACACCGGTCCTTGTGCTTTGCACCATGTGCACTCAACCCACAGTACCACCACCTGACCCCAGGTTTTCATGTAGTAACATCTTTGTTTCTTAGGACATTAGATCTGTTCTGAAGGTTCTTTATGGCAGGGGTGTTTCTTAAGAAGTCACTTTCGGGAGTCTGGTGGTAGCGTGGTGGGTTGAGCACACATGGCGTGAAGCGCAAGGACCTGCGTAAGGATCCTGGTTCGAGCCCCCAGCTCCCCATCTACAGGGGAGTCGCTTCACAAGCGGTGAAGCAGGTCTGCAGGTGTCTATCTCTCCCCTTCTTTGTCTTCCCCTCCTCTCTCCATTTCTCTCCTATCCAACAACGATGACAACTGCAGTAGCAATAATAACTACAACAATAGAAAACAAGGGCAACAAAAGGGAAAATAAATAAATGTAAAAATTTTTTTTTAAAAGTCACTTTCGATAATTTAGTTTTACAGAAATTTCACTTTTTACTTAGAGCAATTTTTTGGTTAACATCTAGAGAACTTTTTGCATAATTTATGAAGAATTAACCCTTATAATAAAATTGAAGGGCTGGAGAGAAAGCATAATGGTTATGCAAAGAGACTTTCAAAGCCTGAAACTTCAAGGCCCCAGGTTCAATCCCCAGCATCACCGTAAGCCAGAGCTGAGCAGTGCTCTGATCTCTCTCCCCTCTCTGTAGCTGTCATTAAAATAAACAAGTAAAATGTAAAAAATAAATAACAAAGTCGAAGAACTTCTTCTTTGATGAAAACACATTTATAGAATAGATTGGTGCAGGGAATCAGGACTCTGGACTCCTATAGTCTTATTTAGAAATAGGAGACCCCCCTCTTTTATTTTTACTAGTGTGGAAAGCTTTGAAGAGGAAACTTTTTTTTAAAATCTATTATTGGATAGAAACAGCCAGAAATTGAGAGGGGAGGGGATGATAGAGAGTGTTAGAGACAGAGAGACAGACACGTGCAATACTGCTTCACCACTCACAAAGCTTTCCTTCTGCAGGTGGGGAGTAGGGGCTTGAACCTGGGTCCTTGAGCACCATAATGTGTGTTCAACCAGGTGCACCACCACCCAGCCTGAGGAGGAAACTTTTTAATAGACAAATTTCCAGGCCCAGAAATGTAAATAACTCATATATTTGTGTAGTTGAGATAATTTCTTTTAACAGTTTATATGTCCAGGTGGTGGGGATAAAAACTGTAAAGGTTAGTGCTATGGAAAAGAATTCTAAGAAATACGCATATCTAAGCAAGGATTTGAATGCAGAGGAAGCATGAGATATGCTGGATAGATGGCTGCGCTCTCTTAAGAAATGAAACACTGGGAGTTGGGCGGGAGCACAGCGGGTTAAGTTCACATGGTGCAAAGCGAAAGGACCACATAAGGATCCCGGTTCGAGCCCCCAGCTCCCCACCTCTAGGGGAGTCACTTCACAAGTGGTGAAGCAGGTCTGCAGGTGTCTATCTTTCTCTTCCCCCTCTCTTGTCTTCCCCATCTCTCTCCATTTCTCTCTGTCCTATCCAACTACAACGACATCAAGAACAACATCAGTAAAACAACAAGAGCAACAAAAGGAAATAAATAAATATTAAAAATAAAGTGTTAAAAAAAAAAAGAAATGAAACACTGGTCGTCCAGGAGGTAGTGCAGTGGATAAAGCATTGGACTCTCAAGTATGAGGGCCTTCATTCAGTCCCTGGCAGCACATGTACCAGAATGATACATGTGGGCCTTCATTCAGTCCCTGGCTCTTTCTTTCCTCCTATCTTTCTCATTAATAAATAAAAATAAAAAATCCAAGAAAGAAAGAGAAAAAAGGGAGGGAAAGAAGGAAGGAGAGAAAAAAGAAAAGGAATGAAACACTGGCACACTGAATTTAATAAAGAATTTGTACCATTAAAAATTATAAACAGGGAGTCGGGCGGTAGCGCAGTGGGTTAAGCACACATGGCACGAAGCGCAAGGACTGGCTTAAGGATCCCGGTTTGAGCCCCGGCTCCACACCTGCAGGGGAGTTGCTTCACAGGTGGTGAAGCTGGTCTGCGGGTGTCTATCTTTCTCTCCCCCTCTGTCTTCCCTTCCTTACTCCTTTTCTCTCTGTCCTATCTAACAATGATGTCATCAATAACAATAATTACAACAACAGTAAAAAACAAGGGCAACAAAAGGGAAAATAAATTTTAAAAAGTCTTTAAAATATTATAAACAGGGAGTCAGGCGGTAGCACAGCGGGTTAGCACACGTGGGGCAAAGGGAAAGGACTGGCCTAAGGATCCCGGTTCAAGCCCCTGGCTTTCCACCTGCAGGTGAGTCACTTCACAGGCTGTGAAGTAGGTCTGCAGGTGTCTATCTTTCTCTCCTCTTCTCTGTCTTCCCCTCCTCTCTCTATTTCTCTTTGTCCTATCCAACAGTGACAACATCAACAACAATAATAACTACAACAATAAAAAAAAAACAAGGGTAACAAAAAGGAAATAAATAAATATTTAAAAAATCTTTAAAAGTCTTTAAAAAATTATAAACAATTTTTTTTCACAATTGTTTATAAACACTCCAGCTTTTGGTAACCTGAATCACTAAGTACAACACAATTAAGTTTACCAAGGTCCTGGCAGTGGCATACCTGGTTGAGTACATGTGGTACTATGTGTAAAGACCCAGGGGTCTCTACCCCCCACCTGGGCAGTGAGGCAGTGTTGCAGTAGTCTCTCGCTATATCTCCCCCTTCCTTCTTGATTTCCTTCTCTAATAAATAATAAATAAAATATTAACAAAAGTGGAAAGAAAAATGAAATGAAATGCTGAATGCCATGGTATTTCCCAGGTACATATACTTCCTACTTGCTGGGTTCCCTGTTTGTTGGTTGCTTGAAAAATCCTGGGAGGATGGATTTCTAAATAGTCAGTGCTAGACCAGAGAAAAGCATTTCCATTCTGTGAGAAGACAGCTCCCACATCCTTGGCTGGATCTTCATGGTGGTAATAAATTACCTACGTGGTCTGGGAGTTGGCTTAGTGGGTAAAGCACTGAACTCTCAAGCATGAGGTCCTGAGTTCAAGTCCCAGCAGCATATGTACCAGGGTGATATCTGGTTCTTTCCCTCTCCTTTCTTTCTCATTATTAAAAACAAAATCTTTTCATAAAAAAAAATTTTTTTTAATTATCTATATGTATGTCCAAGTGTCTAATGTCCTGCCTGCCCTGGGGCCAAGAGGTTGGGTAACCTGGTCCCTTGCTGTCATTTGAGTCCTTAGTGAAGATCAAGGCAAACATCTGGGCTCCATCTAAAATATCTCAGTAACTGCAATTAAAGAGTCATATTAGGTAGAGGTAGATAGCATTATGGTTATGCAAAGAGACTCTCATGTCTGAGGCTCTGAAGTCCCAGGTTTAATCCCCACATCACTATAAACCAGAACTGATCAGTTCTCTGATAAAAAATAAAAAATAAAGGGCTGGGTGGTGGTGCACCTTATTGAGTGCATGTTACAACGTGTAAGGATCCAGGTTCAAGCCCCCAGTCCCCACCTGCAGGAGGAAAACTTTTCAGTGCTATAGGTCTCTCTCTGTTTCCCTCTCTATCCCTGCCTTCCCTCTTGATTTCTGGCTCTCTAATTAATAAAGTTAATAAAGAAATAAACTTAAAAAATAAAATTCTTTTTTTTTTTTCATCTCACATAGAGACAAGCCAGGGGGAAGATGGGGTCCCTGGAGACTGACACGTCTCTGGTTTCACAGGTTCAGGACTAGAAGGAGAATATTAATTTGGAGATGGCATGGCCGCACTCTTCTCCTGGGCCTTTGCCATTGCAATTTTTCATCAGACTGACTAGACTTTTTAAAGTGTACCCAGATATGACCAGACATGCCAATAGGAACATGGGGCACCACACCCTCAGCCTGTGCCCTATTCTCTGCCAGTACCAGGGGCCTCGCTTTCTGAACCAGTAATGAATTGTGACTCTGTGGTCTCACGCATGCATGCATTCACAGCACCTTCTCAGTCTCAGGACCCAGACACTGGTGGGGTTGGATTCTGGCTCAGACTGCTCCAGATGACAAAGTAGCCTTTCCCAACAGGGGCTTGGTCACAAAATTAATTACCCCTCAAACACTTTGGCTGTTTTCTTAATTTTTCTAAAGATGGCATATACAACAAATACCCATCCTAGATCATAGAGAATGCATAAGGTAATGATGCTTTTGTTGTTGGGAACAAATTTTGAAGCACTGGGTTGAGAAAGATTTTCTTCTGCTCCCGTCTGCAATTACTACCATGGCTCTTATGCTTGAGAGTATAATTTGTATCCACTGCCACCTCCCGGACCACAGGAAATCCCTTTCTTCAAGTTTGTAGAGTGAATAATGATTTTGTATTAGCATTGAAGGCCCTGAGTCAGAGAATGACAGTGAGACCCCAGTTGGGGTTTTTACTTGCTCATGAATATGTGAAGTGGATGGATTACTATATAATAACATTTCAGTCGATATACTTATTGTATATAATAAAGGTTTCCCCCTGCTTTGCAAAAGCAGAATGCCCCTATTTGGTGTGATATGGTAGGTTATTTTTGGAATCTGGGAGTGCTGTTACCATTTATTTGGAAAAATGTTTGAGTATTCCCAGACCCCAAAAATAACCTGCCAAATTACACAGTAGGAATGTTCTACTTTCAGATAAAGAAGCCTGGGTTAACCTGTGCTGAGTTTTTTGCGCTAACTTGGGATACTAATATTCATGTTCTTTTTATCATTTCTAAGTGTTTTTCTCTACTTATTATTTTGACTTTCAGTGACCCCTAAGCAGAGTGGAAGGAGATGCTTTGGTATTCAGTTAAGTGCTGTCACTTGGGGATTAGGCTTTTGCTTTCCCCTCTTTTGCTTGAAATAAGCATATTCTTTATAACCATTTTTTTTGTTGGAGTTCAAATAAGTCGCAACACAAGAAGATGAATTAGCTTTCAGGGCTGTTAGAAACCAACACTGGTATTCCCATTATGAAAAAAGTTGTGAGTCAGAGAATTAATGTCCTCACATTCAGTACAAATTGTGTAGAAATTCTAATTTTTTTCTGAGTGGTTTCTGTCTGTCTGTATTTATTTATTTGCCTCCAGGGTTATGGTGCCTGCTCCTGGAGGCCACTTTTCCCATTTTGTTGCCCTTGTTGTTTATCGTTGTTGTTATTATTGCTGTCATTGTTGTTAGATAGGACAGAGAGAAATCGAGAAGAGGGGAAGACGGGAGAGAAAGATAAACACCTGTAGACCTGCTTCACCACTTGTGAAGCGACTCCCCTGCAGGTGAGGAGCTGGGGGCTCGAACCAGGATCCTTATGCCGGCGGTCCTTACACTTTGTGCCATGTGCGCTTAGCCCACTGCACTACCACTCAGCCCCCCACACACCTTTTTTTGTTATCAGAGTACCACACAACTCTGGTTACTGGTGGTTCTGGGGTTTGAACCTGGGACTTCTAGCATGTAAGTCTAGTATATAGCCACAGGCTAAAACCTAAAAGTATCTTCTTGATACTTCTATAAGGATTAAGCTGCTCAGAGCCTAACTTCACCTCCATCTTGTATATTTGGCAAAACAAGCAAACAAACAAAAGTGTGTTTAAAAGGGAGTTTATTTGCAACCTGGATTTAGGAGATTGGTTACTTTTTTTGCCTCAACTTCAGATAAATGGACAGTAAGTAAATTACCTTAATGTGCTTATATCTTTGCATGTCAAGCCCTTGTAATTCAGGCTTAATCTTTGGAACAACTACTAAAAAACTAATTTGCTGTCATAGCCTATCTTCAACCCCTTTCTTTTCACTATTCCCCTTGGTCCTCATCAGGAAACATGCATTGAACTGGTCCATTCTGAAAATGTCCTCCTCCCTCTGGGTTTGGGTAGCTGCTCTAGAAATTTTCCATCTGTCATTCATTCCTAGTGAGTAGCATGTTGAAGGCTCAAATGTTTCTTCTCTAAGAATCTTTTCATTGCCTGTCACTGTTCATCTGTCTCTTTTTGCCCTTTCCCTTTTCTGGATCATTACTAGCAAGTGCAACAAAGGCTTCTATTCTGTCAGACAGCTTTCCTTTTAATGTGTTTATTGAAGCTTATTGAAGGTGAAGTTCTCCACAGCTGTCTGTCTTTGTATCTCCCTTGGAATTTGTTTCATGCACTGGATTCATTAGAGAAAGTTGACAGATCTTATTAAAGGGATAAGTGCAGTAAGTGACAGGAGACCTGTGATCATGTGTTTATGAAGCCTGGCAGAGTGCATTGTTTTTGGAGCATCTGCTTTATTTCTAACAACTGGCTAACTGTTCATCTTGGACAAGGGACAAGGTAGTAGGAGCTGTTGTGTGTCCTTTTAAGCATGTGCTTCTCCAAGATTGTAGGTATCACTATAGTAGGGGAGCTATGTTGTCATCTTAAAACAGTGACAATAGGGAGCCAGGCAGTAGCAGAGCAGGTTAAGCACAGGTGACGCAAAGCACCAGGACCGGTGTAAGGATCCCAATTCGAACTCCCGACTCCCCACCTGCAGGGGAGTCGCTTCACAAGCAGTAAAGTTGGTCTGCAGGTGTCTATCTTTCTCTCCTCCTCTCTGTCTTCCCCTCCTCTCTCCACTTTTCTCTGTCCTGTCCAACAATGACATCAATAACACCAATAATAATAATAATAACTGCAGCAATAAAACAAGGGCAACAAAAGAGAATAAATAAATAAAATATTAAAAATAAATATTTTTAAAAATAGTGACAATAATCATAAATATTAGGCTTACAGTTTTTGTATTTTCTTGCAGGGTTCATTTTATTTTCTTTTTTTAATACTGTTGTTTCATTTTTCACTGATAACTTTGACTCCCCTCTACTATAGATACCTATTTGTAATATTGCAAGTGTCAGGTAATTCCATCTTCTTTAGCCTGAAAAATACTTCAAAAGTCAGACTTATAGGAACCAGGTAGAGAGTGTCTCAGTTTAAGTTTCAGCACCATGTGGAAGTGCCACAGAACCAGAGGAAATTCCTGTGTGTAAAAAATTGGCCGGAGCCGGGGGGGGGGGGGGGGGAGGGTGTCAGTTGGTGAAGCAGGTCTGCAGGTGTCTCTCTTTTTCTCCCCGTCTCTGTCTTACCCTCCTCTCTCCTTTCTCTCTGTCCTATCCAACAACAACATCAACAACAATAAAACAACAAGGGCAACAAAAAGGAAAATAAATAATAATGATTTAAAAAAAGGGAGTTGGGCCATAATACTGTGAATTAAGTGCAGGTGGCGCAAAGCACAAGGACCGGTATAAGGATCCTGGTTTGAGACCCTGATTCGAGCCCCCGGCTCCCCACCTGCAGGGGAGTCGCTTCATAGGTGGTGAAGCAGGTCTGCAGGTGTCTCTCTTTCTCTCCCCCTCTCTGTCTTCCCCTCCTCTCTCCATTTCTACCTGTCCTATCCAAAAATGACGACATCATTAACAACAACAACAATAGTAAATACAACAATAAAAGAAGGGCAACAAAAGGGAATAAATAAATATTTTTAAAAATTTAAGAGAAAAGAAAAAGTTGGCCTGCAAACATAGAAATCATATTATGTTTGTTTGTTTGTTTCTGGCTCTATCTCTGGCGCTAAAAAAGTTTCTTTCCTGGGTATTGAGCTGCGTTGACGTGTGTGGTCCAGGTTCAAGTCTGGCCTCCACCAAATTGAAGGGTGCTTTAATGCCATGGTTACTTTTTTCTGTCTCTGCCTCTTTGTCTTGGTCTTCTTATCTGGAAAAATAAAAAGTAAATAACATAGTCTCATCTTTGAACTGGTATAATTACACCTACTTCCCCTAGCAAAATACATGTATGCAGGTCTATAACTAAACTTAGAACTTTGTTGAAGAGTAAATGAATTGTGTCAAGTTTGGACTGAGCTTTCTGGAAAGAAATCCCAGTAGTGGATCTGTTGGGCAGAAGACAGTGAATTTGCTGCAATATTATGAACGTATTTAGAAAGACATTGAGAGAAACTCTTGAGTCTTCTTTTTTTCAGTCTCTGTTTCTTTTCCCCCTTTTTATTCTTTAATGCCCTTTGTCACTGTACCATTTGACACTATGTTTCCACATTATACTTTCTTTGGTAACAGTGTGTGTGCCTCTCTCATCCACTCCTCTTCTCCCCCACCCCTCCTAAAGGTCTAAGGAAAAAGAACCTGTCTCCGGGTGCAGTGGAGTCGGATGTGAGGGGCTTAACTGGGGTGGATCTGTTCGGCACGACGGATGCTGTGGTGAAGCACGTGCTGGAGGTAATGGTTTCATTACCCTGGGGGTGAGCTCTGCTGCAAGTGCAAGAGGCACTTACTTGTTTTGCACAGCCACTCCCTGGTCATAGATGTATACCTGCCCTGTACACCTGCTTCCTCATTCTAGGGTCCCGTGTCTTTCATGTGTGTTCCGTACCCCTGGTTTGTGCATTGCCAGTTATGAGCAGGGCCTGTTTGAGACACTGCATTAAAGATGAGGGGTGGGGGTCAGGTGATAGAGCAGTGGGTTAAACACATATGGCGGGAAGTGCAAGGACCAGCATAAGGATCTGGGTTCAAGCCCCTGGCTCCTCCCCATACACACACAGGGGAGTTGCTTCACAAGCAGTGAAGCAGGTCTTTCTCTCCCCTCTCTTTCTTCCCTTCCTCTCTCCATTTCTCTCTGTCCTATCCAATAACAATGACATTAGTAACAACAATAATAATATCCACAGCGACATTAAACAGCAAGGGCAACAAAAGGGGAAAAAATAGCCTTCAGGAGCAGTGGATGCATGGTGCACACACCGAGCCACAGCAATAAACCTGGAGGCAAAAAAAAGAACAAGAAAAAAAGATGAGGGGTAAGGCAATGGTAGTGAAGCTTATAGACACCTTTGGTAGAGAGGGAACATGGTGGCATCATCCCAAAGCAGAGCCTTTCTCTAACCTCTCTTAAGGATGCTGCAATTGGAGATGATTTTATCCAACTCATTGAAACCATGTGTCAATAACTTGGTACACAGTGAGAAAGCAGAAAAACATAAAAAGAAGCTTAATTTAAAAATTAGTTAATTCTGTATTGCTCACCTGGAAAGTACACTTGTTTTGCCATGCATACAACCCAGGCTCTGCCACGTTGGAGGACACTTCAGTGCTGTGATAATGTTCCCTCTTTCTCTTTTTTTTTTAAATATTTATTTCCTTTTGTTGCCCTTGTTGTTTTATTATTGTAGTTATTATTATTATTGTTAGTTATCATTGATGTCATTGTTGTTTGATAGGACAGAGAGAAATGGAGAGAGGAGGTGAAGATAGAGAGGGGGAGAGAAAGATAGACACCTGCAGACCTGCTTCACCGCTTGTGAAGCGACTCCCTAGCAGGTGGGGAGCCGGGGGCTTGAACCAGGATCCTTATGCCGGTCCTTGCGCTTTGTGCCACCTATGCTTAACCCACTGTGCTACTGCCCAACTCCCCCCTCTCTTTTTATCTGAAAAAATTGGCTCTGAATTATGTAGCCCCAGTGACAATGATAACAACAAAATGGCTAGTTCACTTTCTACATCTAAACACTAAAATCTATATTATTAGCCTCATGTTACAAATGAGTGCAGTGAGATTTAGAGCAATTGAGAAGTTTACCAAAGTCCACATAAACCTACTAAATGGAAGCACTCTCACATGTCTGCCTTCAGAATCCAGGACCTTCTCACCTGAAATGACTGCTCTAAAAACTGCTGCTAATTCAAAACTGCCTTATCTATGACTCATGGAACAGAGAACAATTATTTAAATTGGATGTAAGACATCTTAAGATCAGTAGTTTGTTTTTTCTTTTTGACAGGGAGCATGTACACAAGAGCCAGAGCATTTTTTTTTTTAAATAAAAATTTAGAGGGGGAGAGGGAGAGAGAAAGAGAGACACTTGCAGACCTGCTTGAACCTAGGTCCTTGCACACTGATATGTGCACTTGACCAGATGTGCCATTGCCGGGCCCCTAGCCAGAGCATCTTAAACACTTTGGTCTGATCACTTTTTATATTCATTTTTTTTTTACATTTTTCTTTTTACATATATATATATATATATTTATTTCCTTTTGTTGTCCTTGTTTTATTGTTGAAGTTATTATTGTTATTGTTGTCGTCGTTGTATAGAACAGAGAGAAATGGAGAGAGGAGAGGAGGATAGAGAGGGATAGATCAGGTGGGGAGCCGGGGGCTTGAACCGGGATCCTTTCACCGGTCCTTGCACTTTGTGCCACCTGTGCTTAACCTCTGTGCTACCGCCCGACTTCTGATTTTTTTTTCTTATTTTTTACCTCCAGGGTTATTGCTTTGGCTTGGTGCCTGCACTACAAATCTACTGCTCCTAGTGGCCATTTTTTTCCATCCTATTGGATAGGACAAAGAGAAATTGAGAGGAGAGAGGGAGAGAGAAAGGTAGACCCCTACAGAACTATTTTGTGGCTCTTGAAATGTCCCACTGCACGTAGGGAGCAGGGGCTTGAACCCAGATTTTTGCACAGTTCTTTGTGGTTAGTACTATGTGTGCTTAATTAAGTGTACCACCACCCAGCCCCCCCTTTACCTTTATTTATTTATTGGATATAGACAGCCAGAAATTGAGAGGGAAGGGGGTGATAGGAAGAGAGACAGAGAGGAGAGACACCTACAGCCCTGCTTCACCACTCGCAAAGCTTTCCCCTTGCAGGTGGAGACCAGGGGCTTGAACCCAGGTCCTTGAGCACTGTTACATGTACACTCAAGGTGTGCCACCACCCGGCCCCGGCCCCCCCCCCTTATATTCTTAAAACTTATTGAGGACCCCAAAGAGTCTTTGTGAATGAAGGGATTATATCAATTCTTACTCTATTTGAAATCCAAGCAGAACTTTAAAAAACATGAAATATATAGACATGCATTCTGTTATTCACCAAAACAGTGATATCATCACATCAGTAATTTCTGGAAAACCATACTCTTGAGACAATAAGAGTGGAAGAGATAACTGTATCTTAGTGTTATGGATATAGTTTGGGCCCTTGCTAGTCCCTAAAAGGATCTTGAGGCTCATTCAAGAATGTCCCAACTACACAGTGAGAATTGCTCCATTAAGTTATAAAACAAGTCTACTTGAGAAGTTAGTAATTAGTTGGAGAAATAAGATATAATTGAACAAGTGATAAACATTCCAAATGCAGATGAAGCATCCCAAATGCAAATCAAAATGAATCTGGGAATGGGAAGATTTGGAAATTCACATGGGAATTTGGGAGTAATGACTGATTTCAACACTCAGAGTTTAGAGAGCAGAGTTCCTTCAGCCTGTTTATAGTAAGAATAATAGTCAGAGATACCTCTGACAACCACCAGCACAGTTCATTGGTTTGCTCTGAGTAGCAGTTACGAAGCCATTCTAGAAGCACTTCTTTTTTTATCCTCAGGGTCATGATCGTGGAGTAAATTGGGCTGCCTTCCACCCCACCATGCCTCTGATTGTATCTGGGGCAGATGACCGTCAAGTGAAGATCTGGCGCATGAATGGTGAGTGAGCCATGGACAATATCACCATGTCTGAGAGATTAACTGCTGACTGGCAAGGCATAGTAACCAGGGCGTCTAGATTTAATGACCTATTTTCCTATTTTAGGTACTTATGTTAATTCTAAGAGCATAACAATGTCCCCATCCCCTCTGTACCGTTGGTGGCACCCTGAATTCCAGTAGTATGAGAATATGTAGGAGAGGGTTGGAGAGATAGCATAATGGTCTTGCAGAGACTTTCATACCTGATACACCTAAGTTACCAGACTCAATCCCCAGCACTACTATAAACTAGCACTGAGCAGTGCTTTGATAAAAATAAATAAATAAATAAATAAATAAATAAAATTCACTCATGCAACAAATTTTTTTGAGTATCTACTTTTTTAAAAGATTTTAAAAAATATTTATTTACTTATTCCCTTTTGTTGCCCTTGTTTTATTGTTGTAGTTATTGTTGTTATTGATGTCATTGTTGTTGGATAGGACAGAGAGGAATAGAGAGAGGAGGGGAAGACAGAAGGGGAGAGAAAGATAAACACCTACAGACCTGCTTCACTGCTTGTGAAGTGACTCCTCTGCAGGTGGGGAGCTGGGGGCTTGAACTGGAATCCTTATGCTGGTCCTTGCACTGTGCACCACCTGTGTTTAACCGCTGCACTACTGTCCGACTCCCGAGTATCTACTTAAAAAAAACTATTTTACTTATTTATTCATGAAAGATGAGAGAGAGTGAAAGCACATGTGAGCACCAAACATCACCAAGGTACATGTGCTGCTGGGGATTGAACTGAGGAATTCATGCTTAACAATACTTTACCCATTGTGCCACCCCCCAGGACCATGAGTATCTAGTTTGTGCTCATTTGACTCAAGGCTATGGAGGTGCAGTGATGAGTGAAACCAGCAAAGCTCCAGCCATGTGGAGTTTACATTTATTATGTAGTGACAATTTGTGACAAGTGCTCTGAGGACAGATAAAGCAAGGTAATGGGATAAAAGTGGTGGAGAGAGATGCCATGATCAACAGGAAGTTAGAATAGAACAGAAGAGTCCCACGCTCATGTGAAGAGCAGCCCTGTATTGGTTAGAGAATGCCACTCTAAAGCCTACATTTAGAGTCCCGTGGGGTTATGCTGAAGTGATTTCCTTTTTTTTGTTTTGTTTTGTTTTTCCTTAGAGTCAAAAGCATGGGAGGTTGATACCTGTCGGGGCCATTACAACAATGTGTCCTGTGCTGTTTTCCACCCACGCCAGGAGCTGATCCTCAGCAATTCTGAGGACAAGAGCATTAGAGTCTGGGATATGTCTAAGCGGTAAGGGCTTTATCAAATAGAAATCTTTACTTGTATTCCCCCACCGCCTCCACCTAGATTGAAGCATTATCTTCTATAGCTGGAAAAATAAGAAAATTGTAGCAAAAGTGGTACAGTAGAAAAATCAGTATGCTTGGGGGGGGGGTTGTTGAAATATCAAAACCATGTAAGTAAGTCTGCAGTTTCTTCTTCTCACTCCTGATGGAATTTATCCTGACTGTCTTTACTGAGAATGTACAGATTACTGTCCTTAGTAGAGCTTTCAGTCACTCTTCTGGCTTACCACTCACCAATCTTGTGTATAATGTCCTGATTCCCCCCAAATTAATGTTTTGTGTACCTTTTGCTTTTCTAGGACTGGAGTTCAGACTTTCCGGAGGGATCATGATCGTTTCTGGGTCCTTGCTGCACACCCCAACCTTAACCTCTTTGCAGCAGGTAGGGCCCTTTCTTACCTTGTTTGATTTCAAGTTTGTAAGACTTGAGAGAGATTCTTTATTATATTTGTCACTCGTAAAACCATGCTGCTAAGAACTAGAGTTCTCAGAGCCTCAAAGTTGGAACTTCTCTCCATTCCTTCTGGTAACAGTACACTTTCAGTATTATTTCTCCACCAAGAGAAGTTCAATAAAACTCTCTTTGGTTAGTTTCTAAAAGACATTTGAGGTCAGTCTTGGACAGCTGAATTACCTGAAGGAGTTTGTTCTTTTTTTGTTCTTTTTCTTTTTTAGAAAAGTGTTTTGAGCATTAAGCCCTGCTAGTACCACAGTTACATGCCTGTACCTTAGATGCCCTTATTTGTAGGGGAGGGAGATAGATCCTAGTGCATATAAAACAGCACATGGTATAAAATGCTCCGATGAAATAAGTGAAAGTAGGGGATAAAGAAGGATGTATCTGAGGGCTGCCCTTTCTGAGTGTCTGGAAAGGTAAAGGGAACAATGACTGTGTTGGCGGTGGGAGTAGCAGGCGCAGAGGCTAGCATGTTTGAGGGGCTCCGAGGGCAAGTGGGCCCCTTGAAGGAGGTACAAGAGCCAGTGAAATGGGCCAGTTTGTATACTGCCTTGTGGCCATGGCCAGAATGTTGAACTCTGTTCTGATGCATGACATTGGACAGGGACAGACAAAATTGCTTCATAGAGTGAGGTGAAGAAGATAGGTTTCTCTTGAGGGCAGACAATGATAGGCTATGCAAAAAGACTTTCTGAGGCCCCAAAATTCCAGGTTCCATCTCTCACCACCATAAGCCAGAGCTAATCAGTAGTCTGGTAAAACAAAAATAATATCCATGTGTTTGTTTTTTATATAAGGATTGTATGTTTGTTTATTTATGGGAGAGAAACAAGAGAGCCAGAGGATCACTCTGACACATGCAATGCCAGTAATCAAACTCAAGACCTCATGCTTAAGAGTCCAGTACTTTATCCACTGTGCCTTCTCCCATGCCAATTTTGTTAAATTGTTTTTTCTTTAAAAAAAATGTATTTATTTATTCCCTTTTGTTGCCCTTGTTGTTTTATTGTTGTAGTTATTATTGTTGTTGTCGTTGGATAGGACAGAGAGAAATTGAGAGAGGAGGGGAAGTGAACGATAGACACCTGTGTGGTCCGGGAGGTGGCATAGTGGATAAAGCATCAGACTCTCAAGCATGAGGTCCTGATTTCAATCCCTGGCAGCACATGTACCAGGGTGATGCCTGGTTCTTTCTCTCTCGTCCTATGTTTCTCATTAATAAATAAATAAAATCTTTTTTTTAAAAAAAAGATAGACACCTGAAGACTTGCTTCACCACTTATAAAGCGACTCCCCTGCAGGCGGGTAGCTGGGGGCTCAAACTGGGATCCTTACGCCGGTCCTTGCGCTTTGCACCACGTGCGCTTAACCTGCTGCGCTACGCCCTACTCCCATTGTTATATTGTTAATGGTAGAACTTGAGAAGTAATTTCTATCTTTGGCACAGGAGTTCATTGTACAGCAGGGTGATGAGCCTAAACAGTTGGTTGCTGAGGTGTAGTACAGTAGTGGAGGTCTTAGGGAATCTGACAGAACATGACATGTGAATGCAGCAGCATTTTGGATTCAACAGACTCATTAGGAAGGGTTCCTAGAAACTTAAAGACTCCACAGATTGAGAACACAGCAAATAATGGTTGTGTTTTAATACCTATTTGAGCTTTGTTGATCATATACACATGCAGTCCTCGTCCTTGTGTACCTCTTATCCCCAGCTTTCTTTCACCTTCCAGTTAATTCTGACTCTCTTGCCCCATGCCCTAGGCCATGATGGTGGGATGATAGTGTTTAAGCTGGAGCGGGAGCGGCCAGCCTACGCTGTTCACGGCAACACCTTACACTATGTCAAGGACCGGTTCCTGCGGCAGCTGGACTTCACC
Source organism: Erinaceus europaeus (assembly GCF_950295315.1). Taxonomy (NCBI): domain Eukaryota; kingdom Metazoa; phylum Chordata; class Mammalia; order Eulipotyphla; family Erinaceidae; genus Erinaceus; species Erinaceus europaeus. The sequence continues at coordinate 38,848,478 of NC_080170.1, forward strand.
AGCTCCAAGGATGTGGCTGTGATGCAGTTGAGGAGGTGAGTCAGGCTCCTTTCTTTCTTCAAGTCCTCTCCTTGGTCATCCTGAGACAAGGCAGTCCCACAAACCAAACTGTTCTTGGAACAACAGTCTGGATGTCCTCTTTAGTCACAGGTTAACTTCCCATTGAGGAAGTTGTTCACTTTCAACCCTTGGTGCACAGTGGTGGCTACAAGAACTTAGAACCTGGGGCTGGGGAAGATAGCATAATGGGTTTTATTTTTGTTTTTTTAATTTATCTTACTTATTGGATAGAGACAGCCAGAAATCGAGAGGGTAGGGGGAGATAGAGAGAGAAAGAAAAAGAGAGATATCTGCAGCATTGCTTCACCACTTGCAAAGCTTTCCTTCTGCAGGTGGGGACCGGGGGCTTGAACCCAGGTCCTTGCACTTAGTATACCACCACCTGCCCCCAGCATAAAGGTTCTACAAAAGACTTTTTTGCCTGAGACCCAGAGGTCCCAGGTTCAATCCCCAGCCCCACCATAAGCCAGACCTGAGCAGTGGTGAAAAAAACAAAATAAAACTGAGAACCTGATGGCGGAGGAGAGGGGAGGGGAGGGGAGATAGTCCTGTCATTTGCAAGGTCTCTTGCAAACAAGAAAAAACGGTCTTTTGGCCTTTATTTGGCTTTTTTTTTTTTCCTTTAGCTTTCCAACAAAACACCCACATCTCTAAACCAGAATATATGTCTCTGGAAACACTTAACTCTGAAGCTATGATTAACCTCTGGGAAGTCTGGCAGAGGAACTGTCCCCTTGGAAAGCCAGCTGCATCAGCACACTGAAACATTCATGGAGACAGACTTTGGCATGAGACTTTGATAACTACCCTTCAGCAGCCTTGCAATGAAAGAGTTTATGTGACAACTCTAAGGACAGGAGAGCTAGCACAAGACAGAGCCTACTGTTTGATCTGCAGTGTCCACTGCAGTCGTGTATGAGAATTATCTATTTATTTTATTTGAAGAGAACCTGTACCCTAACTATAGCAAATACTGACACTTCTCCTCTGGGTAACTTGGCTTGTATCAGGTTTGGTTTTTAAATTTGTCTTTCAGGGAGTCAGGCAGTAGCACAGTGGGTTAAGTGCACATGGCACAAAGCACAAGGACCGGTGCAAGGATCCCAGTTCTAGCCCCCCGGCTCCCCACCTGCAAGGAAGTCACTTCACAGGTGGTCAAGCAAGTCTGCAGGTGTCTGTCTTTCTCTCCCCCTCTCTGTCTTCCCCTCCTCTCTCCATTTCTCTCTGTCCTATCTAACAATGATGACATCAATAACAACAACAATAAAAAACAAGGGCAACTAAAGGGAAAATAAATCAATATAAAAAAATTAAATTTGTTCTTCAAACTGAGGTAGGGAAATTTCCAAGCTTTAGAGAGATAAAGAGACTAGGTATATATATTTATATTTTTGATTCCAGAAGAGTTTATATGTAAAATCTGGATAACTAGGCGGTTATTACTAGAGGCAATTCCTTCCTCCTCCTCTTTTTTTTTTTTTTTTTCCTAATCAAAGCACTACTACTCAGCTCTGGCTCTGGTGTGGGGGATTGAACCTGAGACTCTGGAACCACAGGCATGAGGGTCTCTTCAGGGGCAAGTCCTTTCTTCCTTCTGTTTATATGTCTTTTTCTCTTCCTGTGTGTTTCTCTAGTGGTTCCAAGTTTCCAGTATTCAATATGTCATATAATCCAGCAGAAAATGCAGTCCTGCTGTGCACAGTAAGTAGACCACAGAGTCCTCCTAGGATCACCCCTTTCCCATAGGCTTCAACTCATAGCCTTAAGAATTTATGATTACTTCTTACTAGAGGTTCTTGGTCAGTCATTTTGAGAGAATTAATAAACAGACTCAAACAGATAGACTTTAGTTATCAGAGAAGGGCAAGGGTTAAAGACTAATAACCTGGGCAGGGGTAGATAGCATAATGGTTATGCAAACAGACTCTCATGCCTGAGGCTCCAGAGTCCCAGGTTCAATCCCCTGCACCACCAAAATAAAAAAAAAGACTAATAACCTCTAACTTAGTAAAGCATTGGGATGAATGACCCCAGTCATTTAAAGCAGTTTGTAAGAATGCAGGTCTGTCCATACCCCCAGCCTGTTTCTATCCCTAGTACAGTCTTTTTTCAAAAGGAAGAATGAAAGCCTGCTTATCCATCACGTAACTTGTAGTTTCTGGCACCAGCAGACCAAGTCTTCTTGCACTTGCCTTGGAAGTGGATGAATGTTCTTAAGTAGAGCCCCAGAATATTGGGGTCTTAATATGTTAAATTGTAGAGTAGAAAGCAATCCTTGTTTTCATTTAGAGGCACCTTTGAAGGATTAAAGGAGATAGGGCCTGGAGATAGCTCACCTAGTAGAAGGGACACTTTACCATATGGTTCGAGCCCCAGACCACTGCATGTACAGTGGGAGCACCATGTACAGGAGAAGCTTCATGAGTGATGAAGCAATATTATACTATATTATATTCTCTCTCTCTACTTCTTTTTTCTCTCACCCTCTAAAAGAATCCTCCATCATGGGCTGGCAAAAGAGCTCACTTTGATGATGTGCTGCTTTGCTGTATATGCAACTCACATCCAGACCCGTCCGCTATTGCATTAAAGAAAACTTCAGTGCTGTGGTTTCTCTCTCTCCCTCTGCCTCATTCCTTCTATCTGGGGGGGAGGGGGGCGGACTTCCCAGAGTGTCGAAGCCCTGGATTAATACCCCCTCCCAGAATAAAAGAGGCCACATAGAGTGGTGGAATTGAACAATCATGAAACCCCAGTGAAAACCCTGACAGTGGATGGTCGGTGGGGTAGGAAGAGCAAGATTGATAAAATGATCTGAAAGTGGAGTTCTTTGTGAAAAAGTCCTGTGATTTTGAGCTGTAGAAGCACTCAAGTGCCCTCTGAGTAAAGGGTGAAAAAAAAGTATAGGTTCAGACTGTTGTCTCTATGATACTTCTGCCTTCTCTGTCAGAATGAGCTGGCACCTGGGCACTCCTCGCTAACAGCTTAATTTCTCCTTTTCCTCCCCAGAGAGCCAGCAACTTGGAGAACAGCACATATGACCTGTACACCATCCCCAAGGATGCGGACTCCCAGAACCCCGATGGTAGGGTGCTCTTTGTCTGCAGCTCCTCCGCCTGCCCACCCTCCTCTTTAGGTTGCTCACGCCCCAGGCCCACGCTACAGCCACATCGCTCATGTTTGTTGGCAGGTGCCACTGACGACAGCATCCGCAGCTACCATGGCGTGAAATATTCATGTTCTGCCTCCATTTTATGACTCCAGCTAGATATATATATTTTATAATTTACTTATTAGAATCTCTCCATTTTCTCCCTTGGCACAGCATGGGGTCCTCATTTATCGTCAGCTGATAGAACTGTCACCCTGATACTTTCATTTATTTAGCAGTGTGGCTTGAGTCCTGCTAGTCTCATTCTGGGACTAGGGATTTATGCTCTCCCATCCACATCCAGATCCGATTTTCTTCCTTTTGCATGTCAAAAAGATGAGACTGCTAACAGCCCACACCCCACTAGGGATCCCAGATCCAGCTGAGACCTGCCTCCCTCCCTCCCTCAAACCCTCTCTCTCCCACCACCTCTGTTGGTGCCCTTGCTGGGTAAATTACTTCTCCGTTCAGATCCTTCCTCTTCCTCTAGGGTGCCACAGGCCAGGTCAGGGGATGTTCATAGTCATCCCTCCACACATAGCAGCATATTTTGACAACGGTTTTGACATATCAACATGCTGTGTTTTGCTGCTAACCCAGCTCTATTAAATGTGGTCTTCGGGGGCCGGGCAGTGGCACAGCAGATTAAGTGCACATGGCACAAAGCTCAAGGACTGGTGTAAGAATCCTGGTTCGAGCCCCCCCGGCTCCTCACCTGGAGGGCGGTCACTTCACAAGTGGTGAAACAGGTCTGCAGGTGTCTTATCTTTCTCCCCTTCTCTGTCTTCTCCTCGATTTCTCTCTGTCCTATTCAATAACAATAAAAGCAATGACAGTAATAACAATAACACCAACAAGAGCAACAAAAATGGGGAAAATGGCCTCCAGGAGCAGTGGATTTGTAGTACAGGCACTGAGTCTCTGCAATAACCCTGGAGGCAAAAAAAAAAAAAAAAAGTGGTCTTCATGAGAGGGTGAAAACCTGTATGCCTTTGGCACCTATCAGTCCAAGTCTCCCCTGCACATTTAAGAATTTCTTACCAAATGCTGTGATTTGATTGGTCTTTTCTTCCCTCCTTGCTCCCCCCCCCCCCCCCCCCCCGTTTATGGTCAACAGACCTTAGAAAAATTTTCTTGGGAGTTGGGTGGTAGCGCAGTGGGTTAAGCACATGTGGCACAAAGCGCAAGGACCAGCATAAGGATCCGGGTTCAAGCCCTTGGCTCCCCACCTGCAGGGGAGTTGATTCGCAGGTAGTGAAGCAGGTCTGCAGGTGTCTGTCTTTCTCTCCCCCTCTCTGTCTTCCCCTCCTCTCTCCATTTCTCTCTGTCCTATCTAACAATGACATCAGTAACAACAATTAATGACTACAACAATAATAAAAAACAAGGGCAACAAAAGGAAATATAAATATTTTTTTAAACTTTTTTTTTTTTTTTACCAGAGCACTGTTTAGCTCTGGTTTATGGCGGTGTGGGGGATTGAACCTGGGACTTGAGAGCCTCAGGCATGAAAGTCTGTTTGCATAACCATTATACTGTACCCCCACCCTTGAAAAAACTCGTTTGGGGCCAGGCGGTGGCTCACCTGGTTAAGTGCATACATTACAATGCACAAGGATCCAGGTTCAAGCCCCTGATCCCCACCTGCAGGGGAAAAGCTTCACGAGTGAAGTAGAGCTGCAGATGTCTCTCTGTCTTCCTCCCTGTCTTTATCCAATAATAAGTCAAAGTAAAATAGATTTTTATAAAATCTTCAGTTTACTCTACTACCACTTCTTTATTTTCTCCAATCTTTGAGAGAAGTGATATTAAGGAAGTAAAGTGTGACTTGACCATAGGCAGCAGGAGGAAGAGCAGAAGCTGGAAGTATATGCCCCCACCCCAGCCCCTGGGAAATAATGGGGGTGTTTGTTGTAATAATCTAGCAGCTAGCATGGGGGAACTTTCTTCATGGTGATAAGTGTGGCTGATTGACATTTACAGGGCCAACAGCAGTTTGGGCCAGATTGAGCAGAGCCTGGCCCCACCCTGCTCTCCTCTGAGGTCTACATTTGCATGTTAAAAGCAGCCTAGCAGCTGGGTCCTTGGGAGGGGGCTCCTCTGCTCAGTGACATTGCAGCTTGGCCAGGGGGGGACCCTGCTCATTAGCTTGATGGAGTGTGCTGTCTCTCAGGATGGGCCACACTGGCTGGAATGTAGTCACTTGGCCTAGAGAAAGAAGGCTTGGCAGGGGAAGAGGTTGAAGTATGGAGGGCCCTGGTGGGGGAAAAGTCACTGGCAGTCGCCTCAGGTTACGGCTAAATTGGTTGGGAAACAGCTGAATAGGAGCCACCAGCCCCAGGAACCAACAGTGTGGGCAGCTCCATGCCACCTGACAGTCACCTGCTATACCTCACCACTTGCTCTCAACCTTTGGTTTTGTTCTTCTCAGCCCCTGAAGGAAAGCGATCCTCAGGCCTGACAGCCGTTTGGGTTGCTCGAAATCGGTTTGCTGTCCTGGATCGGATGCACTCGGTGAGCTCAGACTAGAAGGGAAACTGGTTGGGACAGTTGTGGCAGTGACCTATGTACTACACAATAAAGAGCATTTTCCTCTTTTTTGCCCTGGGAAACTGGGTCCTTATATATCAGCCTAGCCCCTAACTCCTTTTGGAAAAAGGACTTTATGTCTAGGTTCATTTGATCTATGATCACTGTGACTCTGGACTTAAGAACCAAGTTAAAGTCAATGTGACACCATAGGAGCCCTATCTATATGGGTGGAATTCATGCAGAATAGCTTTTCTTTGTCTGATTCAGCTAACACATCACAGCTTGGAACAAGACGAGCAAAGCTAGATTTAAAAAAAAAAAAACACCTTTAACCAAGACTCAAGCCTCAGAAGTGTGTGTTCTCTCTCTCTCTCTCTCCCTCTCTGGCTGATTCAGAACTGTAGACCAGATGGACTTTAGAGTGTTTCCGTGGGGGTAGTGTGGGGAAGCACTCTCTTGTTCCTTGGGTAGGATCTTAGTTGGACTCTGCCTGGGTGAGGATTAGTCTGCACAGGAGGTAAGACTGCATCTGTTAATGCAGAGGCAGGATGATTGCAGAGGGACCCTGTCTGCTGTCATTTTCTTGAACACACACTTACTAACACCTCCCTCCTTCCTCACTGCAGCTTCTGATCAAGAATCTGAAGAATGAGATCACCAAGAAGGTGCAGGTTCCCAACTGTGACGAGATCTTCTACGCAGGCACAGGCAACCTTCTTCTTCGGGATGCAGAGTCCATTACCCTCTTTGATGTGCAGCAGAAGCGGTAACATGTCAGGGCCCTCAGCAGACAGGCATGTCATGATAGTAGACGTCTTTCCCCCCAGTACTTTTGTCTGGAAGCCTGGTCACTTCCTAGGCTATAATCCCTCTGCCTGCACTCATACTAGTAATAAATACATCAGGACATATGTATTCATCTGTTAGAGCACTTATCTAAGCAAGACATGTTCTTTGGGGGTGGTAGGGGGGAGTGGACACACCTAGTTAGACACACACTTTACCATGTTCAAAGTTGTGGATTCAAGCCCCTAATCCCTTTATAAGTGGTGAAGTAAGTACTACAGGTGTCTGTCTGTCTTTCTCCCTCTCTATTTCCCCCTCCTATCTTAATTTTCTCTGTCCTACCAAATAAAAAGTAAAAAAAAAAAAAAAAAAAAAAGGCGCGGGGGTCGGGGGAATGGCCACTAGGGATTTCTGAGCTCAACATGAGGTATTTATTTGCCATTATATCAAGAAGTTGGCTTTACATTGATCTGGAGATGAAAAGGAGACAGTTCACAGCCTTGGACCGAATAGCAAACACACTCCATTGACCCTTCCTATTCTGTCTCAGGTCTCTGGCATCTGTGAAGATTTCCAAGGTGAAGTACGTGATCTGGTCTGCAGACATGTCCCATGTAGCACTCCTGGCCAAACATGGTGAGTCCACCCATCTCCACCCTGCTGTGGAGAACAGCTTGCCACCCTGCACTTCACCTGCCTGGCTCACCCCGTCCAGCAGAGCACTCATGCCCTTTGCCTCTTACAGCCATTGTGATCTGTAACCGCAAACTGGAGGCTCTGTGTAACATTCATGAGAACATCCGTGTCAAGAGTGGGGCCTGGGATGAGAGTGGGGTATTTATCTATACCACAAGCAACCACATCAAATATGCTGTCACCACTGGGTAAGTGAGTCACTCGGGAGGGACGCACCTGAGATACCACTGCAGCGCTGCTTCAACTTTCTTCTTGGAAAAGCTCTTTCTGGCTTGTGTGTGCTGGGTATCTAATCATTCTCTTTCCAACTCTTGCAACTGGGAAATAGGACACAAATGTGGAATCACATAAGCCCTGTAAGATAGGAGATAGTTATATAGTGTTACTCTAGTCAAGAAACAGCAGCTGAACCCTCAAGGAATCCTTCCCTCATAGTCCTTATTAAACTTCCCCTCATCTCCTATACACTGGTAACATTCTGACATTTATGGTCATTTCTTCCTTGCTTTTCTTTGCAATTTTATCACCCATTGTTTGTCTTAAAAATGCAATTTAATTTTTATCTCATTTTGATATGAAATTATGCTGAATGTACTTTTAAAAAAATATTTATTTTATTTATTCCCTTTTGTTGCCCTTGTTGTTTTTATTGTTGTAGTTATTATTGTTGTCGTTGTTGGATAGGACAGAGAAGTAGAGAGAGGAGGGGAAGACAGAGAGGAGGAGAGAAAGATAGATACCTGTAGACCTGCTTCACCACCTGTGAAGCAACTCCCCTGCAGGTGGGGAGCCGGGGTTCGAACCGGGATCCTTATGCCGGTCCTTGTGCTTTGCGCCACCTGCGCTTAACCCGCTGCGCTACAGCCCAACTCCCTGAATGTACTTTTTATTTTAAATTTAACTCAGTGTTCTGTAAGATTCATTTATGTTGCAGCTCTAACTTATTTTCATTGTTGAGGAATATTCTTTTTTTTTGCCTCCAGGGTTATTGCTGGGGTTCAGTGCCTGCACCATGAATCCACTGCTCCTGGAGGCCATTTTTCTCCCTTTTGTTGTCCTTGTTGTGGTTATTATTGTTGTTGTTGATGTCGTTTGTTGTTGGATAGGACAGAGAAATGGAGACAAGAGGGGAAGACAGAGAGAGGGAGAGAAAGACAGACATCTGCAGACCTACTTGCTTGTGAAGGAGGTGGGGAGCTGGGGACTTGAACTGGAATACTTAACGCTGTTCCTTGCGCTTTGCGCCACGTGCACATAACCCACTGCACTATCACCTGACCCCCTGTTGAAGAATGTTCTAATACATGAATATAGCATAGTGTATCAGTTCTCCTGGAAGGATGTTTGACTGGTTCCCAGGTTTGGGCTGTTCTGTACAATGTTCTTTCAGAGTTTTGTGCCACATGTTCTGGTGCCTTACATAGACATCCTTCAGGTGTCTGCCCAGAATGGAAATGCTGGGTCCTGAGAGTGAGTATCTTTATATTATTAGATAATGCCTACAAACTTTGCATACAGGTTTCTGAGCTTCTTGTACTAGTTAGCACTTGCTTTTGCTTTACTGGTGAGTATATAGTAGTATCTCATTAAAATTTTTGCTTTCCTTTGCTCCAGTTCTTAATGAGATTGAGCAAATTTTTATTTGATCGGCCATTGGAATTTTGTCTTCTGTAAATTTTGTTCAAGCCTTTGATCCACTTTTATTTATTTTTTAGAGATTTTATTTATTTATTAATGAGAAAGGTAGGAGAGAGAGAAAGAACCAGACATCACTCTGGTACATGTGCTGCCGGGTATTGAACTTGGGACCTCATGCTTGAGAGTCTAGTGCCTTAGCCACTGTGCCACTTCCCAGACCACAGATCCACTTTTTTTAAAAAAAAGATTTTATTTATTTTATTAATGAGAAATAAAGGGCCAGACATCACTCTGGTACATGTGCTGTTGGGGATTGAACTCAGGCCCTCATTTTTGAGAGTCTAGTTCTGTAACCATTACGCCACCTCCCGGACAACAACAGATCCACTTTTAATGGGTTAACTATTCTTGTTTATTTTAGGAGTTCTTTATATATCAGTTATCAGGCTGTGTCTTTCAAATGTTAGTATCTTATGATTCTCTTAGTGATATCCTTGAATGAACAGGCCTTCTTAACTTTTAATATTGTTGAATTTCTGAGTCTTGTTCTTTGTGTATTTTTTCATGACACTTAGCTGTCCCAGCCTCTCCCCATAACCTGCAGTGCCATCCTCATCATGTGTAAATCATGTTTACAGAGACATAAGGATTGGTTTTCTGTGGTCTCATTGTCTCTGATCTAATTATATACTGTCTTAAGTAAATAGTTTTGCAAGTCTTCACATCTGGTAGATTCTTAAAATCTCTCCCACTTTGTTATTTATTTTTAAGTTGCTTTCAAATTTGCATTTAAAAGTTAAAATTTTAACATCAGCCTATGAAACTCCAATTAAATAAAGCAAAAATGGGGGCCAGGTGATGGCTCACTTGGTTAAGTGTATACATTACAGTGCACAAGGACCCAGGTTCAAGACCCTGGCCCCCACCTTCAGGGGGAAAGCTTCACTAGTGGTAAAGCAGGTCTGCAAGTGTTTCTCTGTCTCTCTCCCTCTCTCTCCCCCTTCCCTCCTTTCCCAATTTCTCTGTCTCTATCCAATAATAAATAAATAAATAATAAATTTAAAATAAACTTTAAAAAACAAGAAAACAAAAAATGCACTGTGTGGCTGGGAAAGGTGGCACAACTGTTAGAGCATGTGTGAGGTTCCAAGTGTTGGAGTGATTTTCTCATAAATAAATAAATACTTTAAAATATTTATTGCATGCCTTTTCTACATATATGGAAGTAGTAATAATTTCTTTTCCTTTGTTGATTAATGTAGTTAAATTGGGGTTTTGGTAATGTTAAATCAACATTATGTTCCTGACAACTGTGTTTTAGTTTGCTAATATTTTGTTTAGGTTTTTTTGCATAAGACAGATTTTTGTTTCCATATTATTATTTTGCCAATTTCATAAAATTAAAAAATCCACCATAGGGCGGAGTTAGGTATTATGATTATACAATGTACTATTATATCATTCTACTATGATTATACATGTATAATTATACATGTATACATTACATACACTGTAATGATTATACAAAGAGATATTCATGCCTGAGGCTCCAAAATCCCAGGTTCAGTCCTCCCGTACCACCATAAGCTAGAGCTGAGCAGTGCTCTGGTAATAAATTAAAGTTAAATTAAAAAGCCAAATGGGGCCAGGGAGATAGCACAGTGGTTATGTAAAATATTTTCATACTCGAAGCTTCAAGATCCCAGGTTCAGTCCCTGGATTACTGTAAACTAGAGTTGAGCAGTGTTCTGGTGAAAGAAGAAGGAAGGAATGGGGAAAGGAAGAGGTGGAAGGGGAGAGGAAAAGAAGAAAGACATGTATCTCCGTGTCTACTTGGGATTGTAGATTTCCTTATTTTTATTATTTATTTATTACTGCATAGAGACAGAAAGAAATTGAGAAGGGAGGAGGAAGTAGGGAGGGAGAGAGACATTCATCTGCAGCCCTGCTTCACCACTGGCAAACCTTCCCCCCTGCAGGTGGGAACCAGGGGCTTGAGCCTGGGTCCTTGCACACTGTAATGTGTGTGCTTAACCAGATGTGCCCTGGAATTATAGGTTTGGTTTTAGTCAACTTTGGTGTTTTTAACTTTTTTTGGGATTTGATCATTTAGGGAAAATGTATGACTATCTTCTTTCTACAAATATACAGTAATATCTCCTTTTCATTCCTATTACTACTACTTTCTTGTTTTGTCTGCAAGAGGTTTGCAAGTTTTTGTTTTTGGTGTATCAGTCGTATCCAACTTATGTCTTTATTGATCTTTACTATTATAATTTAGTTATTGATTCTTTTTAATATTTATTTATTCCCTTTTGTTGCCCTTGTTGTTTTATTGTTATAGTTATTATTGTTGTTGATGTTGTCGTTGTTGGATAGGACAGAGAGAAATGGAGAGAGGAGGGGAAGACAGAGGGGGAGAGAAAGACACCTGCAGACTTGGTTCACCACTTTTGAAGTGACTCCCCTACAGGTAGGGAGCTGGGGGCTCAGACCGGGATCCATACACTTGTCCTTGCACTTTGCCATGTGCGCTTAACCCACTGCACTACCGCCCAACTCCCAGTTATTGATTTCTTAATTTCTGTTCTCTAAGTACATTCCCTGGCTAAACGTTAAAAACAGCACCACAGCCCAGCAGGAGACACAGTAGCTAGAGCACTGGAGTTCAAAGCATAGGATGCTAAGTTTGAACCCCAGCATCATATGTGCCAGAGTGATATTCTGTGATACTCTGTATTATATTCTCTTCCTCTCCCCCCTCACTCCCTCCTTATGTGGCTGTTCACTCTCTCCTGGTAATAAATAAATAAATCTTAGCATGTGGTTATGTAAATAAATCTTTTAAAATAAATAAATAAAAAGATGTGGCCAGGGAGGTGGCACAGCTGGTAGAATGGAGAATTTTTGTGCTCAAAATCCTGGATTGGGTCCCTGGTACCACATTAAATAAATGTGGTGGTTTTTTTTTTTTTGCCTCTAGGATTATTGCTGGGGCTCAGTGCCTACACCATGAATCCACTGTTCCTGGAGGCCATTTTTTTCCTTTTGTTGTCCTTGTTGTTGTAGCCTTGTTGTAGTTATGTTGTTGATGTTGTTTGTTGTTGGATAGGACAGAGATAAATGGAGAGAGGGGGAGAAAAGATAGACACCTGCAGATCTGCTTCAACGCCTTTGAAGCGACTCCCCTGCAGGTGGGGATCTGGGGTTTGAACCAAGATCCTTACGCTGGTCCTTGCGCTTTGTGCCACTTGCGCTTAACCCACTGTGCTACCACCCAACTCCCTAAGTAAATTAAAAAAATTTTTTTAAAATATTTATTTATTCCCATTTGTTGCTCTAGTTGTTTTATTGTTGTAGTTATTTTTGTTGTTATTGTTGGATAGGACAGAGAAAGGGAGAGAGGAGGGAAAGACAGAGGGGGAGGGAAAGATAGACACCTGCAGACCTGCTTTACCACCTGTGAAGGGACTCCCCTGCAGGTGGGGAGCTGGGGCTCGAACCAGGATCCTTATGCTGGTCCTTGCGCTTTGCGCCATGTGTGCTTAACTCGCTGCGCTACCACCCAATTCCCAAATAAATGTTTTTAAAGAAGACATCTATAATCAGTTTTTTTTTTTCAAACCAGAGCACTGCTCAGCTTTATAGTGGTACTAGGCATTGAACCTGAGACCATTAGTGAGTGCCTTAGGCACTTAAGGCTTTTTACATAACCATTATGCTATTTCCTCAGCTATGCATTTTTGAGATGAATGCTTATTGATGTTTAAGCTCTCTCCTTTTTTCCCCTTTCTTTCTAATTTTTATTAGGTAGGATAGAGAGAAATCGAGAGAGGACGGGGTGATGACAAGTTGAAGGGCAAAAGATATTCAGACACCTGTAGACTTGCTTCATTACTCATGAAGCAGACCCTCTGCAGGTGAGGAGCGGAGGCTCAAATCTAGGTCCTTGTGCTTGGTAGTGTGTACACTTAACTTGATGCGCCTCCACTCAGCCCCAGTCTTTCTCTTAATTTATGTGCATAGAGCTCATTTTAGGTTTTCTTCTAGTACATTATGTGCATCTGGTGCTATAAATTATCCATCAAGTATTATTTGCTATGCCCATAAATTTTCATTTGTAATTTTTTTTTTAACCTCAGTTTAAAATATATTTTGCTTCTTATCATCCTTTATGTTAGAACTCCTCACATCTACCTTTCTTTTACTTGGACCCTGAGCTTATAGGGAAGGGGCAGCCTACTTCATGTCTGTCCATTTCTAAAGTAACAATTTATGAGGAAAGAACATAGCATCTGCCCCATTTTTGCCTCCTTTACACAAAGAATAAATTCAAGTGAATCTGGCTGTTCTGCTCTTTTTGAGTCACTTCCCATTGTGCCTTTGTTTGGGGGCACTTGACAGTGAGAAAGTAGAATCCTCTGTCCTAGGCTTCTCCTGTGGCTTTCTAGACTGGACCTACACACACACTGACAGCTGTGCCTTCTCCTAGGGACTACGGGATCATCCGCACACTGGACTTACCCATCTATGTCACTCGAGTGAAAGGCAACAACGTGTACTGCCTGGACAGGGAGTGCCGCCCAAGGGTGCTCACTATCGATCCCACTGAGTTCAAGTTCAAGCTGGCCCTGATCAACAGGAAATACGATGAGGTACAGGGGAGAACTCTGCTTGGGTATTGGGAGTGACACTCTTGGCCTGTTAAGTGACTTCCCCTTCCTGCCTCACCTCTTTCCCACTCAAATGTCTAGGTCCTGCACATGGTGAGGAATGCCAAACTTGTGGGGCAGTCCATCATTGCATACCTCCAGAAGAAGGGCTATCCTGAAGTGGCACTGCATTTCGTTAAGGATGAGAAAACCCGCTTCAGCCTGGCACTGGAGTGTGGCAACATTGAGGTGTGTACCCCTGTGATTGTGGAGAAGTGGGAGGGGGCAGGTGGCATGAGGAAGGCATCATTCTGGGCTTGCTTCTTTAGCCAATGTGAAGGAATTGGGGCTTTTAGTTGTCAGACTGAGCCATCTTCCTGATGCTATTGCAAGTCTTTGCTTGCTCCTGTATCTGTCACAGCATTCATTCTGCTGTCATTCCCCGTCAGTCTGCATTCAGTAACTTGCAGGATAGGAACAGGAACATTACTTTGGGGGGCTGGGCAATAGTGCACCAGGTTAAGCACTCATGGCCTGAAGCACAAGGACCACACTAAGGATCCCGGTTCAAGTCACCGGCTCTTCACCTGCAGGGATTCACCTCACAAGCGGTGAAGCAGGTTTGAAGGTGTTTGTCTTTCTTCCCCCTCCCTGTCTTTCCCTCCTCTCTTGATTTCTCTCTGTCCTATTCAACTATAAGGACAACAAAATGGGGGGCGGGGAGGCCTTTAGGAGCAGTGGATTTGTAGTGCAGGTACTGAGCCCCAGTGATAACCCTGGAGGCAAAAAAGAAAAAAAAAAAAAGGAACATTACGTTTGAAGCATCTCATTCTTGCCTTGAAGTTTGACTTGCTGCAGAATCAAATCAGAACTGTTTACTAAACATGGGGGCTTTAAGTTCACAACATGATTGAATTTGAAATTAATTCAGGAATGTTGACTTTCCAGTTCTGACCTGACTTCTATGATTTCTTCTGTCTTTATTAGCACTCCTGCAGATCTTCAAACCTGTAACATAGAAAATAAGGTAGCTGGAGGAGTCAGGCTGTAGCTCAGCGGGTTAAGCGCAGGTTGTGCAAAGCACAAGGACCAGCATAAAGATCCTGGTTCGAGCCCTGGCTCCCCACCTGCAGGGAAGTTGCTTCACAAGCGGTGAAGCAGGTCTGCAGGTGTCTATCTAAGAAAAAAAGAAAATAAGGTAGCTAAGTAAGGATTGATTCTAGATGTGACTTTGTTGTGAACACTGATTTCTCAGGAAGGGAAGATAATGTGATAGGATTATTCTTTTCAGGAACCAGAAGGGATACTATTTACTTCTAGCACTTGGAGTAGATCAGATTGAAAGCTGGGCGTGACTAAAAGTGTAGCGTGTTCCTTGTCAGACTGATTCAGAAAGGAGCACTTCGCCTTCTACCCCTGGTTTTGAGTTGCAGTATCTTCCGTCTTGAACTCTGACCCTGGTTTTTCCAGATTGCTTTGGAAGCAGCCAAGGCTCTGGATGACAAGAACTGCTGGGAAAAGCTAGGAGAAGTGGCCTTGCTACAGGGGAACCACCAGATTGTGGAAATGTGTTACCAGCGCACCAAAAACTTTGACAAACTTTCTTTCCTGTACCTTATCACTGGCAACCTAGAAAAACTTCGCAAGATGATGAAGATTGGTGAGGCCTGGGAAACCAAGGGTGGGAAGAAGGTACCTTGGGTGTTTCAGTTGTAAGTAGAAGAGCGAAGCTGACAGGCGTCTCTTATTGACCTGTGTAGCTGAAATACGCAAGGACATGAGTGGCCATTACCAGAATGCCCTATACCTTGGTGACGTGTCAGAACGTGTGCGGATCCTCAGAAACTGTGGACAAAGTGAGTATCTGTCCTGGACTATTACCCCTATTGCACTGCAGCAATGTTTACTCTTTGTGGTGAGTTAGTCAAGTACAGAGGGGAAAGGCTATCTCTCCAGTGTACATTTTCTGTGAAGACACCACACTTATTTTTTTTTTAATATTTATTTTATTTATTTATTCCCTTTTGTTGCCCTTGTTGTTTTATTGCTGTAGTTATTATTGTTGTTGTCGTTGTTGGATAGGACAGAGAGAAATGGAGAGAGGAGGGGAAGACAGAGAGGAGGAGAGAAAGATAGACACCTGCAGACCTGCTTCACCACCTGTGAATGACTCCCCTGCAGGTGGGGAGCCGGGGTTCGAACCGGGATCCTTATGCCGGTCCTTGTGCTTTGCGCCACCTGTGCTTAACCCGCTGCACTACAGCCCGACTCCCAAGACACCACACTTATACCATGCTCAGAAGGCTTTCTTCACAGATGGAATATTTGGCCTTATTTAACACTTAAGAAAGGGATAGGGGAGATGTCATAGGTCTTAGAGCAGACACTTGGAGCTCCCCAAAATAACTTATTTAAATTTTTTTGGGAGGGGCAGATGGTAGCGCAGTGGGTTAAGTGCACTTGGTGCCAAGCTCAAGGACTAGCGTAAGTATCCCGGTTCAAGCCCCCGGCTCCCTACCTGCAGGGGAGTCGCTTCACAGGCAGTGAAGCAGGTCTGCAGGTGTCTATCTTTCTTTCCCCCTGTCTTCCCCTCCTCTCTCAATTTCTCTCTGTCCTATCCAACAGCAATGACATCGATAACAATAATAACTATAACAATTAAAAAAAAAGGGAAAATAAATATTAAAAATTTTATAAAATATTTTTTTCTGGTTTAGTTAAGTGGTATTTTTGAAGTCCTCTCCCCACCTCCACCCCCACTCCCACTATATATCCGACATTACATAGTAGTTGAGGCGCATTAGATAACAAGCAGGGAAGGGGTAATCGGTGATCAGATCCAGCAGGTATTTTCAAGGTCAAGCCTTCATGATTTCTGGAATGACTAGATGTGGGGTATGAAGGAGTTCAGTGATTTCAACGTTCTCACTGGCAATGGCAGTTGATTAGAGGGCACAAAGCTGTATAGTTATCCACAGGTGTGTGGCCAATAGGTATCTCTTGGTCAGCTGAGGGAACTAAGATGCACGACTTCACTATACAGCAAGTCACCAAAAACAGAGGCCTTTGTTTCTTGTGTTGAAAGTGATATCCTGTTACTCCTGCCACATTTTGCACAACAGAAGCAGGTCAACAAGTTCAGAGATGGTCCAGGAAGTGAATTTATTATATGAAGCCTCCTGGGGCATGTGGAAGGCTGCCCACTGTTGCCACTACATTGGAAGGGTCTGTACCATGAAGGCTGTTTTTTTCCACAGAGTCCTTGGCCTACCTCACAGCTGCTACCCATGGCCTAGATGAAGAAGCCGAGTGCCTGAAAGAGACCTTTGATCCAGAGAAAGAGACAGTGAGTCTGATTACTAAAGCTGACTCTAGGATTTTAGGACAATTTATTTAATTTATTTTTTTAATATAAAAATATATTTTGTTATTGGATAGAGATAAAGAAAAATTGAGAGGGGAAGTGGAGATAGAGAGGGAGAGAGACAGAGACACCTCAGCTCAGTTTCACCATTTCTGCTCTGCAGTGGGGACCAGGGGCTTGAACCTGTGTCCTTGGACACTGTAGTGTGTGCTTACCAGGTGTGCCACCACCCGGCCACTTTAATTTTTTTTTTTTAGTTTTTTATTTATAAAAAGGAAACATTGACATTGAAGCTGGAGGGGTACAGCTTCACACAATTCCCACCACCAGAACTCTGTATACCATCCCCTCCACTGATAGCTTTCCTATTCTTTAACCCTCAGGGAGTATGGACCCAAGGTCATTGTGGGATGCAGAAGGCTGAAGATCTGGCTTCTATAATTGCTTCCCTGCTGAACATGGGCATTGATAGGTCGATCCATACTCCCAGCCTGTCTCTCTCTTTCCCTAGTGGGGAAGGGCTGTGGGGAAGCAGAGCTCCAAGTCACATTGGTGGGGTTGTCTCTCCAGGGAAGTCTGGTCGCATTCTGCTAGCATCTGCAACCTGGTGGCTGAAAAGAGAGTTAATATACAAAGCCAAACAAATTGTTGAACAATCATGGACCTAAAGGCTGGAATAGTGCAGATGAAGCGTTGGCGGGGGGGGGGGGGGGGGGTGTCTTCCATTTTGTAGATAGCTTAGTGGGCATATTTTAGTTATATTTCAAAGGGCCTATAGCTATACTAGTGTTTTATGTTTGTTTGTTTGTTTGTTTTGCCTGAGCCTGAAATCTGATATGCAGGTGGATCCTAATTATTGTCTGGGGAGATGATGTCATGGCTGGGAAAAGGACCAGAAAGCTGAATCAGGGAAGAGAGCAGCTCCCTAATATGGGAAAGGGGTATAAATATTGCAGTAAACCCCATTGATTTGATGTGATCTGGGGCCCATAATTAGCTTAGGAGCCTGTGTGACCTCTACTTCCCTTTAGGTCTGAGCTCACATTCTGTGGTCATGAATAGGAACATTCCATGCAGCCCCAGTATCAACCCATCTTCCTCAGGTGTAGCATAGAGTATGTTGTTCATCCTCCCTTCAGAGGATAGAACATTCTCTATCGTTGATCCAGGTTGAGGGCAAGGTCCTATGGGGGCCCACAAAGGGGGTCTATTTTGTTGTTCCTGTTAGAAATGACCAGTAACAATGGAGAGAGGGATTTATTTGAGGTCTAGGCCCATCATGTCTGTTTGGGAATCTCAGGACTCCCTGATTAGGGCCCCAGCTGGTTTTAGGACAATTTATAACCACCCATGTTTAAAAAAAAAACCTCCAGCCTTGTGCAGGGGTAGATAGCATAATGGTTATGCAAAGAGACTCTCATGCCTGAGGCTCCAAGATCCCAGGTTTAATCCCCTGCACCACCTAAACCAGAGCTGAGCAGTGCTCAGGTTTAAAAAAAAAAAAAAGAATACTGGCACTAAGCCCCAGCAATAACCTTGGTGGCAATTAAAAAATAATGAAAACCCCCAGCCTTGTTCCTAGTAGAGGCAGAGAAGCAGATGAGTTAGAAGGTGGCTTGGAAGTTCCCCACATGATTCCTGAGAGTGACTTGGTCATGAACTCTTTCACTCTCAGATCCCAGACATTGACCCTGAAGCCAAGCTGCTGCAGCCACCTGCACCCATCATGCCACTGGACACCAACTGGCCATTGCTGACTGTGTCCAAGGGCTTCTTTGAGGGCTCCATTGCCAGCAAGGGTGAGTACCTCTGCTTGGTGGCATCACCAGCCCAGTGTCCATCTGTCCCTCCTTTGTGATGCCAACCAGGATTCAGGTACATTCCTTCCAAAATCAAAAATGTTATGAAATCACAAAGGAACATTTGAAAAAGAGGAGTACTATCCCTCAGTGACTGCTCATCACTGTCCTATGACCCATAGTCTTAGGTATAAATTCACCATCTAGTTGTGTCCGGGGGGAATGTATAGATGGTCAAGCACTTTCATACTCACATGCACATACATATGCCCCATTTTCCTTTCCTCCTGGTTCCTTGGGATGTGTGTTGGTCTCTTGCAGAGGAGTCTTACTAGGGCCTTTGGACTTACCCTCTTCCATCCTCATCCACTGCCAGAGTTCTAACCTGTACATGCTAGAGGTGTGCCTGAAAGCTAGTTCTATAAGCTGGCATCCAGAGGCCCATGCTTGCTGACCGGTCACTTGTCTCTGTTTCACTTCCATCCCCTCTTTACAAAACCCATTCAAATTTGGCACAAGATAAATGCCATAAGAATATGTACAGTTGCAACAGTGAGCAACAGACATTGGCACCTGGTTGGCATGCACACGACTACCATCTGCAGGGGTGGTGTCTTGGGCAAGCCTTCACCAACTCCCTCTTGTTCCTTCCCAAGGGAAAGGAGGTGCACTGGCTGCTGACATCGACATCGACACTGTGGGCACTGACGGCTGGGGAGAGGATGCTGAGCTGCAGCTGGATGAAGGTGAGGATGCTGCAGTGGACTGGGCCTGGTGACGGCATGCTACACTTGTGCCCAAGTTCCATGCTAAGACTAACTCCCAAATCGTTCTTTTTGTTTTGTTTTGAATTTTTCACCCAAATCTATCTTGAACCTGGTTTTTTTTTTTTTCCTTACAGATGGGTTTGTAGAGGCCACTGAAGGTTTTGGGGAAGAAGGCTTTGGAAGGGGACAAGAAGAAGGAGGTGGCTGGGATGTGGAGGAAGATCTGGATCTTCCACCTGAGCTGGTATGTACAGTCCTTTCCCCGTGGAAACCTGTGACTTTGGGGCCCCTGCCAGTGTCCCCACAGGGAGGGCCTAGAACTTCTTAATCTGCTGCTTAATTCTTATGCTTCTCCACCTTCGTGTATATATATATATATATATATCAAAGTTATGCAGGGCCCTTATGGTGTTGCACCTGGTTGAGCACACATGTTACAGTGCACAAGGACCCAGGTGTAAGCCCACAGTCCCTACCTGCAGGGGGAAAGCTTTGCTAGTGGTGCAGCAATGTTGGAGGTCTCTTTATCTCTCTTCCCCCTCCCTCCCCTCTCCCTTCCCTCCCCCTTCCCCTCTTCCTTGATTTCTGGCTGTTTCTATCCAATGAATAAAGATAATAAAAAAGTATTTTAAAAAATGTTATGCCAGCATTGCATATTAAAAGACACCAGGATATTTATTTATTTATTTATAAATAAATAAATAAAAAGGAAACACTGACAAAGTCATAGGATAAAAGGAGTACAACTCCACACAATTCCCACCACCAGAACTCCGTATCCCCATCCCCTCTCTTGATAGCTTTCCTATTCTTTAACCCTCTGGGAGTATGGACCCAAGGTCGTTGTGGGATGCAGAAGGTGGAAGGTCTGGCTTCAGTAGTTGCTTCCCCGCTGAATATGGACTTTGACAGGTCAATCCATACTCCCAGCCTGCCTCTCTCTTTCCCAGGTAGGGTGGGGTTCTGGGGAATTGGAGTTCCAGGACACATTGGAGGGGTTGTCTGCCCAGGAAAGTCTGGTTGGCATCATGGTAGCATCTGGAACCTGGTGGCTGAAAAGAGAGTTACTATATAAAGCCAAACAAATTGTTGACTAATCATGAACCTAAAGGCTAGAGTAGTGCAGATGAAGAGTTGGGGGAAGGTGGTGTCCGTTTTGTAGATAGCTAGTAGGCATATTTTAGTTATATTCCAAAGGGCTCATGGCTGTACTAGTTTTTTTTTTTTTTTTTTCTCCCCTGAGCCTGACATCTGATATGCAGGTGGATCCAAGTTATTGTCTAGGGCGATGATGCCATGGCTGGAAAAAGGACCAGAAAGCTGGATCAGAGAAGAGAGTAGCTCCCAAATATGGGAAAGGTGTATAAATATTGTTGACTGTAAACCCCATTGATTTGATCTGATATGGGGCCCATATAAAGCTTAGGAGACTATGTGACCTCTGCATCCCTGTAAATCTGAGCTCGCATTCTGTGTTCATCAGTAGGAACGTTCCAAGCTGCCCCAATATCAGGACCCATCTTCCTCAGGTGTATCATAGAATATGTTGTCCAGCCTCCCTTTAGAGGATGGAACATTCTCTACCGTTGTTGATCCAAGTTGAGAGCAAGGTCCTATGGGGGTCCACAAAGGGGTCTGTTTTATTGTTCCTGATAGAGTGACCATTAACAATGGAGAGAGGGATCTATTTGAGGTCTAGGCCCATCATGTCTGTTTGGGAATCTCAGGACTCCCCGTATAGGGCCCCAGCTGACGGCATGGCCTTATAGTGACTAAAGAGTCATCCTTAAAGTATGCCAGTGTCTTGCCCTTATTCAGCTTTTGCAGTCCTTGCTTTGATAAGGATAGCTTGGAAGTGAGTGAGGGAAGTATAATAGGAAATAGGTGAGGAGGGTATCTAAGTCTAAGTAGAAACTATTTCATTAAGAACTTCATACTGACTCACTGTAGACTATTGTGTACATTTGCTTTCAGGCATATATTTTGCCCTAATTTATGGATACATGTGAACATATGCCCTATCTCATGGGACCTGGTCTGTATCTAGGTTTTGGGACTTTGTTAGGAAGTGAACCACCTGGAATGGAATTAGAGAATCCTATGAAAGGAAAGGTCTCACCCGAGTAATGAGGGTGAAAGGTTGACAGACATTCCATGCCTGATGTCTCTGGACACAGTCTGAAGTGAAGAATGCTGAGGTGGTACTCATTGCGTTGATTAGGTTGGGATTGGCAGAGGTGATATCATTTGGTATGAATTGAGAGAAGCATGTAGGAAAGTGAGTCCCATGGTAGAGGTCCAGGACTGGGGAAATACAGACTCTATAGAGGAAGTAGGAGGTTCCTGCTGTTTTAGGGCTTAAGAAGGCAATACATAGTTATTGCTGTAATCACATTATTTGGCAATTGGGTTAACTTTGAAAAATCCCTTTGTTAGGATTTGTTGTATCATACACAACATCACCATAATTTATGTCCCTTGACATTATTTGTATATAGCTGTGCCACTGATTGCTTCTGTTCTCCCTGGTCTAAGCTTTTAAGAGAGTCAGCATATCAAAGACTCAGCCTATGATCTGTGCATTAAAAAGTTTGAGACATTCAATCAGTTTTTCCCCTCTCATATTAATTAAATCATGATTTATATGAGATGGGACACAATCTTTTGGTGGTGAGAATGATGTTTATGTACACTCCTATTGTTTTGTTTTTAATATTTTACTTATTTACTAATGAGAAAGATAGGTGGAGATAAAGAAAGAGCCAGATATTACTCTAGTATATGTGCTGCTGGGGATTTAATTTAGGACCTCATGCCTGAAAGTCCAATGCTTTATGCACTGCTCCACCTCCCAGACCACACAAGATTGGTTATTTGTTTTTACAAGAGCACTGCTCAATTCTGGCTTATGGTGATGTCAGGGATTTAACCTGGGACTTTGGAGCCTCAGGCATGAAAGTCTTTTTTTCAGAACCATTATGCTGTCTTCCCTGCCCCAAAGATTTGTTAGAAGATTTTTTAATTTTGGGGGGCTGGGTGTTGATGCACCTGGTTGAACGCACAAGTTACAGTACTCAGGGATATGGGTTTAAGCCCCCACTCCTTACCTGCCAGGGGGATAGCTTCACAAGTGGTGAATCTGGGCTGCAGGTGTCTCTGTTTCTCCTTTTCTGTCTCCCACTTCCTTCTTGATTTCCGGCTGTCTCTAGCCAATAAATAAAGATAATACAAAAATAATAATAAAATAAAATTTTTAAAAAATATTTTTAAATTATTTTATTTCACAAGCGACAGCAAGAGAGGGAGAGACAGGCCAGAGCCCCCCTCTAGCATATACAGTGCCAGGGATCAAACATGTGACTCCATGCTTAACAAGACCAGAACTCTCCCACTGCCACTGTCCAGGTTGCTGCAGCAAGGTTTTTTGTTCAAGTGGAAGCTCTGTGTCTTTCAAGTTGCTTATTCCCAGTGGAGTCAAGGGACTAGAGAAAGGACTGTGTAGACTCATCAGAGAAAAGTAATTGGTTCCATAGTGGCTCACTTGTATCTCTCTCAGGATATCGCCCCAGGGGCAGCCGGTGGCTCTGAAAATGGCTTCTTTGTGCCGCCCACTAAGGGAACCAGCCCAACTCAGGTAAGCAGGGGAATGCCATGTGAAAGTAGTAGACTGGGCTGAACATGGAGCTTTTTTTTGCCACTACAGATGCAGTAGGATGGTTTGGGAAGAGAAAGTGGTAACATATTACTTGACCTGGGATTTGTTTCTTGCTAGATCTGGTGCAACAACTCTCAGCTTCCAGTTGATCACATCCTGGCAGGCTCTTTTGAGACAGCCATGCGGGTAAGTCTGTGCTCCTGTTTAGTAAGTCTTCCCAGGGTCCTGGGAGATGGGTGACGGAACCAGAGGGAAGCTCACACAGAGCAGAGGTGCGTGCCTCCTCTTGCCTCCTTTCTACCTAACTCAGTCATCTCTTCTGGCAGCTCCTTCCAGTCCCTGCCACCACCCGGAGCCTGCTCTCTGGCTCTCCTTGGTGAAGTAGGGATAGTTGTATGCTTTGGACAGTGAGGGTATGTTAGTGTGTGGACCATGTCATGTATGCAGTTTGGACTGCATTCCCGCACTGTTCTTGGTGCTCTGTATAATGTAAGGTTAGTTGTGGGGTTAAGTGTGCATCACTTTTGACTAATCTGTACAGAGAAATACCTTGGTCAGGATCAACTTTTTTCTTCCATTTGCTTTCCTTTTAATATGCATTTATTTACATATTACATATTTATTAAGATCACAGGAGGTGAGCAAGGAGAGCTAACTAGAGAATCACTGGTACATGTGATGCCAGGAACCGAACTCAAAGTCTCGTGCTCGATAGTCTTAACACTTTATCCTCCTGGGTCATAATCAGCTCATTTCTAAGTGACAAGGCCAACATTCTTGTTTCTTCCTTCCTGTTTCCCAGCTGCTTCATGACCAGGTAGGGGTGACTCAGTTTGGCCCCTACAAGCAGTTGTTCATGCAGACCTACGCCCGAGGCCGTACCACCTTCCAGGCTCTGCCTTGCCTTCCCTCCCTGTATGGCTACCCCAATCGCAACTGGTAAGAACAAGCTTCTCTCTGTGCCCAGCTAGGGCAGACAATTTGGGATGGCAGCCTTGGTGGCTGGCATATTATCTGGGTCCAAGTTTGACTAGGAGATCTTGGACTTGCCCCATGTTATGTGTACCTGCTGTACCCGTATCCTACTTTCTTCCATAGTGGGGGGTTGTGCTCCTGATGCCAGAAGGAGAACCAATGGCCAGAGAAATCCATCAGTTGGTAGATTTTGGAACTTGCAAGCCTGGCATTCCCAGTTTGATCTTTGGTGCCACGTGTACTGTAGTGGTACTCCAGCTTTTGTCTCTCATATGAAACTTTCTCATTTGAAAGAAATAAATAAAATGAATCTGGAAAAAAAAGAAAAGAAGGGGGTCGGGCGGTGGCACAGCGGGTTAAGCACATGTGGCACAAAGCGCAAGGACCGGCGTAAGGATCCGGTTCGAGCCCCCGGCTCCCCACCTTCAGGGGAGTCGCTTCACAAGTGGTGAAGCAGGTCTGCAGGTGTCTGTCTTTCTCTCCCCCTCTTTGTCTTCCCCTCCTCTCTCCATTTTTCTCTCTGTCCTATCCAACAACGAATGACATCAACAACAACAATAATAACCACAAGGCTACAACAACAAGGGCAACAAAAGGGGGGGGGGGGGATGGCCTCCAGGAGCCCTGAATTCATGGTGTAGGCACTGAGCCCCAGCAATAACCCTGGAGGCAAAAAAGAGAGAGAGAGAGAAACTGAGCCCCAGTGTGTTCCTGTTTTTTTTGTCACCCTATCTTTCCAGGAAGGATGCAGGACTGAAGGGAGGTTTACCAGCTGTGGGCTTAAAGCTTAACGACCTCATCCAGCGCCTACAACTATGCTACCAATTCACCACAGTTGGCAAATTTGAGGAGGCCGTGGAGAAATTCCGCTCCATCTTACTCAGTGTACCACTGCTGGTTGTGGACAATAAGCAGGAAATTGCAGAGGTATGTATGGGTTGGGGGTAGGGGCTGGGGGGGGGGCAGGGCAGCTCTGGCCACTTGTCCTTGTCTTATACCCCTAGCCCCCAGTACTTTTCTCCTACTGTAACTTCTGCTTTCCCTTTGACTCCAGGCCCAGCAACTTGTCACCATTTGCCGTGAGTACATCGTGGGCCTGTCCATGGAAATAGAGAGGAAGAAGCTGCCCAAGGAGTCTCTCGAGCAGCAGAAGCGCATCTGTGAGGTAGGGTCCTGGCTTTCACCCTCCGCTTAGTGTGAATTCTTTAATTTGCAACTTGCATTCCAGTGTATGTGCTCTTTTGTGTGCAGGAAGAACATTTCTCCTTGCACATTTCAAAGTGCAAGGACCGGCATAAGGATCCCAGTTCAAGCCCCCGGCTCCCCACCTGCAGGGGAGTTGCTTCACAGGCGGTGAAGCAGGTCTGCAGGTGTCTGTCTTTCTCTCCCCCTCTCTGTCTTCCCCTCCTCTCTCCATTTCTCTCTGTCCTATCCAACAACAAATGACATCAACAACAATAATGACCACAACAAGGTTACAACAACAAGGGCAACAAAGGGGGGAGATGGCCTCCAGGAGCACTGGATTCATAGTGCAAGCACTGAACCCCAGCAATAACCCTGGAGGCAAAAAAAAAAAAAGAACATTTCTCCCCTACATCTTCATCCCATCAGCCCTCCCCACATGGCAGGCAGCCAGTCCTGAGTGTGTGTGAGAGTGAATGTATAGAGCGAGTGTAATTGAACACCACGTGCCACTCAGCCATGGCCCATCCAGCATGCTCAGGCCGTGTACTCTCTGCCCACAGATGGCGGCCTACTTCACACATTCCAACCTGCAGCCCGTGCACATGATCCTGGTGCTGCGCACAGCCCTCAACCTCTTCTTCAAGCTCAAGAACTTTAAGACAGCTGCCACCTTTGCTCGACGCCTGTTGGAACTTGGGCCTAAGCCAGAGGTGGCTCAGCAGGTAAGGGGGTGACCGCAGAACTGCTGTCCAGGGCAAGGACAGAAAAGCAAGGTGTTCCTAGTTCAGGCCTTGTGCCAGTGTTCCCCAAGGGAGCCCCAGCCCCTCCTGTTCTGGGAATGGAGCTAATTCCCCACTAGACCTAGCAAAGTGTGACAGGCACCTGAAAAAGCCATGCATCCCATTAATTTGTCCTCCACAAGTTTTCTTTTCTTTGGGGGCAACAGAGGCAGTTGTAACTCTTTCTGGCCTACCACCCATTGTTTCCAGTCACGGCTTAGATATGTGGATCTATTCCTGTGGCACCACTTTGGCATTAAGAAAGGCCACCCTGCACTGGCAAGACAGCCCTATGTCAGGGATGTCTGGAAGTTTTTCTACCCAAGACATGCAGCTGTTTCTTGCATCAAAGAAACTGCTTCTGAGGAGCAGAGAAGTTCTATCCAATAAAATACTCCTTCCCTCCTTAGACCCGCAAAATCCTGTCTGCCTGTGAGAAGAACCCCACAGATGCCTGCCAGCTGAATTATGACATGCACAACCCTTTCGACATCTGTGCTGCATCTTACCGGCCCATCTACCGTGGGAAGCCAGTGGAGAAATGTCCCCTCAGTGGGGCCTGCTATTTACCAGAGTTCAAGGGTCAGATCTGCAGAGTCACTACAGTGAGTGCTCTCCTGGAGGACATCCAGGGTGCTATTCTTGTAGCAGTTGCCCTAGGGGTGGACAGAGCTGCTCTGTCGGAACTGAGGGAATAAGCTCTCTAGGCTCCCTCAGAGTGCCTCACTCTTTCTCTCTCCCTACAGGTGACGGAGATTGGCAAAGATGTCATTGGTTTGAGGATCAGCCCTCTGCAGTTCCGCTGAGGTGCCCTTGTTGTATGAGGCAGGTCACCTTTCCCTTCACCTTCACCCTTACCCCACCCCCAACTCAGAGAAGTCCCTCCAGCTCCCCCTTTCTCTGGCACCCTTAGGACTGTTGGCATAGAGTCCCTTTCCTAAAACCCACATATCCTTTTCTCTGATGATAATCATTGTGTCCAAATGTGTTCTGGCTTTCCCAGTGTAGGTCTTTCCAGACAAGTGGAAGTTCAGTGATGAGCACTTGAGTGGTCCATGCCTTTCCTGCCCATCCTCTCTCTCCCATAATCTCTCTGTCCTTTTCAGTAAAGGGAGTGAGTGTACCAAGTAAGAGCTGTGTCACAGCAAACTTAACTGTCCCGTTTCCTTGACATTTCAGTTTCCAGCTGAACCCGTGTGTGAAAACCCATAGCTTGAGAGGAACCACTGGGTTTTTCAGAAACACACGCACTTTTGATTGATTTGTCCTTTATAACCATTGTCCTTGTATTTTGTGTCTCACACTAAATAAAATAAAGTACATTTCTGTGGAAGTTTCATGCTATTTGTTTCCTGGACATTCATATCCTTGCTTCTTCCCTGCAGCACCCCATGGCAGATGTTTTTCTTTTAGTACCTACTTTAGTTATAAAAAGAGGAAATACAGAGGGCTAGGTAGTGGCACACCTTGTTGAACACACATTACAGGGCACAAGGACCCACGTTCAAGCCTCCAGTTTCCACCTGCAGGGGGAAAGCTTTGTGAGTGGTGAAGCAGTGCTGCAGCTATCTCTCTGACTCTTTCCCTCTCTGTCTCCCCCTTCCCGTTTGATTTCTGGTTGTCTTTATCCAATAAATAAATAAAGATAAACTTTTTTTAAAAAAAAATGGGGAAATACAAGGCCAGGCGGTAGTGCACCTGGCTAAGTGCACACATGACAATGCCCAAGGACCCAGGTTCAAGCCCCTGGCCCCCACCTGCAGAAGGGAAGCTTCACAAGTGGAGAAGCAGAGCTGCACTACCACCTGACCCTGCTTTTATATTTACTTAGCTATAAAACTTGCTTTTAAAGAAAGGGGGGCAGACTTCCGGAGGCGGAGCTACGAGCAGCAGATCGCTTTCTCTCCTCTCCTCTCCTCTCCCGGATCAACTAGGAATACCAAAGGAGACCACCCGGACCGAAACAAGACAGGACTAGAATGACCACAGAAACCCAGTAAATCACCCGTGAGTACAAACACGCGTGGCTGGTGACAGAGAGGAGAGAGGGGCCTAAGGAGAGATTAAGTGACTGCTAACAGTTCGACAGTTTGTCAGTGGAGACACCACCTCCAGTCTGCTCCACCAACAAGGGGACAGCTGAAGGGAGGAAAGGACTCCCCAGAGACTCACCAAGTACAACTCTGAGTCTCCATTGCTACTACCCTCAGAATCTGGAGCAGCAACAGGGAGGGACACCAGGGCACAGAGCTCTAACCGGGAAACTCAGGAGAAGACCTATACCTCGGTGGCATAGCTGAAGGGCTGTGAAAGTCTCTATGCATAACCACTGGATTATCTCTGCCACACCCTGCTTTATCTCTTGGTCAGGAGTCATTGATTAAGCCAAGAAGCCTATTGATAGTTTAAAAGCCCTCAGGCTACCATAGCCTACAGGGGAAAAAAAAAAGGCTTTTACACCACTGAACTCCAACTCAGGGATTGAAAAAACTGTTAACTTATATAAAATGGTTAAAACAACAAGAAAAAATATTGGAGACTCGAACCAGGACAAGAGTCCAGCTAAAAGTCCTCCAGAGGGCGAAGCACAAAACAACGAGTTCAACATCCAAACATTAGCTAAGGAAATAATAATAGGAGTGAGTAAAGAATTTGAAAAAATTGTAATCAGAACTGCAGGAACAACAAATGAGAATATGGAAGAAAATTCTAATAATCGCATGGTTATTAGAGAGCTGAAAGCTGAAATTGCTGAGCTAAGAAGGCAACTAGCTGAACAAGCTAAAACAGTATCAGAGCAGGGCAACAAAATAGATGAACTCCAGAAAGCAGTAGAGGGCAGAGAGAATAGAATCAATGAGGCTGAAGACAGAATTAGCAAGATTGAGGATGAATTAGAGACAACTAAAAAAGAAGTAAGAGA
Source organism: Erinaceus europaeus (assembly GCF_950295315.1). Classification (NCBI taxonomy): domain Eukaryota; kingdom Metazoa; phylum Chordata; class Mammalia; order Eulipotyphla; family Erinaceidae; genus Erinaceus; species Erinaceus europaeus. The sequence goes on from NC_080170.1 coordinate 38,877,443, forward strand.
TCTCAAAAAGAGATTAAGAGATGCTGAAAACAACAACAGAGTCCTATGGGATGACTTCAAAAGAAACAATATACGCATTATTGGCTTACCAGAGGAAGAAAGAGAAGGGGAGGAAGAAAGCGTTCTCCAGGCCATAATAGCTGAAAATTTCTCTAGTCTAGACAACACCAAAGACATAAAGATTCAAGAAGCCCAGAGGGTCCCAAACAGAATTAACCCAGACCTAAAGACACCAAGACATGTCATACTTAGATTGGAAAGGAATAAGGATAAAGAAAGGATCCTCAAGGCTGCAAGAGAAAAACAAAGAGTCACCTACAAAGGAAAACCCATAAGATTAGCAGCGGACTTCTCCATACAAACACTACAGGCCAGAAGAGAATGGCAAGATATCTATCGAGTGCTCAATGAGAAAGGCTTTCAGCCAAGAATACTATATCCTGCTAGATTGTCATTCAGACTAGATGGAAGCATCAAAACCTCAGACAAGCAACAGTTGAAGGAAGCAACCATCACCAAGCCTGCCTTGAAAGAAGTTCTGAAAGGTTTCCTATAAACAACCAGACCACCACAAATAGAACATATATCAAAACACTCTAAAACTCTACAAGAATGGCGTTAAAATATCTTCAATCTTTGATATCAATAAATGTGAATGGCCTGAATTCACCTATTAAAAGACACAGAGTAGGAAGATGGATCAGAAAACACAACCCAACAATATGTTGTCTACAGGAAACTCACCTAACACAACAAGACAAACACAGACTTAAAGTGAAAGGATGGAAAACTATCATTCAAGCCAATGGCCCACAAAAAAGGGCAGGAACAGCTATTCTCATATCTGACATGATAGACTTTAAAATAGATAAGATTAAAAAAGATAGGAATGGACACTACTTAATGCTCAGAGGATCAGTCAATCAAGAGGACTTAACAATTATTAATATCTATGCACCCAATGAGAAGCCATCTAAATACATCAAACTTCTACTGAAAGAGCTACAGCAATATATTAACAGTAACACAATCATAGTAGGGGACTTCAACACCCCACTATCTCAACTTGACAGATCATCCAGGAAGAAAATCAGTAAAGACATAAGGGAGCTAAATGAAGAGATAGATAAACTAGAACTATTGGACATTTTCAGAGTAATTCATCCCAAGAAACTGGAATACACATTTTACTCAAATCCACATGGATCATTCTCAAGGATAGACCATATGTTAGGCCACAAAGAAAGGGGGGCAGTGATAGCGCACCTGGTTGAACGCACATGTTACAATGTGCAAGGACCTAGGTTCCCCTGTCTACTTGCAGGGGGAAAACTTTGCAAGTGTTAAAGCAGTGCTTCAGGTGTCTCTCTGTTTCTTTCCCTCTGTACATCTCCCTCTTGATTTCTGTGTATCTCTATTCAATAAATAAAGATAATAAAAATTGAAGGGGAAAAAAAGCTTTAAGAAAAAAACAGTACAGTTTAGCTCTGGTTTAAGGTGGTACTGGGGATCAAACCTAGGACCTTTGAATCTCAGACATGAGAGACTTCTTTAAAAATATTTTCAAGGGGGTCGGGCAGTGGCGCAGTGGGTTAAGTGCACGTGGTGCAAAGCGCAAGGACCAGCGTAAGGATCCCAGTTCAAGCCCCCGGCTCCCCACCTGCAGGGGAGTCGCTTCACAGGCGGTGAAGCAGGTCTGCAGGTGTCTGTCTTTCTCTCCCCCTCTCTGTCTTCCCCTCCTCTCTCCATTTCTCTCTTTCCTATCCAACAACGAACAACATCAACAATGGTAATAATAATTGCCACAACGAGGCTACAACAACAAGGACAACAAAATGGGGAAAAAATAGCTTCCAGGAGCGGTGGATTCATGGTGTAGGCACCGAGCCCAGTAATAACCCTGGAGGAAAAAAAAATATATATATATATATTTTTTTTTTTTAAATAGTTTAATATTTCTGTTTTATTTTTTGTTTTTATTAATGAGAAAGACAGGAAGAGAGAGAGAGAGAGAAAGAACCAGACATCATTCTGGTACATGTGCTGCTGGGGATTGAACTTGGGACCTCATGCTTGAGAGTCCAATGCTTTATGCCACCTCCTGGACCACTGAGATACTTTTTTTGTATAACCATTATGCTATCTTCACACACTAAGAGTTGCCTTAAACAAAAAAAGATTTATGAGAGAGAAAGGTCAGAGCTCTAATCTACTGTCACACTGGGTGCCATGGGCCCCAGGCATACAAGTCCTGTTTTCTACCACTCAGCAAGTTGCTTTTTTTTTTTTTTTGGTCAGTGCTGGGGCTGCATCACTCTAGGCTGACTTTTTCAGATAGACATGAGACACATAGTGTGGAAGGTGGCACAGTGGATAAAGCTTTGAACTCTTAAGCATGAGGTCCTGAATTTGATTACCAGCATCACTATTTAAAAAAAAGAAACAGGGAAGGGAGTCAGGCGGTAGCACAGCAGGTTAAGTGCACGTGGCGCAAAGCTCAAGGACCGCCATAAGGATCCCTGTTCAATCCCCCTGCTCCCCACCTGCAGGGGAGTGGCTTCACAAACAGTGAAGCAGGTCTGCTATGTGTTTATCTTTCTCTCCCCCTCTCTGTCTTCCCCTCCTCTCTCCATTTCTCTCTGTCCTATCTAACAACGACATCAGTAACAACAATAATAACTACAACAATAAAAACCAGGGCAACAAAAGAATAAATATTTAAAAAGAATAAATATATATATAGAAACAGGGAAGTACCACAGCACCAAAGCTTCCCTTAGTGTACTGGAATATGGGCTGGACACTCATCTGTCATTCCTCAAGTTGTTTTTCTTCTTAAGACAGACATGATCCCTGTGGAGGTGTCAGGCTGTAGGTTAAGCACACATGGCGCAAAGTGCAAGGACCAGCAAGGACTGGCATAAGGATCCCAGTTTGAGCCCCCTGCTCCCTACCTGCGGGGTGGGGGTCGCTTCACAAGCAGTGAAGCAGGTCTGTAGGTGTCAGTCTTTCTCTTCCCCCTCTCTGTCTTTCCATCCCCTCTCCATTTCTCTGTCCTATCCAACAACAATAATAATAATAACCACTACAGACTCTCATACCTAAGGCTCCAAAGTCCCAGGTTCAATCTCCCACATCACCATAAACCAGAGTTGAACTGTGCTCTGGTAAAAATAAATAATATAAAAATTTAAAAAAAAAGTGGTCCCAAACTAACCCTGCATTTTCAAACAAGCTGAAACTTTCTACCAGTTTTTAAGGCCTTGAAGACTATTTACCTCCAGGGTTATCAGTGGGGCTCATTGCTGACACTGAATCAGCTGCTCCTGGTGGCCATTTTTTCCATTTTATTGGATAGGACAGAGAAATTGAGAGAGGAGGGGAAGATAAGGAGAAAGACACCTGTAGACCTGCTTCACCTCCCTACAGGTGGGGAACTGGGGGCTCTGAACTGAGACCCTTGCATGGGTCCTTGCACTTTGTACTATGTGCGCCTAACTGGGTGCACCACCACCCAACCCCCATAACAATTTTTAAGTCATAAACAGGCATATCAGAGACAAACTTGGACATAGTTTTTACAAGTTCATAAGTTGTAGACTTAACTTTTCATACAGATGTTCTGAACTGAGGGTTTTGGTAAAAGTAGACAATGGGGTGCCAGATGGTGGCATACCTAGTGCACACATTGTAGTACCCAAGGACCCAGGTTCATTGTAGTACCCTGGTCCCCACCAGAAGAGAGAAACCTCATGAGTGGTGAAGCACGGCTGCAGGTGTCTGTCTTCCCTATCTCTGCCTCCCTTCTCAATTTCTATCTCTATCTAATTACACACACACACATAATTAAGGGCAGTGGTAGGTAGATAGCACAATGGTTATGCAAAGAGACTTACTCAATCTCCAGCACAACCATAAATCAGAGCTGATTAGTGTTCTTGTAAAAAAAGGAAAAAAGAAAAAAAAAAGGGTGCGGTAGATAGCAAAATGCTTATGCAAAAGACTCTCTTACCTGAGGCTCCAAGGTCTCAGGTTCAATCCCCCTCTCCCTCACCATCAGTTGTAGCTGAAGAATGCTCTGTTAAAAAAGGGGGGGCGGGGTTGGGCAGTAGTAGTTGGAGCTCCTGGCTCCCCTCCTGCAGGGGAGTCACTTCACAGGCAGTGAAGCAGGTCTGCATGTGTTTATCTTTCTCTCTCCCCTCTGTCTTCCCCTCCTCTATTTCTGTCCTATCCAACAATGATGACATCAATAACAACAACAATAACTACAACAATAATAGAAAATAGGGGCAACAAAAGGGAAAATAAATATTAAAATATATTTTGGGGAGAACAGCATAATGTTTATGCAAACAGACTCATCCCTGGGGCTCTGAGGTCCCAAATTCAACCCCCTGCACCACCATAAACCAGAGTTGAGCAGTGCTCTCATAATAAGATTAAACAAGTCATATCCCCTCACACCACCATAATCTAGATCATAATCTAATCTGATCAGTGGTATGGTAAACACACACACACACACACGAACTAGCAAAAAAAAAAAAGGTATAATTGATAAAATTATAGTAATTCTACAGCCATATCTGTAAACAGTTTGGAGTTGAATGAGAAAGTTAACCTGCAATTGATGATTACAGGCTAATTAATTAGTTAAGGTGTTGGAGAGAAAAGTTAATCAGAAAAGGATCAGCTTATGGAAGTTCAGAGCTGAGAACAACAAAAAGAACTAATACGATTGTTTTTACCAGCACACTGCTCAACTCTAATTTATGCTGGTGCTACAGAATGAACCCGGCATCTCTGCGACTTCAGGCAATGCAAATCTTGTGCTTTGTCACATTGAGGGAGCTCCCTAGTTCAGCCTCATTTGACACTGCTCTAAATTCCTGACACTATGTCCTTTAGTGCCAGTTCTAAGGAGACCAGGAAATGAGAGCTATTCACGGGTTCCACAGAGACACGTGCCTCATTGTAGTTTGGGAGTACAGAGGCAACAAATCCAGTGTTCTGTTCTGGTGCAATAAACAAGTCGGGACGGGGGCCTCAACTGGCAGGCCCTTGGACATGTACCCCTGAGGCTCTGGTTTAGACTCCTAGCACAACCACCTGATGCTCTGACACATGTAATACATAAATCTTTCAAATACATAAAAAAAAAAATCAGCACATTATACTTATGTCAATGTTGAATGCAGAGAAGGGGGCTTTTCATAAACAAGGCATTTCAACAAACAGTAAAAACTGTAGGAACTGCATTTTTAGCCACAGGATTCAACTTCTGGCTGGCGGGGTGGGGGTGGTTCCTTTGATAGGTCAAGGCCCTCATCTGTGACCGCAGGGGGCAGAGAACTCGGGGTCCATGTCAGGAAGACGTCCAGGAGATTGTGAATTTGGAGTCCAAGCCCTAGGCCTCACGTCAAGGTCCCTGGGCTGGAGAAAAGGCCGCAGCCAGCGAGCTAAGCTTCCGGGACACCAGACAGAATAACACTATCCGGTCCCTTTAAAAATGGCGGCCCCCTGCAAGCTGCGCGAGGCGGAAGGGGCGGGCACGAGGCGAGCCCCGCCTCCTACGGCAAGCGGGAGGAGCAAGATGGCGGCGTCGGAGAGCGGCAGCGGCGGCATAGAAGCGGACCGGGAGCTAGAGGAGCTTCTGGAAAGTAAGAGGGGGACAGAGCGACGGGGTCGCGGGCCTCCCGGGACAGAGGGTGGGGTGCGGCGGCGGGACAAAGGGTTCAAGGTGCAGGTGGCTCCCTTGGAAGGGCGAGAACCCCGGAGAACTGCGGCTTCGGCTCGGCAGCCACCCCGACCCCAGGGCGCTCCCGGGAGCCGCCCCCGGACCTGACTTGACAGGTTCTCCCCGGTGGCAAAAGCTTCAGGCGAACCCCTACTGCCTTTTCTCCGCTCCCCGTTCACCCCGTGATCAGAGCTCAGCCGACCCCCCCACTCGCTCTTCTAAAATATCGAGGAGGAGACAGCTTCAGGGCAAGACGGACTGTTCTCCAGAAAGGGGCGGGGGAGGACTGCGGGTGCTTTTCTTAGTCCCTGCCTCCACACTGCTGGCGCCCTCCCCCGCGCCTGGCAGGCAGGTGGTGGCCACAAAGGTCTGTCTGTGCAGAGGTGAATATTCCTGTCCAGTCCACGATGAACAGGGAAAGTGAGGAGTGCTGGGTGAACTGGCAACGGTTTTGGGCAGGGGACGCCAGTGGGAGCCCTGGGAGGGCCTCTGGGAAAAGAACCTGCAGTGCTTGGGGCAGTCTTGTTTTTTGTGCCGCTCCCTGCATCATGGGAAGCTGGTGGGCCTGCTAATAGCGTCTGCTTTCTTCCAGATGTATTCCCTTGAGAACTGCAAAGTGGGTTCAGAGGCCTAAGACCACCTATGCTTCTTACCCCCACTGGAGATTTGCGTGGAATTCAAGGAGGTCATTAGACTGTGGCCAGGAAAGCTCTGTGTAACTGGAGATTGTCTTTGCAGGGCTCTTTATAATTCTAGACACTGATTCCACTTTGGGGGGGCAGTCCCTGCTCCTTGTTGGGTACAGTAAGGCAGATGACACAGTGGGACATAGAAGGCTAAGTGTGGGGCAGGAGGAGAAGGAAACTTACAGAATGAGGAAAACTGTGGTCCGGAAGGTGGCTCAGTGGATAAAACATTGGACTCTCAAGCATGAGGTCCTGAGTTTGATCCCCAGCAGCACATGTACCAGAGTGATGTCTGGTTCTTTCTCTCTCTCCTCTCATCTTTGTCATTAATAAATAAAATCTTTTTTAAAATGAGGAAAACTGTAGAATAGTTGGTTCTCTTACTGCGTTGCCTAGAAACCTCCGTTTTTCATGCTTATCCATCTCCAACACACACCGTATCTCTTGTTTCTTAAGGTGCTCTTGATGATTTCGATAAGGCCAAACCCTCCCCAGCACCCCCTCCTACCACCACAGCCCCTGATGCTTCGGGGCCCCAGAAGAAATCACCAGGAGACACTGCCAAAGTATAACACACTCACTGAAGGGAGGGGGAGGGGATGGGCACATAGTTTTGAGCAGAGGTGGAGCAGGCCCCTGTGGGCCAGAGGGGAACTGGGGGAGGGCACCTTGGCCTCACACTGCTGAGTGCTCTTGTGAAGCAGGGATTAAAGGTTAAGTGGAGGGAGGGGGAAGTGGGAGAATTTTCCTTGGGGAAATAATCAGGCTTCAAGTGCTGCATTGGGAGTACCACCCCTACCCTCTCTCAGTGGCCCCATCCCTTTCTTCTAGTCCTGAGAGTTCCTTAGAGTGCCCAGAAGAGTTGGGAGGAGAGAGAGTGCTCCATTTCCAGTGCCTCTGCTGGTGCTTCTGCCAGATGCACTGGGCTACCAAGGAAGATGCATTTGGCTGCTCCTTCCTTGCAGGATGCCCTGTTTGCCTCCCAAGAGAAGTTCTTCAAGGAACTCTTCGACAGCGAGTTGGCTTCCCAAGCCACAGCTGAGTTCGAGAAGGCTATGAAGGAGCTGGCTGAAGAAGAGCCCCATCTGGTGGAGCAGTTCCAGAAGCTTTCTGAGGCAGCAGGGAGAGTGGGTGAGGAGCTGACCACCAGGAATGTGTAGTCAAACCTTTTGAGTATTGTGACTTAAGATACCCAAATCTGGGGCAGGGGTAGATAGCATAATGGTTATGCAAAGAAAATCTCATGCCTAAGGTTTTGAAGTCTCAGGTTCGATCCCCCAGAACCACCATAATCTAGAGCTAATCAGACAAACAAAAAACCCCAGTTCTTTAGAAAGTTGGCAGCAGTCGTGATGTTCCCTGTGCTGGGGGGTTGGTGTGGGGCAAAGGGATGGCAAGAAACTAGAAATGAAAGAAACTAGACCATGCCAAGATGTGGCATGGTAGTGATTCAATGGTAACTATTCCCTGTCCATGATGGAGCTGGGTCAGTCTAATTGAGCCACAGGTTAAACTCTTCAGTAAATTTAGCTCCTTTGATCTCTCCTAGGCAGTGACACGACCTCCCAACAAGAATTCACTTCCTGCCTAAAGGAGACTCTGAGTGGCCTAGCCAAAAATGCCACCGACCTTCAGGTGAGGGGGAGAGGTAGGGACCACATGGTGCTGCTTCCAGACAGTTCCTTGGCTGAGTCTCCAAGGATAGACCCTTGAGAACCTTTCCTGGACTGTTTCTGCCTCTGTTTTGCTTAGGCCAGTTTAGATGCTACTTTCATGCCTGAGATAGGGACAAGTATCCCAAGATGCAATAATGTTGCTCAGTTCTCTGCTTTTCTTTCTAGAACTCAGGCATGTCCGAGGAAGAGCTGACCAAGGCCATGGAAGGGCTGGGAATAGACGAGGGTGAGGGTGATGGGAACATCTTACCCATCATGCAGAGCATCATGCAGAACCTGCTATCCAAGGACGTGCTCTACCCCTCACTGAAGGAGATCACAGACAAGGTGTGTGCCCTCCAGTCTATTCTCCCTCACTCCATGCCTCTACTCTTGGGGGCTGCTCTGTCTCCTTGGAGTCAGAAAAGCAGTACAAGCCCCTATATTTTCCCCCTCTGCTTCTTTGTTTGGAGCCTGGAGAGTTGGAGGAAGTGGTATCTCTTAGAAGAATGAAGTAGCCCTAGTCAGGATCTCAAAGGTAGAAAAGGGAGGCCCTTCAACTCTGTAGTCACCCTGTCATTATCAACAGCATCTTTTTTGCATTTCTCCCTCATTCACTTTTGTGAAAGGGTATACAGAGAACATACTGGGCTAATGCTGTTGACAGCTTAAGAGGCACTGAAATGACTGTAGTTTTACTGGAGAGAGAAAATTCAGAACAGGCACTTTTCAGTGGCTACAGCACCGTGGGCGGTGGTACATGGTATGCACGCCAGTGGGCCAGGGCTGTGAAACAGATTTTACAAGCTGAGAATGCTGTTTACATCTGTAAAGCCTATGAACATGAAACAAACAAGAAAGAACACGTGACAGACCGTATGTGGCTCTCCCCAAATCTCTGGCTGGAAGTGCTGATTGACACTGCTAAGAGTCAGACTGCTGCTCAAACTGAACTCACCTGCTCAGCTCTTCCTACTCCTTGCTCATGGTCTTTTCTCTCCTCAGTACCCTGAATGGTTACAAAGTCATCAAGAGTCTCTCCCTGCAGAGCAGTTTGAAAAGTTTCAGGAACAGCACAGCGTCATGGGCAAGATCTGTGAACAGTTTGAGGCAGAGACCCCTGGCGACAGCGAGGCCACCCAAAAGGCGCGTTTCGAGACGGTGCTGGATCTCATGCAGCAGGTCAGGCAGGCTTCCTTGCCATCCGCCGGGCATAGGCTCTCTCTTGACGTGTCACATAAACAAAGTATCTAGGAAGGCTGTCTGCCCCACGGAAAAGCAAGCGTGGTCCCAGGAAAAAGAAGATTCCTGGCTCAGAGTCTTCTTTGGGGCTGCAAAGTGGTTGTCTGGGACTTTCTGTATCTTAGTATCTTCTTCCTTTTTCAGTTACAGGATTTAGGCCATCCTCCAAAAGAGCTGGCTGGGGAGATGGTGAGTATTATCTCTCATAGACTTTGATCTGAAGGTCCAGAATTCTGGGACCTTTATTAGATCGACTGCCAGGGATGAGTTTTTGTAAGCCCTGGCTTGAAATGGGAACAACCCCATGTGACTGCCTTTCTCTTTTCTCTAGCCTCCTGGCCTCAACTTTGACCTGGATGCCCTCAATCTGTCAGGCCCACCAGGCGCCAATGGCGAGCAGTGTGTGGTCATGTGAAGCACCACAGCTCTCCTCCCTGCTGCGCAGCTCTGGAAGTCCTCTGGAGGCAGGATGTCGTCTGAGCAGTAGCCTACCTCTGCTCTCTGTTGTCCCACCCATGGTTGTGCCATACCAGCTGGGGCTTATGTCTTCCTTGGAATAAGGCCCATTCTGAAGGCCGTTTCCATGGTTTGCTACTGGCAAAGGCCCATTGCCTGTTGGGGGTTGGAGGAGGTAACCTTCTTCCCTCTCCTCAAATGTTCCAGATACAACCACACTGATGTCCACCTTGCACCCTGGGTCTTTGTGCCTTGTCTCTCCCCACTCTCTTGGACCTAGGGAGCAAGGAAAGAGTCATGGGACTGGAGTTCCTTTGGAAAAAGCTTTGGGGGAGTGTATCCAAGTAGGGGTTGGGGTGGAAAATTGGCCCAGGCTAGTGCTGGAGGTCAGTCATCTTCCGTCTTCAGAGAGACCCTTCTGAGCTGTTAGAAGGGAGGCAGCGGGCCTTTTGCCTCTATCCCAGCAGGGCTGAGAGAGGCTGTTCTCAAGTTCTGAGCCTGCAGTAGTTGTGTGAACTGGGGCTCCAACCATGACCTTGCTCTGCCCCAGCCTCTCTTATCTCTTCTTTTTCTAAATACTGTTTTTTTTCTCCCCTTCCCCCCATTCCACTACCCTCCCTGGCAGACACAGGATCACAGTATCAGGTCTAGGAGATGAAGGTCTGTTCTTCCTCAGGTACATGGGCCTTTGGAAGATATCTGATTCTGTCCCCTGATTCAGGGGGTTCTTAGGGAAGCGGTTAGGGCCCAGCCTGGTCTGTTATCCTAAGTAATTAATAAATGTTCTGAGTGGGACTGTGGCTGTCTTATCATCCAGGTTTCCTCTAATGCCCTTCAGCTTCTGTGGCTGCAGTGTGGGTTCTTTCTGTAGGCTGTTCCATATTGGAGTCTCCCCCTCTCCAACTCAGTCTGCAGCAGTGTGGGCAGAGGATCCAGCAGCCCTTTTTCCTTGTCTAGTTCGAGTGTCCTGGCTTGGGAAGCCCTTGATTGGCATTTAACATGTGATATCATTAATGTTTATGTTAGTAATATATCATTTAACTTTATGTTGTGAAACTTTTGAGTTTACTTCTTTGTGCTCACTGTGCCCTTTTCTGAAGGAGCCAGGGGGGTCTTAGCTGCCATATGCTGTAGCCATTCTGCCCAGACCACCTGCTACCCTCGCTCAGCCACAGAAAGCAACCTCCCGGGCCAGGCGGTGGTGCACCTGATTAAGCGCACACATTAGAGTGTGCAAGAGATGCATCTGATTGAGTGCACATGTTACAATGCACAAGGACTTGGTTTCAAGGGTCCCTCCTCCCCATCTGCAGGGGGAAAGTTTCATGAGTGGTAAAGAAGTCCTGCAGGTGTATCTTTTTTCCTCTCACATCCCGCTTCCTCTCAATTTGTGGTTGTCTCTATCAAATAAATAAAGATAATAAAAAAAAATGGCATCATAGAGTGTGCAGGGACCCAGGTTCAAGCCCCTCGTCCCAACCTGCAGGGGGAAAAAGCTTCACAAGTTGTGAAGCAGGGCTGCAGATGACTCTCTTGTCTCACTCCCTCTCTAATTCCTCCTTCCCTCTCAATTTCTGTCTATCAAATATATAAAGATAATAAACATTAGGGGGCTGGGTGGTGGCGCACCTGGTTGAGCGCACATGTTACAGTGCTCAAGGACCTAGGTTCGAGCCCCCAGTCCTCACCTGCAGGGGGAAAACTTTGCAAGTGGTGAAGCAGTGTAGCAGGTGTCTCTCTGTCTCTCACCCTCTCTATCCCTCCTTTTCCTCTCTGATTTCTGTCTCTATCCAATAAATAAAATAAACAAACAAAAGAAAGCAGCCTCCCAAGCGAATTCATATTCATCACTAAGTCCCACCCAGTCATCACCGGTTCCACTGAATCCCAGCATAGCATGATCCTCTGGATGGAAACTTCACCCATTTCAGCCTCACATTCTGTAGTTCTGGCAAGGCAGGAGATGCTCTTGAGGCTAGGGGCTGAGTCTGAACTCTTCAAGAGGCAAGAGAAGGGCATACAGACACATACCTCAAATGGCTAAAATTCTTGTAGCTTCATCCCAAAACTGGACAAGAATAGAGACCACGAGGGACAGGTAGAAAATGTACACAAGGGAGCCAGGTGGTAGCTTAGTGGCTTAAGCGCACATGGCACAAAGCACCAGGACTAGTGCAAAGATTCTGTTTTGAGCCCGGCTCCCCACCTGCAGGGGGGTCGCTTCACAGGCGGTGAAGCAGGTCTCTGGGTGTCTTATCTTTCCCTCCTCTCTCGATTTCTCTCTGTCCAATCCAACAATAGTAATAACAATAATAACGATAACAAGGGCAACAAAAAGGATAAATAGCCTTCAGGAGCAGTGGATTTGTAGTGTAGGCACCAAGCCCCAGCAATAACCCTAGAGGCAAAATTAACACCTACTCAAGAGCCACTGCTTGGGGGCCAGGCGGTGGTAATACACCCGGTTAAGCATACATGGGGTGAAGCGCAGGGACCAGCGAAAGGATCCCAGTTAGAGCCCACCTGCAGGAGGGTTGCTTCACAAGCAGTGAAGCAGGTCTGCAGGTGTATTATCGTTCTCTCCCCCTCTGTCTTCCCCTCCTCTCTCTCTCTGTCCTATCCAACAGACAGCAGTAACAAGTGGAAAAAATGGCCTCCAGGAGCAGTGTATTCATAGTGCAGGCACCAGCCCCAGGGATAACCCTGGAGGCAAAAAAAAAAAAGAAAAGCCACTGCCTGCCACCCTGCAGTTTGCTTTGAAGGCTTCTCACTTATGCTGAATCCAAGTCCTCATGGGTGGGGTACAAGTGCCTTCATCCACTTGCATTTTTTTATATTTATTTATTCCCTTTTTTTTGTTGCCCTTGTTTTATTGTTGCAGTTATCATTGTTGTTATTGATGTCATTGTCATTGGATAGGACAGAGAGAAATGGAGAGAGGAGGGGAAGACGGGGGGGGGGGGGGGAGGAGAGAAAGAGATACCTGCAGACCAGCTTCACCACCTGTGAAGCAACTCCCCTGCAGGTGGGGAGCTGGGGGCTTGAACCAGGATCCTTGTGCTTTGCGCCACATGCACTTAACCCACTGCGCTACTGCCCGACTCCCCACCCACTTGAATTTTGTCCCCAAGCTACTCGTCCATTTTTATTTAACCTTGGGTTACTCTCTGCTCCGTAAATACTGTTTGGATTATTCTAGGAGGATGGAATTGTCCTCAGTTTGTGGACTAAACGATCAGGCTTTTGTTTTACAAATATCTTGCCCTCAGTACATTAATGTGTGTCCCACCCAATGCCCCCCACTACCACATAAATCTGACATCACCCAAAACAGCCAGATCCTACCCAGTGCTTGAAGTTTATAGCAATGTCAAAATTCTGAAGGGTTTCTAATTTTTTCTTTTCTTGTTGCTCTTTTTATTTTATCACTATTATCATTTACTATTGTTTATTGTTATTATTTTTTTGCAGAGTACTGCTCAGCTCTGGCTTATGGTGATACTAGGGATTGAACCTGGGACCTTGGAGCCTCAGGAAGTAAAACTGCATGACCATTGTGATCTCTCCCCTCCACCCCCTTTTTTATTTCTTTTCTTTTTTTAAGTTTTTTAAAAAATATTTATTTTCCCTTTTGTTGCCCTTGTTGTTTTATTGTAGTTGTTATTATCGTTGTTATTGATGTTGTCGTTGGATAGGACAGAGAGAAATGGAGAGAGGAGGGGAAGACAGAAGGGGAGAGAAAGATAGACACCTGCAGACCTGCTTCACCGCCTGCGAAGTGACTCCCCTGCAGGTGGGAAGCTGGGGGATCAAACTGGGATCCTTACTCCGGTCCTTGCACTTTGTGCCACATGTGCTTAATGTGCTGCACTACCACCCGACTCTTTTTTTCTTTTTCTTTTTTTTTTTTTAACCAGAACACTGTTCAGTTCTGGCTTATGGTGGTGCAGGGGATTGAACCTGAGACTTTGGAGCCAGCCTCAGGCATGAGAGTCACTTTGCATAATCATTAAGTTATCTACCCCCGCCTTTCTTTCTCTCTTTCTCTCTCTCTTCCTTCCTCCCTTCCTTCCTTTCTTTCTCGAGAGAGAGGCCAGAGTATCACTCTAGTATATGAGCTGGGAGTTGAACTTAGGAATTCATGCTGTACTGCTCCCAGGATTTCCCAGTGGAATCCTTTTTAAAATCCTTTTAGATAGATGAAAGACACAAGACATCACAAACACCACTGCATCTCAAGTGAAGCCTCTACCTTGTATGGTGTTCCCATGTGGCAGTCAGCACCCAAACTTGGGTCCTCAAATGTGGTAAAAAGTCTGTGTTCTGCAGAGTGAGCCATCTCTTGGCCCCCAATACTCTTTTTTTCTTTTTTTTTTGCCTCCACGGTTATCACTGGGACTCAATCCCAGCACTATGAATCCACTGCTCCTGGCAGCCATTTTTTCCACTTTATTGGCTAGGACAGAGAGAAATAGAGAAGGGAAGGAGAGAAAGATAAACACCTGCAGCTCTGCTTCACCATTCATGAAATGGACCCCCTTCAGTTGGGGAACTGGACTGAAACCTGGACCCTTGTGTGGGCCCTTGAAGTTCACTGCGAGTGCTACTGTCTGGCAACCCCACACTCATTTCTTAACTCATTATACTGCAGCCTCATAAAACAGTCCAGCACAGGCCTGCAAATCCTATGTGAGTAGTACTGCTTTGGGGATCCCTCTTGTCTCTGTCAGCTAGACAGGTGCATTTCTGTACTTGGAGCTCCCCTGTGTGAAGACTGCCTCTGTGGAACTCTTTAGCATTAACATGCCGCTGTAAAGCCACAGCTAGTATTATACTTTTATTTATCTATCTATTTTCCCATTTGTTGCCCTTGTTTTTTATTGTTGTTGTAGTTATTGTTGATGTCATCATTGTTGGATAGGACAGAAAGAAATGGAGAGAGGGGGAGAGAAGGATAGACACCTGCAGACCTGCTTCACTGCTTGTGAAGCCACCCCCCTGCAGGTGGGGAGCCAGGGGCTCAAACCGGGGTTCTTACACCGGTTCTTGCACTTGGTGCCACGTGCGCTTAACCTGCTGCATGCACTACAGCCCAACCCCCAGCTGGTATACTTCTAACCTTCTTTCTGCTGCTTAAAAATAACTATAGCCTGGGGCTGGGTGGTGGCACACCTGGATGAGCACACATGTTACAATGTACAAGGACCCAGGTTCGAACCCCTAGTCCCCACCTGCAGGGGGAAAGCTTCACAAGTGGTGAAGCAGGGCTGCAGATGACTCTGTGTCTCTTCCTATTACCCCCTTCCCTCACGATTTCTGGCTATCTCTATCCAATAAATAAATAAAGATAATTTAAAAAATAACCATAGCCCATATGAAAGATCCAAGTTCAGGCCTATAGCACCCACCTGCAGGGGGGAAACTTCATGAATCATGAAGCAGTGTTGGCAGGTGTCTCTTTCTTCCCTATCCCTCTCTGTCTTGCCAGAAAAGAAAAAGGGCAAGGGGAAATGACTGCTATAGAAGAGGTGGAGTCATCATGTAAGCACTGAGCCCCAGTGGCAAATCTTAAATAAGAATGAGGCTGGGGAGACAGCATAATGTTGATGCAAAAAGACTCCTGTCTGACGCACCAAGATCCTAGGTTCAATCCCGAGCACCGCCATAAGCCAGAGTTAACAGTGCTCTGGTGTCTCTCTCTCTCCCCACCCGCATCTCTGTAATTAAATAAAACACGACACAGCCTGGGAATGTGGGGTAGTATCTATAGCAGTGAACTTGGAAGCATTGAACTTGGCATTGCATGTGCCAGAGTAATGCTCTGGTTCTTTATTCTTTCTTGTGGTAATAAAAATTTAAAAGGGAACAGAACCATGAGAGGATCAGGTGGTGGTACACCTGGCAGAGTACACACGTTACCATCTAAGATGACCCAGTTTACCCTGGTCCCCTTCTGCACAGAGGAAACTTCACAAGCGGAGCAGTCCTGTAGGTGTCTTTCCTTTTTCCCCTGTCACCCATGAAGGAAGAAGGTGATAGTGGGGTGTGTGTGTGTATGTGTGTTCATCATGAATGGTGACATCAGGCAGGTGCAAAGCCCCAGCAATAACCTTGGTGACAAACTTGACATTGATTAGGTGTGGGCTGTGTGTGAAGTCTTCATTCTGCTCTCAAATTTTACTTTATTTTTCCTTTGGATGGAAGCAGAGAGAGTGAAAGAGAGCAAAGCATCTAAGTTTCCTGCAATGCTGTGAAGGCTAAGCTCGAAACTGGGTGGTAAACATGGCAAAGACGCACACTATTCAAGTGAGCTATTTCACTGGTTCTGTTCTCAAACTTTAAAGGAGCTGATCCCCTTTGTTTTAAAACCTTGTATGTTAGAGACTGGCAGAACTAGGTGGTGGCCACCTGGTTAAGTGCACACATTACAGTGCTCAAGGACCCAGGTTTAAGCCGCTGGTCCCCACCTTTAGGGAGAAAGCTTCATGAGTGGTAAAGCAGGGCTGCAGGTGTCTTCTGACTCTTTCCCTAGCTTCCCTTCCCCTCTCAATTTCTGTCTCTAAAAAAAAAAAAAAAAAAAAAAAAATTTAAAAATAAAAAAGGAACCGGCTATTTGGATGGTTATACAAACTGAAAATTAAGAATCTGTTATTAGGATACATTCTCCTGTGATGCAGGAACCTCCTGGCAAGGAGACCATAACACAGTTATTGTTGATGTTTTAGGGGCTTGATGAATGGCATTGACCCCCCAGTAAACCAAGCTGAGATGATGGAAGATCCAGGAAATGATCCAAACACCAAATCTTTGAGAAGACTACAAGTGGCTGCTTTTGTAGGGGAAGGTTGTGCACAGATGTTGTGTAAGAACTGGTGCTAGCTCCTGGTAGCAGAGTTGATGGTAGGGAGTCAGTGCAGCAGAGGCCAGGTCTCGGGAGCAACATAGTGAATTTCTGCCAGAGTGCCAGGATTAGAGTGGAGATGGTTAAAAGAACCAGCTGGTCCTGCGGACCACATGAACAGCCAGGGATGGTGATTCACATGTAACTAACATCAAGAATGAAAAGAAGGCTGAAGTCAGTGACTTCAAAGAAAAGTCATACTTCTTGCTGCTCTCAGATTTAGTCCACCCAAGAATATAGCTACTGACTTCCTTATTAGCAAATGACTGGGGAATGTGGTGATAGGACCACTGGTAGAGTCAGCCACACACTAGTGGAGAATTGTCAGCTTAGGTTGGAAATTGGGGATATCAGACTGACACATGGTGAGGGAAGAAAATCATAGCACCTCCTGCCTAGTCACAGTAGAGAAGTAGGGGGGTCAGAGGTCAGATAATATATGGAACATTTGCCCAAATGTCTCACAGTCCATCCGAATCCCTACTGCATGGTCACCTTTCTAGGTTCCCTGTGTATTATCAGATTGTATATAATTGGCAGTTGGCAGAAAGACCTGAAGCTGCACACTCATCTGTGTCAAGATAGAAAATACTGCTGTTGGGAGTCAAGCAGTAGCGCAACGGGTTAAGCGCATGTGGCGCAAAGCGCAAGGACTGGCTGAAGAATCCTGGTTTGAGCCCCGGCTCCTCACCTGCAGGGGAGTCGCTTCACAGGTGGTAAAGCAAGTCTGCAGGTGTCTGTCTTTCTCTCCCCCTCTGTCTTTCCCTCCTCTCTCCATTTCTCTTTGTCCTATTCAACAACGATGACATCAATAACAACAACAATAACTACAATGATAAAAAAAACAAGGGCAACAAAAGGGAATAAATAAAATAAAAAATGCCGGGCTAGCGTCACTGGAGAGAGAGACTCTGGAACTCGTGGCTGAGTGGGAACGCAATGCAATGTCTTTTATTGATCAAAGAAAACGCATTCATATCTTTTGAAATGGAAGTGGCAGGTCGGAAAAGGAAATGGCTAGGAGAGGGAGTGGAGAGAAGAAAAGAGCGTGAAGGTAGCAAGCTTCCATCTAACCAGTGGGGATTAAACCAATATCCTGCAGACAGGGCGGGTTTCAGGCAAAACAATGATTATGTAAACAGACCACAGCATCAAGCAATGCAGGGGACCTGGCATAATGACCAACAAAAAAATATTAAAAAGAAAAGAAAATACTACTGTGTTCTTGGATTTCTTGTTGGGACCCATTCCACAGAGTCGGGGATAGAGCCCTTTAACCAGGCTTTTTAAAGGCTTGTCCAGTAGTTTAGAGCATCCTGGGACATTCTCTCTACAGTAAAAGCCCCTGTTTGTGGCCAGGGAGGTGAGGTGGCTCAGTGAGTAGTGTGCAAGGTACTGGGTTCAAGCCCCTAGTCCTCACCTGCAGGGGAGAAGTTCCGCTAGTGGCGAAGCAGTACTGCCGATGTCTTTTGTCTCTTCCTCTCCTTCCCATCTGAATTTCTCTCTGTCCTATCCAACAAATAAAATTTATTAAAAAAAAATACACACATATATATGGCCGAGGAGACAGCATAATGGTTATGCAAAAAGACTTTCAAGCCTTAGGCAAGGTCTCAGATTCAGTGCTCAGCACCACCATAAGCCAGAGCTGAGCAGTGCTCTGGTAAAAAATAAAACAAAAGGTGGGCGTCGGGTGGTAGGTAGCACAGTGAGTTAAGCGCAGGTGGCACAAAGTGCAAGGATTGGCATAAAGATCCAGGTTCAAGGCCCCGGCTCCCCACCTGCAGGGGAGTCACTTCACAGGCAGTGAAGCAAGTCTGCAGGTGTCTATCTCCCCCCCCTCTGTCTTCCCCGTCTCTCTCCATTTCTCTCTGTCCTATCCAACAATGATGACATCAATAACAACAACAACTACTACAACAATAAAACAACAAAGGCAACAAAAGGGAATAAATAAATATAAAAATATTTTTTTAAAAAAGGGCGGGGGTAGATAGCCTAATGATTATGCAAAGAGACTCTCATGCCTGTGGTTCCAAAGTCCCAGGTTCAATCCCCTGCACCACCATAAGCCAGAGCTGGGCAGTGCTCTGGTGTTTCTCTCTCACTCTTTCAAATAAAAAAATAAAACAAAAAAAAATTAAAAGAAATAAAAAATAAAAAGTGAGTCAGGCAGTAGCACAGTGGGTTAAGCGCACGTGGCACGAAGCACAAGGACTGGCATTAAGGATCCTGGTTTGAGCCCCCGGTTCCCCACCTGCAGGAGAATCACTTCACAGGTGGTGAAGCAGGTCTGCAGGTGTCTATCTTTCTCTCCTCCTCTCTGTCTTCCCCTCCTCTGTCCATTTCTCTCTGTCCTATCTAACGATGAAATCAATAACAACAACAATAATAGCTACAAGAACAATAAAAAACACAAGGGCAACAAAAGGGAAAATAAAACCAAAAACAACAACAACAACAAAATAAAATACATATATGAAAGAAAGGAAAGAGAAGTAATATGTTTGGGAAGAAGCCAAAGCAGACTTGGTGGACATGAGCAAGTGAAATTGAGCAGGTGCCCCAGTGTACACATTCCCAATATTTGCTGCTCTAATACTTTTAACTTCTCTACTTGGCAACAGGAGACTTTGTCAACCAACAACCAGGCCTGCCTGCTTCCTGGGTTTGCACTGGGTGTCAGGACAATATGAATGTAGGTTACTACTTCTCTACCACACATCAGGAGTGTTCCTGAAAGACTAGGGTTGGGGGAGTCCTCTTGGAGCAAGACTTGAGGGAAACTGTTCACTGTTTAGAGGCAAGTGGCTTGAGAGGAGGACAATTATGAGCTCCCATCAGTGACCAGGAGCCCAACAGGAGTAAGACAGGAAAATGGATCTAGATAGGCCTGGGGAAGTTTTCAGCCAACAGTGGTAAGGAGAAAACAAAAGGACAGAACAATCACACTTTTTCTAGTGCTAAATAGTAATCAAATAGCCAGGGTGGATCAGGACATCCTCACTCATCCCAGTCCTTAGCATGCTCATGAGTAGAACAGAGATGGAGCTACTTACTGACCTCTTAGCATGCTGTGCTTTGAATCCACCAAGTCCACTTAAACTTCAAATCTCTGTACTTGCTGCTCCTGCTTGGAAAGTTCTTTACCCAGTCTCTCACATTACATGTTATCTTGAAGAGCTTTCCCTGAACTCCCTTTGTGAGAGAGCACAGCTAACCAGATACCTGACTTTATCCTGCTCTATCTCCCTTCTTGGTACTCTGCAACTGAGCATTGATTACTATCTGTGTGTCTGCTCCTCCTAGAGTAATAGGTAAGATCTATGCATGCAGGAATGGTGGGTTTAGTGTCTGTCTTACCAGAGGCATCATAAACGTCACAGCTTGTGTCTAAATAAATGTTGTCTGAAGTAATCACTGCGGTGGAGTAAAAGAGAAATTTATTAAAAAACTGAGGGTCCAGGCATAGACAGGTTTGGTCTATTTACATAGACCAAAGGAAGAATACTCACTTCTTTAGAAAAGAAGGCAGTCGAACTAGTTCATTTTCCAATGTTTTTATTTAAGGGAGGTTGGCCTCTTAGCAGATTTAGCTAACTGCCAAAGGAGAAACAATGTTCACAACATCCAAAGCCATTCCTAGATTTTAGAGCTACTGTTTAGGAAGATGTGAGGCTCAAAGGTTATTTATTTACCTCTTACCCTGAAAGTGCCGTGATGGACTAAGGATGCCAGACCATCAATTGAGTTCACGGTTCACAGGCACGGCGGAAGGGTGGGCTCCGACTGCGGGTTCTCCTACCACCATCCCTTTGCTCTTCTCTCCAGGGGTCTGAGCAACAAGAGGACCACAGGGAGGTAACATCTTCCAAGTTCTGGTCCTTGGATGTACGCATATCCAACAGAAAGCCAGCTACGTCTTGCAGAGGAAAAGGCACGCGGAGAACGCAGCCTTTAACGCCAAGTGCTCAGGAACCATCATTAAGTCCGAACTCACCATCTGCCCAGGGACTTCCCGTGTGCGCACGCGCCGCTCGCGTCGGCTGCGGTCTCTCCCCGCACCCTGCGGCTCCGCCCCTCGCTGCACCTTGTCGCAAATGGACCACAAAGCGCTGCTGCGCATGCGCCTGGGGGAGCAGGGAGATAGCGGCCGTGAGCCGTGTAAGATGGCGCCTGCAGAGGGCCAGGCGCCCGGGCCCGGGCCAGTCGGAGCGACCGCGGGAAAAAGGAGGATCCTAAACGGGGAGCGGGTGGCCGAGCCCCGCCGACTCTCTTGCCTGTGACCTCCCGGCGGACCGCCATCACCCCCTTTGGTCCGTGTTCCGCCGCGGCCGGCCTGTCCCCTCAGCGTGCCTCTGACCTCGCTCCTCACCCCGAGCACCGCCTCCTCCCGGGTCAGCCTCGGTCCCCGGGGAAGCGGGTCCCGTCGGCCGGCCAGTTGAGGTGCCCAGGTGGGGACGCGTCCCGCGACTCGACCCCGGGCCCTTCCCGCCCCTCCCCCAACGGGCGGCTCGAGAGCCTGGTGTCCGGCGCCCCAGGCGTTGTCAGCGGCCGGTCCTCGCTCGTCTGCCCCCGGGGGTGCCCCGTC
The DNA here is from genome assembly GCF_950295315.1 of Erinaceus europaeus. Lineage (NCBI taxonomy): Eukaryota > Metazoa > Chordata > Mammalia > Eulipotyphla > Erinaceidae > Erinaceus > Erinaceus europaeus. The sequence goes on from NC_080170.1 coordinate 38,898,711, forward strand.
CGGGTTTGGGGGGGCTGGCAACTCGGGCCGGGAGCCCTGGGGTGCAGCTTCTTAGCAAGTGGTGAGTGAGGGGTCCTCCATACCTGGGGGAACGTGGCTTCCTGTGCTTGTCACTTGTGCCCCCAGGCATTGGAGCCCGTTGGTCCTTCATCGTTGGAAATTTGAAAAGCATCGCTTGCATTCACGCTGCCGGTGTTGTGTTTGGCTAAGACAACCCCCCCTCCACCCCCTACTTTGCACTGAAACTGTAACTCTGCTTAGTCTTTCAGAGAATCTGCAGACCCGCCTGCCCGGCAGCTCAGCCCCGACCCTGCTGCTCTGAAGAGGAGAGGTGAGTTGGGTGAAAGCATGAAATTCCCTGCTCACACGGCCCCCTGGGCTGGCTTTAAACGGGGCGGGCGGGGGCCACCACAGTTTTCTTCCCAAAGAGTTGGGGTATTGTTTTTGGCAGGACTCCAGCTCCGTTTACTTGTAGCTTTGGTGTTGCCTACTTTGGGGGTGGGGTGAGGGAGTCATGTTTCTTACATTGTTAGGCCTGGAGTGAGTTTGCCTGAGTCCCTCTGTTCAGGCCTTTGTCAAATCAGGTCTCTCTCCCTGGCTCAGGGCACTGGGTTGGTGTTTCTTGCATGGCAGAGAATATGCTACTGCCAGGGAGTGATGAGTGATGCTTTCTTCAGCTGGTGTGTAGGTTCAGTTCCCCTCAGCATCACAGCTTTTCTGGGACATGTGGTAAATTTGAGCTATGAATTTATTTATTTATTTTTTTTAAACCAAAGCACTGCTCACCTCTGGCTTACAGTGGTGTAGGGGATTGAACCTGGGACTTTGGAGCCTCAGGTGTGAGAGTCTCTTTACATAACCATTATATCTATGCCTGCCCCTGAAAGATTTTTTTAAAACTTATTTTATTATAACTTATTTTATTTGATAGAATAGAGAAGCTTAGAGGGAGGTGGGTGATAGGAAGGTAGGGAGACAGGGGGGCTGGGTGGGGTGCACCAGTTAAGTGCACATAGTACAAACTGCCAAGGATCCCAGTTCCAGCCCTAGCTCCCCACCTGCAGGTGGGGGAGAGGGGGATCCCCTTCACAGGTGGTGAAGCAGGTCTATAGGTGTCTCTTTCTCTCCCTCTTGCTACCTTCCCCTCCCCCCTCAGTTTCTCTCTGTCCTATCCAATATAAATGGAAAAAATGGCCACCAGGAGCATGGATTTATAGTGCTATCACTGAGCCTCTCTCTGGAGACAGAGGCCTGCAGACCTGCTTCACTGCTTGTGAAGCTTTCCCCCTGCAAGTGGGGACTGGTGGCCTTGAACCCAAGTCCTTGCACTAACTATAATGTATGCACTTAACCAGGTCCTCCAGCAAACCTGTTCCCCTCCCTCCCCCGAAAGATTTTTTTAAAAAGTGTTTATCTCTTTTCCCAGTGATCTGGAGAGTAGCACAGGCTAGTGCCAGAGGTAGTCAGCACACTTGAAAATGAATGTTGTTAGACCTGTGGGTTTCTAGGAGTAGAGCGCAGTGCTGTGGTTGAGGTCTGTGGGACTAAACAGAGGCCTGGCCAGCTCTCAATGTTGTCATGATTCGTAGCAGGGAAGGACTGCATGTAGCATTGGTGAGTGTTGCTCTATCTGGTTTCTGATGAGAAAGCAATCATTGGGAACTGGCATAAGGTTATTAGTGACCCGGGGCCAGGTGGTGCACACCTGGTTGAGCCACGCACATTACTGTGCGCAAGGACCTGAGTTCTAGCCCCTGGTACCCACATGCAGGGGGAAGGTTCACAGGGTGAAACATTGCTGCTGGCGCTTTTCTCCCTCCCTGTCTCCCTTTACCTTCCTACTTCTCTGTCTCTATGCAAAATAAATAAATATTAAGAAAGATTATTAGGGGCCAGGTGTCTGCGTATCAGTAAGAAGAAATACACCCTTTAGAGCTGGGTAGGCCTGACTTTACATGCTGAATTAAGCTTGTAGTTAGCAATGTGATCTTGGACAAGTTACAACTTCTGATAAATTTCCGTGTCTCTAAAAGTGGGTTAATATCAGTTACTGCACAGGGTCACAGTTACTATTGTATGAGGAGACCTATATAAACCTCTGTTGTAATGACTTTCACTTGATGGACGCTGAAAAAAATCTTTTCTAATCTCTTTACACATTATTGATGCAGAGTTGAAAAAATTACATGTCCATTTAAATTTCTTTGTATTTTGTTTTCTGATAGGCTTTTTTGTTTTTTTCTAGTTCATTTTCATTTGATTAGCTTAGGTTTTTTTTTTTTTTTTTTTTAAGATTTATTTATTACATATGAGGGGGAGAGTCCCATGAGGCAGAGAGAAGCCAAGGCACCTCTTTGGCACGTGTGTGCTAGGCATTGACCCAGGGACTGCAGGGATGAAAGAAAGTCTGTTGTTCTACCAGTCAAGCTGTTAGCCCAGCTACTAGGTGTGTGGCTGCTAGTAGTGTGGTTGCTGTTTGGGGATTCAGGTCAGTCAATTTTGTAGTGTTTGTGTGAACTCATTTTTTTAAAAAATTGTATTTATTATTGAATAGAGACAGCCAGAAATTGAGAGAGGAGGGAGAGATAGAGAGACAGAGAGACACCTGCAGCCCTGCTTTACCACTTACGAAGCTTGCCCCTGTAGGAGGGGACCAAGGGTTTGAACCCGGGTCCTTGTGCACTATAATGTGAACACTTAACCAGGTGAGTCACTGCCTGGCCCCATGTGAACTCATTCGTAAAGTATCCATAGAACCTGGTATGCATTACTTCCTTCTTAATCACTCTGGAGCACACCTGATTATAATTACTGTAAGGATGGGGGTAGATAGCATAATGATTATGCAAAGAGACCTTCATGCCTGAGGCCTTCAAAGTCCCAGGTTCAGTCCCCTGCAGAGCTGAGCAGTGCTCTGGTAAAGAAAAAAAAAAAATACCGTGTAAGTACTGAATTCCTTTCCTTTCTGCTGCTTGCCGTGGAGGGAGTACTTGTTCCCCAAGCCTTTGGGTTCTGCAGGGATCATCAATAGATAGTCAAAGAATTGGGTCCTGAAAAAGTCTTCTTTCTCTCTTTTTTTCTGAAGTGACTCACTAGGGATTTAGGATAGCAAAAACAACAACAACAACAATTTTTTTTAAAGTTCTCAGCTGGATCATCTTAGTAACATGATTGCACAAATGAAAAGTTCTTGGCTGGGTAGATAACATAATGCTTACACAAAAAACTTTAATGCTTGAGGCACCCAAGTCCCAGGTTCAATCTCTAGCAACACCAGAGTTGAGCAGTGCTCTAGTTTTTCTCCATGTGTATCTCTTTCTCATTAATGTAAAATAAAATATTTTTTTAAAAGAAAGAAAAGTTCTCTTGTTGATTTCTACATCTTTTGGGGGAAGGCAGGGACCCTTAAAAATTATGTTGATTGTGATGAAAGCAACTTTCCTTGTTCAAGTCAGTGGTCTTCCTTAGTGTTGATTAGCATTCACTCCCAGGGTCTGAATTCTCCATTGGATAGAGGTTGGTGAGGAGGGCTGAGGTGACATTTAATTTTTTTTTTTTTATTTATACAAAGAAAACATTGACTAAACCATAGGATAAGAGAGGTACAACTTCACACAATTCCCACCACCAGACCTCTGTATCCCATCCCCTCCCCTGATAGCTTTCCTATTCTTTAACCCTCTGGGAGTATGGACCTGAGATCATTGTGGGATGCAGAAGGTAGAAGGTCTGGCTTCTGGAATTGCTTTCCCAGTGAACATGGGTGTTGGCAGGTCGATCCATACTGAGGTGACATTTTTATCATTTGTATGTTTATGTGGTCTGTAGGTCTGTGCTAGGCAAAGGGGTGGGAGTAGGGAGGAGAAGAAATATGTTGAAAAAGCTTGACTGCAACTATCATTCACATTCTGGGTCAGAACCCCTGTCCTCCAAGAATTTCAGTTTATGTTCCAGGTAACATCTGTATATAGTGAGTCAGTATTCTTAGTCTGTGAACCACAAGTGTAAAATTATTATTTTTGTATATTGTTTCTTGGACAGATATATATAGGGGAGGGTGAGATAGAGGAGAGATAAAGAGACACCTGCAGTACTGCTTCACCAGTTGGGAAGCTTCCCCCCTGCAAGTGGAAATTGGGGGATTGAACCTGGGTCCTTGTACTTTGTAACATGCACTGTACAGGGTATGCCACTACCCAGCCCCTACACAGCTGTAAACTTTTATTGCTGCTAAGATTTTTATCTTGGGAGTGTTGTGTAAGTAAGGTTTATTGAATCTTACTAGAAAGTAGCTCCTATGGTGACTGAAATGGGATGCCTGGTATGATGTGACCTAAATTCCCACTCCCAACCTAACAGGACATTTTCTTTAGTCTGTTAAAGATGTAAAAAAAAAACTCCAGTGGGCTGGGGAGATAGCATAATGGTTATGCAAAAAGACTTTTTTTTTTTTTTCTTTTTCTTTTTTTTAATAACCAAAGCACTGTTCACCTCTGACTTATGGTAGTGCAGGGAGATTGAACCTGGGACTTTGGAGCCTCAGGCATGAAAGTCTCTTTGCGTAACTGTTATGCTATCTACCCCCTCCCTTCCCACCCCCAAAACCTCCCCCCTCCTGCAAAAAGACTTACAAGCCTGAGATTCAGTCCCTAGCACCACCATAAACCAGAATTTAGCAGTGCTCTGGTATAAATATAAATTAATCCCAGGTCAGGCGGTGGCGCACCTGGTTAAGTGCACACATTACCGTTGAACCCAGGTTCAAGCCCCTGGTCCCCACCTGCAGGAGGAAAGCTAAATGACTGGTGAGGCTGGGCTGCAGGTATATCTCTGTCTCTTTCCCTCTTTATTTCCCTCTCCCCTTTCAATTTCTCTGTCTATATCCAATAATAAATAACAAAATATAATTTAAAAGTAAAAAAAATTAAACTTAAGGGAGTCAGGTGGTAAGTGCAGTGGGTTAAGCACAGGTGGTGCAAAGGCAGGCAGAAGGATCCCGGTTCGAGCCCCCGGCTCCCCACTTGCAGGGGAGTCACTTCACAGGCAGTGAAGCAGGTCTGCAGGTGTCCGTCTTTCCCCCTCCTCTCTCCATTTCTCTTCATCCTATCCAACAGCGATGACATCAGTAACAACAGTAACTACAAACAATAAAAAACAAGGGCAACAGAAAGGGAATAAAATAAATATTAAAAAAATTAAAAATTAAATAAATAATCAACCTCCAGTGAGGCCAACGATGTAACTCAGTGGCAGAATACATGTTTTACACATTTGAGGCCTTCCTTTTACTTACATTTCCAACACAACAAAACAAGACAGCAGAAAGTATCTGACCCAGAGCTTTGTTTATTATATCGACCTAAAACTGAAGCTTATCTTGCACAAAGTGGCTAAAGAAAGCAGCCTTTTTATAAGCAGTTTAAAACAGTATTGGCATTTCAAAAGCTAGTGGACTCTGGAAGAGGCCATTCTGTAGCAGTGCCCTGTTGTGGGAAACCGAGTCTCACTTTCTTGCACTGGGTCATGTGTTCTGTCAGACAAGTTCCAGGCTCTTTTCTTCTTTTTATCAGTGCTGCCTGCACAATTTCATCATTCCAGTGTGCTTTTTTTTTTCTTTCTTCCCTCTCACCTCCCTCCAGAGAGACTTGAGGAGACTGCAGCACTGTTCCACAGCTCATGAAGCTGCCATGCAGATGTTCTTATGCAGTGGTGGGACTTTAACCCAGATCCTCACACATGGTAATAAGTGCAATCTACTGGGTGAACCACCTGCCATTTCCCAAGTTTTAGGCTTTTACAGTCATGAAGTAACTGGTTAAATTTTTTCAGTAGATTGCTTCCTGGGAGGTGGCACAGTGGATTAAAGTGTTGGACTTTTAAGCATGAATGAATGAGGTCCTGAATTTGATCCCTGGTATCACATGTGCCAGAGTGATGCTGTGTCTGTGTCTGTTTCTCTCTGTGCCCCTCTCTCTTTAATAAATATTAAAAATTATTTTCTTTCAGTAGATAAATTTCTTTTCAGGTTGCTTCTCCTCGAGAAAAGTTACTGTAAACAGAAGTAACCAGGTAACAGATTATAAGATACATAGCTAACCAAGCAGCTTTTTATTGTATAATGTTTGTTTTTAAGATGGAATTAGCTTTTTGTTAGGGCATGATAGTTCAACGTATTTATTTATTTATGATATTTATTAATTTTTGCATAGAGACAAATTGAGAAGGGAGGAGGAGGTAGAGAGGGAAAGAGACAGACAACTGAAGCCCTGCTTCACCGCTGGTAAAGCTTTCCCTCTGCAGGTGGGACCAGGGGCTTGATCTTGGGTCCTTGTAAACTGTAATGTGTGCACTTAACCAGTTCTGCCATTGCCTGATCCCATTCAACATATTTACTTAGATTTATTTATTAGAAAGGGAGAGAGAACCAGAGCATTATACTGGCACATGTGATGTTGGGGACAAACACAGGACCTCATATTTTACCACGTGTTACCTGCCAGGCTACAGCTCAGCATATTTAAAGCACAACAAGCCTGAAATGTCAGAATTTACATGTTCAATCTCTGGCACCACCATACACCAGATTTAAGCAATGCTATGGTATCTCATAAAAATAAATAAATTTTGGGCAGAGGGTAGATAGCATAATGCTTATGCAGAGAAACTCTCATGCCTGAGGCTCCAATGTCCCTGGTTCAATCCCTTGTACTATCATCAGCCTGATCTGAACAGTGCTCTGGTACAAAAAATAAATAAAAATCAATAATTTTTTAAAAAATATTTTATTAATGAGAAAGATAGGGGAGAGAGAGAGAGAGAGAGAAAGAAAGAACCAGATATCACTCTGTTACATGTGCAGCTGGGGATCAAATTCAGGACCTCATGCTTGAGAGAGAGTTCAATGCTTTATCCACCTCCAGACCACAATAAATCTTTAAGTGAATAAACCAGTAAAAACAGTTTGTCAGTGAGCTAAGATGATCTGTTATCTGCTCTCATTCATTTGAAACCTATGCAGATGTAAGAGTTGAATCAGAAGAAGGCTGATTCAATGGGGGTAGTGGCTTTGTCTATTTTAATTCAGAGCAGAAGTGCTAGTGCTTTTCAATTACGTTTGCAGTCAAATTAAAAACTTTGAATATCCCCAAGTAGCTTGCTCTCCAAATTGGTCCAAAAAAGGAGTTGCTGCTGCTTGTTTACTGATGAGTCCTCCTCTGGAAATAAGAAGGAAGTCCTGGAAACATGTTCAGAAATGAATTTGTCATGAATATTATAAATCATTCACTACCTTATGCAGTCTTTTATCTTTACCTTCCCAGGACATAACTTCAAGACCAAAAGTGCAGTTTCTCAAATACCACCTTAACTCAGAAATATGTATGATTTATTTATTTATTTTAAATTATCTTTATTTGTTGGATAGAGACAGTCAGTAATTGAGAGGGGAGAGGGGGAGAGAGAAAGATACCTGCAGTCCTACTTCACCTCTCACAAAGCTTTCTCCCTGCAGGTGGGGACTGGGGGCAAACGTGGGTCCTTGCACATTGTCACGTGTGTGCTCAACCAGGTGTGCCACCACCTGACCACAGAAATATGCAAGTTATGGCTACTTTATGAGCTGAGTCTGCACTGCACTTGCCAGAAGGGCATGGAAAATGATTAACATGACAAAGATGACAGCTTGTAAGTGAGATAGGTCATCACTTCTCTTACTCTCTGAGAATACTGCTTAAGGAGGTCTGGCCAGCTTTAGATACGAAGCATTTCTGCTGGCCTCACCAGTCTTTTTTTGTCCTACTTGGTTTTCCTTTGTCATCTGGAAAGTAACTAGAGCATTTACCTCAAGTGGTGGCCAAGAGGCTGTATCCTCTAGTGCACTTGCAGTGCTGCCACAGTGTCCTATCTGGTGGTAGACTCTCCTCCTCATGTAGGAAGCAAGGACACTTACTGAGGGCTTTTTTTTTTTTTTTAACTCCCACTTCCTGAGGTTTTTAACCCCTCTTTATTATTTTGCTGTCCATTGAACCTTTTGAGGAACATCCTTTGCTCTTTCTCTACATTTAAAATGCAAATGGCAAATACCGATGGTAGGAACTGGATTCTGATGTTGTAAAGGTCCAGAATGAAATAATGGAATCTCCTGAGGGATGTTCCTTAGAATGATTTATCCTTTTTTTTTTTTTTTTTTAAGCATACCAAAGAATGTACCCAGGGCCTTCTGTATGTATGATATCACTGAACTGCCTCCCTGAGCCAATTTTTTTAAAAAAATTCTTTATTGGGGGAATTAATGTTTTACATTCAACAGTAAATACAATAGTTTGTACATGCATAACATTTCTCAGTTTTCCACAGAACAATACAACCCCCACTAGGTCCTCTGTCATCCTTCTTAGACCAGTATTCCCCACCCCACCCCATAGTCTTTTCCTTGGTGCAGTACGCCAATTCCAGTTCAGGTTCTACTTGTCCTGAGCCAATTTTTATTATATAGTTTTTTTTTCTTATTAAGAGAGAGGAAGGAGGGGATAGATAGCATAATGTTTATGTAAAGAGACTCATGTCTAAGGTTTAGTCCCCTGCACCACCATAAGCCAGCTGAGCAGTGCTCTGGTAAAAAAAAGAGAGAAAGGAGAGGGTCACTATAGCACCACTGCACCATTGATGGAGCTCTTGGTGTTGTCTACAGTGCTTCCATGAGTGGTGCTAGTGATCAAACTCAGGACCTTACATGTGGTAAGATGTGTACTTTCCTGCTGAGCCATCTTCCAATCCCTTAGAATAATTTAAATTGAGATAAATGTACTTAAAGCTTATTATAAAAAGTTCCTTGCAAAAACTACTAAAAAGTTTATAGATGACATTGAAGGGTAAAGTATTTCTAGCATACTCTTTAAACAGTATATTTATTTTAATGAGAAAAATACAGAGAGAGACCAGAGCTGTGGTTTATGCTCTTGTGGGGATTCAACATGGGACCTCAGAGCCTTAGGTATGATCATTTTTTTTTTTAAGTATTTATTTATTTAGCCTCCAGGCTTATTGCTGGGGCTCGGTGCCTGCACTACGAATCCACTGCTCCTGGAGGCCATTTTTCCCACTTTGTTGTCCTTAGTGTAGTTGTTATTTGTTGTTATATCTGTTGTTGGATAGGACAGAGAAAAATTGAGAGAGGAGGGGAAGACAGAGAGAGGAGAGAAAGATAGACATGTGCAGACCTGCTTCACTGTTTGCAAAGTGACCCCTCCCCCAGGTGGGGTATTTATTTTATTTTTGAGAGAGAAAGACATAGGGAGAAACACCAGAGCATTGCTGGTGTAGGGGATTGAATCTGGGACTTTGGAGACTCAGGCATGAGAATCTCTTTGTATAACCATTATGCTATCTACCTCCACCCAGTACATTCATATTTTTGCATGACCATTATGCTGTCTCCCAGGCCTTCCTAGCATACTATTAAAATACTGATATTAAAACTAATAAAGTCTAAAGACAGACTACTCTCTCCCTCCCCCCCCCCCCCACTCTCTCTGAGATGGCTTTCATCAGAGGAAGCTGGAGTTTCTTGTTTATAGCATAGTTGGAGTATTAATTGGTTGGACTTCCTCCTCATGTGGGAGGTTACTTTGAAGTCCTCTTTGAATGAACCTCTGAATCTCTTAAATGGGTTACTTAGTGAGAAGGAGAGTTTTTGTGTGCTACTGGGCACATTGCTTTGTCCTAGTTCATAGAAGGTGAATGTGTACAAAAGGAGAAATTCACTACACTCTGAATTATTTAAAAGGCCACTGAGAGCAGATAACAGACCCATAGATTTGGAACTAAGTCCTCAGTTATGTGCTTTATTTGAAAAACTCTTAGGAATGAAGAAACCTAGACTTCTCTAGAAAATGCTGTCTGGGACCAGAGATGAGAAGCCAGAAAAATACTGTCAATCCCTGCCCTGTATAGGCAGGATCTTTGCAAATGCTGTTTTTAATCTTTAAAACCTGTTCTTGTAGGGTGTTGAATTACCCTATTTTGCAAAAGCAGAAGCTAAAACCCAGAAACAGGTGGTGGAAGGCAAATCCAGGAGTGATCAACACCAAGTCTTTTTCTTTTTGTCAGTGCTCTGAACCAACTTCCCCTCCTCTCCTTTCCCTCCCCTTCCTTTCCTCTCCTCCTCCATGTTCTCCTCTCCTCTCCTTCCTCCTTCCTCTCTCTTACTCTCCTTTCTTTCCTTTTTTTCCCCCTCCCTCTTTCCTTCTCTCTCTCTTCAGAAAGAGGCAGGCAGAGAGGGAAAGATGACACAGTGTTGAAGCTTCCTCCAGTGGGTTTGGAGTTCCAACCTAGGTGATGCACATAACAAAACAGATGTTCTATTCAGGTGAGCTGTACTCCCCTGCAGGTGAGGAGCTGGGGGCTCAAACTGGGATCCTTATGCTTTACGCCATGTGCGCTTAACCCACTGTGTTACTGCCCAACTCTGCTCCCTTTTTAAATGACTTGATTGTCAAGCAATGAGGTAAATGAATTGAAAGGTGGTCCCCAGCCTTTTTCATTAAAGGGCAGGAAGCATAGAAAGTCTTTTCAGATGTAATATGAATGAAAATACTTTAGAGGTATTTAAACATGAGTCACAGGTTCTGATTAATTGGTAAGCCAAGGATATGGATATATGTATATATCCTCTCTTAACCAGAGCACTGCTCAGTTCTGTCTTACAGTAGTGTGGGGTATTGAACCTGGGACTTGGGAGCCTCAGGCATGAGAGTTTCTTTGCATAACCATTATGCTGTCTATCCCTGCCTTACACCCCCCCAAAGTTTTTATTTTTTTTTATTAACATGAAAGAGAAAGGAGAGAGAACCAGAGCATCACTGGCACATGCAGTGTCAGGGATCAAACTCGGTACCTTAAAGTCAGTGTTCTGGTCATACCTCCTGGGCTGACTCACTAAGGAGTTTTTTTGTTTGTTTTAAAATTTACTTTAATGAAAGAGAGACCAATACCAGAGCACTGATCAATTCTGGCTTATGGTTGTGCAGGGAATTGAACCTCGGACTTTGGAGCCTCAGGCAGCATGAGATTCTCCTTACATAACCATTATGCTATCCCTGCCTGAACCGTTTTTTTTTTTTTTTTTAATCAAATAATTTTAATGGGATCAACTAAAATTAAGGGACAGTTGAGTCCTATTGTTTTGTGTCCCTTGAATATGGAGAAGACTAGTACTCTCAGGAGCTAAGGGGCATTCCTGGGAAAGCCCTCTGACTCTTTTTTTTTTTTTTAATCATATCCTCTTTTTTTAGATTTTATTTACTTTAATGAGATAGAGGGAAAGATACACACACACACACACACACACACACACAAGTTGAGTAGAGCACTGCTTAATTTTGGATTATGGTGATGCTAGGGATTGAATTTGGGATCTCAAGACCTCAGACATGGATATCTTTTTGCATAACTATTTTACTATCTTCCCAGCCCAAGGCTTTATTTATTTATTTGTGAGAAAGATGGGAAAGAGACAAAGAGAACTGGACATCACTATGGTACATGTGCTGCTGGGGGTTGAATGCAGATCCTCAGTGCTTAAGAGTGCTGCACTTTATGCACTTTGCCACCTCCTAGACCTCTCTCTGTGCTTCTTACCTATTTAACTGGAATAATTTTAAGACCTTTTACTCCTTAATCTTATGTCTTCATGTCTCAGTCTATATTTTTTAAAAAAAAAGTTTTGTTTTTAAAATTTATCTCATATGCAATGCCAGGGATTGAACTCAGGACCTCATACTTGCAAGTGCAGAATTATATTGCTGTGGTCTGGGAGGTGGCACAATGGATAAAGCACTGGACTCTCAAACATGAGGTCCCAAGTTCAGTCCCTGGCAGCACGTGTACCAGAGTGATGTCTGGTTCTTTCTTTCTCTCTCCTATCTTTCTCATTAATAAATAAATAAATAAAATATTAAAAAAAAAAAAACAACAACGAAACTATTGCTGCACTGCTTACTATGCTCGACAGCTCAGCTTATCCTTAACAAAAATCTTCCTGGTATCCCCACCTAGGAAATACAGAACTCTGGTAGTGGGTGTGCTGTGGAACTATATACACTGTGATTTTAACAACCTTATAACCTATTATTCATCACAAATAGAAAAAAAATCTTACTGTGCCTAACATGCACACACCTGCTGCTGCACTTTGTAGCTACTTAGTTCTCCCTGACTAAATCAGACTAGCCATGTATTTTTTAACATGCATGTTTTTCATCTTCCATGTCTTAACTCATTCTGATTCTGATAGATTATGTCTCATAGCTCTTCCTTCAAAGTCCAGCTGTATATGCTAATTTCTCCATGGAAGCTTTTGTTTTCTCCATGGAAGTAAAATTAAACTTTATTCCATACAGCTGCAAATTCTACACCTTTTTCTTTTTTTTCCAAGATTTTTCTTTGTTATCTAAGATTTTTAAATGATTTCTATTTATTTTGGAAGAGAATGATTGCTAGTGTAGTGAGGGCCAGGCTCAAACCTGGGTCACATTCATGGCAAAGCAGTGTGCTGTGAAAGTGAGCTATTTTACCAACCCAAGATTTCTTCATTTTTATGAGATCAACACCTCACTCAGCTCTGTCATACGACAGTGTAAGGGGTTGAAGTTGGGACTTCTGAGGCCTCAGGCATACAAGTCCTGTGCTCTAATACTGAGAGATTTCTCCAGCCCTATTTTTAATTTAATTTTATTTTTAATAATAGCATGCTGTGTCTCATTATCCTTGCATGACTATTGGCTACAGAAAAGACTGTGATTGGGTTGTGTTTATGTTTATAGCTTTGCACATGGCTGCATTATTAGCATGTTTATATAGACAGGCCACTAGGTGGCACCAGAGTCTGGAGTTGGATAAAGGAGACCAGCAGGCTGTACATTCGCATTTTACCCTTAGATCTTCCTTATAATAGGAATAAATACTAATTCTCTGATCCAGGAACCTTCATAGTTTTTTTTTTTTTTCTCCTGCTGTTCTGTTCAGTTTAACAGAGTGTAAATAGTGTAGCATAGTCAAGTCCTTCAAGACCTTAGTGGCTCAGAACTAAAGGCTCAGAACCAAAGACTTGCCCTGATAACTGCTTTATTTTGTGTGAGTTTGTCTTTGGGCTTATTCTCTGAATGTCAATACCTTAGGGGGGTTTTGTCTGATAATGAACATTGCACGACTACAGTGACTGGTGCAGGAGTTGACTGGGAGAGTTGTTTATTGTAAAGTAGAAAAAAAATTGAGGAGAATGAATTTCAGATGACCTTTTTCAGCTTGAAAACAAAAAATGGAGATGGGGAAAGTAGGTTGATTCCAGATGGACTGTGGAACCTATGACTGAAACACAAATTTGTACTTAGGATGACATCACCCTGAGCAGCTGTTCAGTGTGAGTGGATGGGACATCTTCCTCCCAGGAGGAACCAGGCACTGCATGGTGCTTATGTGTCTGTCTTACTGATGCTGAGAGTATTTTCTACCATCTCCTTTCCATTCCAGAGGAAATTCTAAAACTTCAGCCTCATTTAATTATGGCTGCTTCTGTAAGAGAGTTGGAAACAGTTCCCAGGAGGAGGCAGACAGGATGCCCACCTGACAGAGAGCTGGTGAGATTCGTGGAGAGTGATGAAGGATCTTGGTGGAGGGATGATAGGACACTTAGCTGATCATAGATCCAGACTCCAAAGGAATGAAAGTGAACTTGAGAGGAATTTACAAATGAAAAGCATAGTAGTCTGGGAGATGGCACAGTGGATAAAGGATAGGACTCTTCAAGCATGAAGTCCTGAGTTCAGTCCCCGGCAGCACATGTACTAGAGTGATGTCTGGTTCTTTGTCACTCTTCTCCTGTCTGTCTTATTAATAAATAAAATCTTTTCTTTTTAAATGAAAAGCATAAGTTTAAAAGTCAAAATCAGTATAATCACCAGGACTGCTTAGCACCTCCTCCCTGCCTTCAGATAGAGACAGAAAAGGCAGAAAGGCAGAGAAAGTGAAAGAGACTGTGTCACGAAAGCTTCTTTCAATGCCAAGGGGGCTGGGCTTGAATCTGGGTCACTCACATGACAAAGTAGAACACTATCCAAGTGAGCTATTTCACTGGCCTGCACCACTCTGTATTCATTTACTATGTTTTTGTTTTGTTTTTTACCAAAGAACTGTGCTCAACTCTGGCTTATGATGGTGTAGGGGATTGAACCTGAGAACTTGGAGCTTCAAACTCTTTGCATAACCACTATGCTGTCTTCCCTACCCTATATTTATTATCTTAAGGCATGTTTGTTTATGGAGGAAAGAACTGAGTATCACTGGCACATGTAATGCTAGGAGTCTAACTCAGGACCTCTTGCTTGAGAGTCCCACGCCTTATCTACGACACCACCTCCTGGTCTGCAGGACTGTTTCAGTTTTCCAATATTTTTCATTGTCTCTGACTTCACATGCATCTTGTTATCATTGTCTTTTTTTTTTTAATGTAACGAGAGAGAGACCCAAATATACCATTCTTCTCAATCATTTGTGTATGGGGGGTTGAACCCAGGGCTTCCCATAAGCAAGTTGTACACTCTGATCACTGAAACACCTCAGTTTAAGGTAGTTGGTGATAAATTGCTTAGGCAGCTTAGGTGGAGCAAATAATTCTCTAGCAACTTTCACTTTGACTTATTCACTACTTTTGGTCTTTAGTGCTTTTTAAAATTTTTGTATTTATTCCTTTTTTGATGCCTTTGTTTTATTGTTGTAGTTGTTGTTGTTGATGTCATTGTTGGATATGACAGAGAGAAGTGGAGAGAAGAGGGAGAGAAAGATAGATACCTGCAGACCTGCTTCACCACTTGTGAAGCGACTCCCCATGCAAGAGGGGAGCTGGGGGCTGGAACCAGGATCCTTATGCCGGTCCTTGAGCTTTGCGCCACGTGCGCTTAACCCACTATGCTACCGCCCAACTCCCTATGGTTAGGTTTTATCTGACATTTAATACTATGCAAACTCTGCCACCCCCTCCCACTTCTTTTTCAACTTCAGTGTCACTGTGTTAAGGTAATACTGATTTATAGGAGTTTCACTCTCATAGGAACACATTTCAACATTTCCCCAAGGTAAATACCAGTACCCCCCCCCCCCATTTCTACTTTTATTTACTTATTTATTTATTTTGGGTAGAGACAAATTGAGAAGGAAGGGAGAGAGTGGCCTGGGAGGTGGCACAGTAGATAAAGCATTGGATTCTCAAGCGTGAGGTCCTACGTTCAATCCCCGGCAGCACAGGTGAACCAGAGTGATGTCTGGTTCTTTCTCTTATCGCCTTCTATCTTCATGAATAAATAAAATCTTAAAAAAAAAAGAGAGAGAGAAGGAAGGGGAAGATAGAAAGGGTGGTGGGTGGGAGAGAAAGAGAGGTTGGCAGCACTACTTCACCACTTGTGGAGCTTTCCCCTGCAGTGGGGGGGAACTAGACTTGAGTCTGGGTCTTTGCACACTGTAATGTACATGCCCAACCAGGTATACTACCACCCAGCCCCTCCATTTCTTTTTTCAAATTTTATTTTATTTAGTTATTAATGAGAGGGCTAGAAGAGAGAAAGAACTAGATATCACTCTGGTATATGTTCTGCCGGGGATTAAACCCAGGACCTCATGCTTGAGAGTCTAACACCTTATCCACTGTACCACCATTTATTTCCTTTTTAAAAGTATTTGATTTATTATGAATTGTTTAAAATACATTTTATTTATTTATCTCACATATTGATGCACGGTTGATGCTGGGGCTTGAATCTGGAAGCTAAGAAGCCTGAGGCATGAGTCTTCTGTATAATCCTTATGCTATTTCCCTACCCCCCCAAAAGTATTTTAGTATTTATATTTCACAAGAGAGAGAGAGAGATCCACACACACTCTAGAGCAGCACTGTGGCTTATTTGGTACAAAGAATTGAACTCATAACTTCATGCTCTCAAGTCCAGAGCTCTACCACTGTGCTACCTCCTGGAATGCTAAACATTTATTTACTTACTATGAAAGAGAAAAACCAAAGCACTGCTCACCTTGAGCATGGAGTAGTACCAGGGATTGAACCTGTGACCTCTGGTGCATTATGCATATAAATTGATTGCTCTTAACAGATTGAGCTATCTCGGGGGGTTGGGGGGGGGACTGAGGAATGGCCACCAGGTTAAGCGCACATAGCACAAAGCATAAGAATCTGCTCAAGACAAACCTTTAGCCAGACTCACAAAAAAAAAAAAAAAAAAAGGGAGAAGACCCAAATAAATCGGATAGTAAATGAAAGAGGAGATATCACAACAGACACCGCAGAAATTCAACATATCATGCGAGGCTTCTATGAACAACTATATGCCACCAAGCTAGAGAACCTGGAAGAAATGGGCGATTTCCTAGATACCTACCAACTTCCAAAACTAAGTAAACAGGAAGTGGATAACATGAACAGGCCCATCACAGCTAATGAAATTGAAACAGTTACCAAAAATCTCCCCAAAACTAAAAGTCCTGGACCAGATGGTTTTACAAATGAATTCTACAAAACCTTCAAAGAAGAATTAATACCTCTACTTTAAAAAGTCTTCCAGAAGATTGAAGACACTGGAATACTCCCTGGCAGCTTCTATGAAGCCAACATCACCCTGATACCAAAAGCAGACAGGGACACAACCAAAAAAGAGAACTACAGACCAATATCTCTGATGAACATAGATGCTAAAATATTCAACAAAATTCTAGCCAACCGGATACAGCAGTATATCAAAAAGATTGTTCATCATGACCAAGTGGGGTTTATCCCAGGCATGCAAGGTTGGTTTAATATACGTAAATCAATCAATGTGATCCATCACATCAACAAAAGCAAGACCAAAAACCACATGGTCATATCAATAGATGCAGAGAAAGCCTTTGACAAAATACAACATCCCTTTATAATCAAAACACTACAAAAAATGGGAATAGATGGAAAATTACTGAAGATAGTGGAGTCTATATATAGCAAACCTACAGCCAACATCATACTCAATGGTGAAAAACTGGAAGCATTTCCACTCAGATCAGGTACTAGACAGGGCTGCCCACTATCACCATTACTATTCAACATAGTGTTGGAAGTTCTTGCCATAGCAATCAGGCAGGAGCAAGGAATTAAAGGCATACAGATTGGAAGAGAAGAAGTCAAACTCTCCTTATTTGCAGATGACATGATAGTATACATGGAAAAACCTAAGGAATCCAGCAAGAAGCTTTTGGAAATCATCAGGCAATACAGTGAAGTGTCAAGCTATAAAATTAACATTCAAAAGTCAGTGGCATTCCTCTATGCAAACACTAAGCTAGAAGAAATTGAAATCCAGAAATCAATTCCTTTTACTATAGCAACAAAAACAATAAAATATTTAGGAGTAAATCTAACCAAAGAAGTGAAAGACCTGTATACTGAAAATTGAGTCACTACTCAAAGAAATTGAAAAAGACACAAAGAAGTGGAAAGATATTCCATGTTCATGGGTTGGAAGAATTAACATCATCAAAATGAATATATTACCCAGAGCCATCTACAAATTTAATGCTATCCCCATCAAGATCCCAAGCACATTTTTTAGGAGAATAGAAAAAATGCTACTAATGTTTATCTGGAACCAGAAAAGACCTATAATTGCCAAAACAATCTTGAGAAAAAAGAACAGAACCGGAGGCATCACAGTCCCAGATCTCAAACTGTATTATAGGGCCATTGCCATCAAAACTGCTTGGTACTGGAACATGAATAGACACACTGACCAGTGGAATAGAATTGAGAGCCCAGAAATGAGGCCCCACACGTATGGACATCTAATCTTTGACAAAGGGGCCCAGACTATTACATGGGGAAAGCAGAGTCTCTTCAACAAATGGTGTTGGAAACAATGGGTTGAAACATGCAGAAGAATGAAACTGAATCACTGTAGTTCACCGAATAGAAAAGTAAATTCCAAGTGGATCAAGGACTTGGATGTTAGACCAGAAACTATCAGATACTTAGAGGAAAATATTGACAGAACTCTTTTCCACATAAATTTTAAAGACATTTTCAATGAAACAAATCCAATTACAAAGAAGAGTAAGGCAAGTATAAACCTATGGGACTACATCAAATTAAAAAGCTTCTTCATAGCAAAAGAAACCACTACCCAAACCAAGAGACCCCTCACAGAATGGGAGAAGATCTTTATATGCCATACATCAGATAAGAGTTTAATAACCAACATATATAAAGAGCTTGCCAGACTCAACAACAAGACAACAAATAACCCCATCCAAAAATGGGGGGAGGACTTGGACAGAATAGTAACCACAGAAGAGATCCAAAAGGCTGAGAAACACATGAAAAAATGCTCCAAGTCTCTGATTGTCAGAGAAATGCAAATCAAGACAACAATGAGATATCACTTCACTCCTGTGAGAATGTCATATATCAGAAAAGGTAACAGCAGCAAATGCTGGAGAGGGTGTGGGGTCAAAGGAACCCTCCTGCACTGCTGGTGGGAATGTCAATTGGTCCAACCTCTGTGGAGAACAGTCTGGAGAACTCTCCGAAGGCTAGAAATGGACCTACCCTATGACCCTGCAGTTCCTCTCCTGGGGATATATCCTAAGGAACCCAACACATCCATCCAAAAAGATCTGTGTACACATATGTTCTTGGCAGCACAATTTGTAATAGCCAAAACCTAGATGCAACCCAGGTGTCCAACAACAGATGAGTGGCTGAGCAAGTTGTGGTATACATACACAATGGAATACTACTCAGCTGTAAAAAATGGTGACTTCACCGTTTTCAGCCGATCTTGGATGGACCTTGAAAAAATCATGTTGAGTGAAATAAGTCAGAAACAGAAGGATGAATATGGGATGATCTCACTCTCAGGCAGAAGTTGAAAAACAAGATCAGAAAAGAAAACACAAGTAGAACCTGAAATGGAATTGGCATACTGCACCCAAGTAAAAGACTCTGGGGTGGGTGGGTGGGGAGAATACAGGTCCATGAAGGATGATAAATGACATAGTGGGGGTTGTATTGTTAAATGGGAAACTGGGGAATGTTATGCATGTACAAACTATTGTATTTACTGTTGAATGTAAAACATTAATTCCCCAATAAAGAAATAAATTTAAAAAAAAAAAGAATTTGCTCAAGGATCCTGATTTGAGCCCTGGCTCCCCACCTGTAGGGTCACCTCACAAGCGGTGAAGCAGGTCTGCAGGTGTCTCTTTCTCTCTCTACTTCTCCGTCTTTCCCTCCCCTCTTAATTTCTTTCTGTCCTTTACAAAAAATAAAAAAAATGGCCACAGGAGCAGTGGATTCATAGTGCAGGCACTGAGCCCTAGCAATAACCTCGGAGACAAAAAAAAAAAAAGATATCTCCCTGAATCTTTTTTTTTTTTTTTCAGACCAGATTTAGTAGTGTATAGCTTACATAATTGTAAAACTTATCCTTTGATGCATTTTGTGCTTTCTATTATTATTATTATTAGTTTGCTTCCAGGGTTATTGTTGGGACTTAGTGCCTGCACTACAAGTCCACTGCTCCTAGAAGCTATTTTTCCCATTTTGTTGCCCTTGTTGTTGTTATTCTTGCCATTGCTGCTGTTGGTGGATAGGACAGAGAGAAATGGAGAGAGGAGGGGAAGGCAGGAGAGGAGGAGAGAAAGTTAGACACTTGCAGACCTGCTTCACCACCTGTGAAACAACCCCCTGCAGGTGAGGATCTGGGGGCTTGAGCCAGGATCCTTGAGCCAGTCCTTGCACTTTGCGCTATGTGCACTTAACCCTCTGTGCTACCTCATACCCCTCCCCTATTTTGTGCTCTCTGTATAGTTGTACATCATCACAATTGAGGCATAGGGCTTTGTCCTTATTCTGGAAAGAGTTCTAACACCATCAACCCCCTCCTCCCAGCAACCACAGATCTGCGTTCTCTGTCTCTACAGTTTATATTTTCTAGAATGTTCTATTGGAGTCATCTACCATGGAGCTACTACGCCTTGCTTCTTTCACTCTGTGTAACATATTAGCGATCTTAGCTGCCTCAGGATTTCTTCCATTGCTTGGTGGTGCTCCCGTTTGTTTATCCACCACTGTTTAGAGAACAGTTGCTTGTTTCCAGTTTTTGAGGAATCTAAAAAGCCACTAAAACATTCACTGACAGCTTTTTTTGGGGGGTAGACACATGTTTGTATTTTCTTTTTTTGATTTTTTAAAAATTTAATTTATTTTGTCTCCAGGGTTATCACTGGGGCTCAGTGCCTACACTATGAATCCACTGCTCCTGGAGGCTATTTTTTCTCTTTTAGTTGCCCTTGTTGTTTATTATTGTTGTTGTTAACTATTATTGTTGTTGCTGTCATTGTTATTGGATAGGACAGAGAGAAATCGAGAGAAGAGGGGAAGACGGGGGGTGGGGGGGAGAAAGATAGACACCTGCAGACCTGCTTCACCTGCTTGTGAAGTAACCCCCTGCAGGTGGGGAGCCGGGGGCTTGAGCCAGGATCCTTAAGCCTGTCTTTGCACCATGTGCGCTTAACCCGCTGTGCTACCACCCGGCCCCCACATGTTTATATTTTCTTGAGTAAGTACCTGATCAGTCAGTAGTCCTCGGTTGTATGTTAAATATATATTTAGTTTTATAGAAACTATCAAACTGCCTTCCAAAAAGAGCCCTGATCTGCGTTTCTGTCATCTGTGTGTGAGAATTCTAGCTGCTCTTCTACTTGTTAACAATCCATAAAGGCTTTTGCCATTCTTCTAGTTTAGATATCTCAAGCATGCAAACAGTACAGGTGGTGTTCTCATTGTGGTTGTAATTTATATTTCCTTAGTGGATTATAATGTTAAGCACCTTTTCAATTGATTGTTAGTTGTGAGAGATTTCAGATATATTCTTACTGCTGTCCTTAATTAAATGTGTTTTGTAGATATTTTCTTCTAGTGTATAGTTTTTTGTTTTTAAGACTTTAAATTTATTAATTAGAGAGCTAAAGCATCACTCTGGCACATGTGATGCTGGGGATTGAACTCAGGACCTCATGCTTCAGAGTCCAGTGCTATATCCACAGCACCACGTCCTGGACCACTCTAGTTTACAGGTTCTCTTTTTATTTTATTATGAATTAAAAATATTTTATTTATTTTTTAATTTTTTTTGTATTATCTTTATTGATTGGATAGAGACAGCCAGAAATCGAGAGGTTAGGGGGAGATAGAGAAGGAAGAGAGACAGAGAGACACCTACAGCCCTGCTTTACTACTTGAGACGCTTTCCCCCTGCAGGTGGGAGGTGGGGGCTGGGGACTCGAACCTGGGTCCTTGAGCACTGTAACGTGCGTTCAACCAGGTGCACCACCACCCGACTCCAAAAATATTTAATTTTATTATTTATTTATTTTTATCAGAACACTATTCAGCTCTGGCATATAGTGTTGTTGGGAATTGTACTTGAGAACTCAGAGCCTCAGACATGAGTCTTATGAATTTTCATGTTTCATTTTTACATTCTTTTAAACAGTGCCTTTAAGTAGAGGTTTAATTTTGATCAGTCCAGTTAGTGTTTTTACCCAGTTTGTTGCCTAATTCAGTGGCATAGAGATTATTCCCATTGCTTTTATTTGTAACTTTTATTGTTTCAGCTTTTACATTTAAATCTGTTACCCATGCTGAGTCTCTGTGTATTGTTCCTCTCCCATAAAATCTCTTATGTACTGTATCCTCCCCCCCCAGCCCCACTGTGCTTCCAGTTAAAAATTCTATCATGTATTTGCTAAAAAAAAAGTTTTAATACTGTTTTCTTAAGGCACAAAAAACATGGGGCACTGAAATTTCTTGGGTAGATGTTAAAATGATACCTGGCTTATTTCCCCATCCCCCAATAGTTTGCTCTTTCACCTTCAGTTTGGCAGGGGTTATGGTTATTTTTAGAGTACAGGCTGTAGAGATAATCTAATTCAACTTCCCAGCTACCTGAGGCCGTGAGCTCATCGGATCTTCCAGATTGGTTTGCTCTGGACTGGATTTTAAAGGGAAGTTGATCAAGGTAAAATCAAGGTTTGTTGGTAGTGTAGCACATTTCTAAAGAGATTATTTTAGGTTGGATTCAAGGCCTCCTAAAACCAGATTACAGAGCAAGGTGGCTTTCCATAGTGGTGGAAGGACTGGAATCCTGCGCACAGCCCCAGTTTCCTCTGTTGCTGTGATAAGGTGTGCACTCTTAATCCCAGCCCTCTAGAGAAAGAGCTCTACATTTCATTTGACTGAGCCTTACATGATAAGAATAACAATTTACTGGACTGGGGAGACATCATAATGTTATACAACATGACTTACATGCCTGAAGCTCTGAGTTCCCATAAGGCAAAACTGAGCAGTGCTATGGTTAAAAATAATAATAAGCCCCAATATAATCGTATTTAATTTAAATTTTTGCCTCTCGCATAATTGTATTTTATTACTGTCATTGTTTCTTTTTTTTAATTTTTATTTATTTATTCCCTTTTGTTGCCCTTGTTTTATTGTTGTAGTTATTATTGTTGTTGGATAGGATAGAGAGAAATGGAGAGGGAGGGGAGGGGGAAGACAGAGAGAGGAAGAGAAAGATAGACACCTGCAGACCTATTTCACCGCTTATGAAGTGACACCCCTGCAGATGGGGAGCCAGGGCTTGAACCAGGATCCTTATGTGGGTCCTTGTGCTTAGCGCCACCTGCGCTGAACCTGCTGCGCTACAGCCCGACTCCCATTGTTTCTTGTTTTTTTAGAGAAGTGGTCTTCCTAAGTGGGAAATGTATGCAACCCAACAGGTGTGAAAGATGACTCAGTGGTATATAGAAGAATGTTGAGATTTTTTTTCTCTAGACAAATTTAGCTTAATATTTAACACAAGTTGACAAAATGTTTGTGTATACATACATATGTTGAGTTACTTTCCCAACAGTTTTCATTAATAGAGGTTTATAATGTGTATATATACACACAGTGTATATGTATAAGTTTATAAGTATATATGTATATACTTGTATATATATAATTTTAAAAATTTTTAATCAGAGCACTGCTCAACTCTAGCTTATAGGGATTAATGCCTCAGACATGAAAGTCTTTTTGCATAACAACAGTATCTCCTCAACCCCTATAATCAGTTTTGACATCACTGCATCATCTTGCAGCAGCTCAGTTTTAATGTGTAATTCAGATCATTTGTATCTTCTTTGGAATAGCAAATATGTGTTTTTTTTTTTTAAAGTTTATTTACTGAGAGAGAGAGACCAAAATACTACTCAGTTCTGGCATAATGTGGTACTGGGAATTGAACCTGTGGCCTCTGAGGCCTCATACATGCAACTTCTGTGCTGTAATAAACTGAGCTGTCTCCCTGACTACAAATGTTTTATAACATGGCCATTGAGATAAGTCACCTGGGAGTACACTTGTTTTGCCATACATAGTTGAAGTTTAGGCCTTGGCCCCCATGGAATTGGGAGATGCTTTGGTGTCTCTCTTGCCACTTCCGTCTTGGTCATCTCTCTTTTTTGATGTGAAAAAATCAGCGCAGAGTGGCAAAGCCCTGGTGATTATTCCCCCCCCCCCCAAAAAAAAGGGGAGAGAAGGAGGAGGAAGAAGAGATGATGTTGATGATGATGATGAAGTTTGGAGTGGATCAGCTATCTCATCCAATGCCATAAAACAAAATATGCTGATAACTCAGTCGATGTTAGTACCCTGGACTCCTAACCCTGATTCTAGGACCAATTTTGCTAAGCTCAGCAGCCCCCTAACATGTGACCTTTTGAAGCTCTTTGCCTATTAACTCAGTGACTAACATGAGTTGACAAAAGCATTTACAGGCTTTGCTGTTTCTGAATTTGACCATAACCTCTGTCAACTTGTTTTCTCAATGGGAAGATACCTTCTTTTTTTTTTTTTTTATTTGAGATTTTTTTTTAATTTATTTTTTATTTAAGAAAGGATAAATTAACAAAACCATAGGGTAGAAGGGATACAACTCCACACAATTCCCACCAACCAATCTCCATATCACATCCCCTCCCCTGATAGCTTTCCCATTCTCTATCCTTCTGGGAGCATGGACCCAGGGTCGTTGTGGGTTGCAGAAAGTGGAAGGTCTGGCTTCTGTAATTCCTTCCCCGCTGAACATGAGCGTTGACTGGTTGGTCCATACTCCCAGTCTGCCTCTCTCTTTCCCTAGTAGGGTGGGTCTCTGGGGAAGCGGAGCTCCAGGACACATTGATGGGGGTTCTTTAGTCCAGGGAAGCCTGGCCAGCATCCTGATGGCATCTGGAACCTGGTGGCTGAAAAGAGAGTTAACATACAAAGCCAAACAAATTGTTGAGCAATCATGGACCCAAAGGTTGGAATAGTGGAGAGGAAGTGTTGGGGGGGGGGGGTTACACACTGCAAACTCTAGTGTACTTCTACTTTCAGGTATATATTTTGCACTTGTTTATGTATACATGTGAACATATGCTCTCTCTCACAGAACCTGGTGTATATCTAGGTTTTTGGACTTTGTTAGAAAGTGATCCACATGGGATGGAATTAGAGAATGCTATGAAAGGAAAGGTCTCACCCGAGTAATGAAGCTGAAGGGTTGTCATTCCACACCTGAAGTCTCTGGGCACAGTCTGAGCTGAAGCATGTTGAGGTGGCAGTCGTTGCATTGATTAGGTTGCGATCAGCTGATGCAATATTATTTGGTATGGATTGGGAGAGGCATGTGGGAAAGTGGCCCTGTCCTAAGGTTCCAGGACTGGGAGAAATATAGGCTCTATAGTGGAGATGTGAGGTTCCTGCTGTCTTAGGGTTCAAAAAGACAATGGATAGTTAATGTTATCATTACATTATTTGGTAATTGGGTTAACTTTGAAAAGTCCTTTTGTTAGGGTTTGCTGTATAGTACCCAGTATCTTGTAAATAGCTGTGCCACTGGTTGCCTCTGATCTACTTGGTCTAGGCTTTTGAGAGAGTCCGCATATCAAATACACAGCCTATATATTAAGAAGACTCAGTCTGTGTTTTAAAAACTTCGAGACATACAATTAATTTTTCCCCTCTCATATTAATTAACTAGTGATTTATATGACTACACTTTAATAGGAGTGTACATAAACACCATTCCCACCACCAAAAGACTGTGTCTCATCCCACCAACCCACCCCCAACCCCCACTGGCCCAGGAAGCCGTATGTCTACCCCTCACCACAGGGTTTTTACTCTGGTGCCCTACTTGGGAGATACCATCTTGTAGAAACCTTAAGCTAGTTTCCCTAGATGACAAGAATGAGTCCTGTACCCTGTTTGGTAGCCCCTACACTTCTTACAGCTGGTTGTGGTGGCAGAGGCAGTGAAGCCAGTGGTGATTTTTTTTGCCTTCAGTCACTGGGGCTCAGTGCCGGCACCACAAATCCACCACTTCTGTGGCTTTTTTCCCCCCTGTATATATAGGACAGAGAGAAATTGAGCGGGGAGGGTAGATAGAAGGGTGAAAAGATAAGATACCTGCATACCTGCTTCACTGCTTGTAAATCAACCCCTGTGCAGGTGGGGAACTAGAGGCTCAAGCCAGTTTTCTTACGCGGGTCCTTGCACTTCATACTATGTGGGCTCATCTCAGTATATCACCGTCTGACCCCCCACCGTTGGTGATTGTGTGCTTTAAAGATGGTTGTTTATATGAGGGGATGGGAGAAACCAGAGCCTTGGTTACCTCTGGTTTATGGTAGTGCTGGAGATTGAACCTGAAACATCCAGGCATCAGGTGTGTAAATCCTGTGTTCATATCTGTCTCCCCAACCCAAAATTGTTCTTTTTTCCACTGCTCAGCTCTTACTTATTGGGGTGGTGGGGTTTGAACCTGGAACATCAGAGCCTTAGGTATGAGAATCTGCATAACCATTATGCTATCTATCCTTCGCTATAGCCATTTAGTATCTTCCACTGTGGATTTATGTAGAAGTGGATGAGGTGTGATTCTGATGAAGCTTCTCTAGGGCTGATTTCTTCTCTTACAACCTGGGTTTATTAGCAAATTGGTAATCATTTGCCCTATCTCTAGGACTTGTGTTCTTAATGTAACTAATTTCAGTTGGAGGTGAGGAGGGAAATATTGCTTGACGTCTAAAGAATATAAACAGGGACTACGGAGAGGGAAAATCAAGTGCTGTTTGAGGAAGGAGGTACAGAAATACATACAGGCAAGTAGGCGAGGAAGACAGCCTGCTCACACATGGCTCCTCTGTAGCTTCAGTCTGTGCTGTTGGCATTCTCTTTTGTCACCCTTCTCAATGCCTTCTTCTATTTTAGTCTTGGGCCTGCCTTCTCCCTTGACCCTAAGAAATGCTTTTTTAAAAATTAAAAATTTATTTATTTGCTTTTATTATTGGATAGAGACAGAGAAATTGAAAGGGGAGGTGGAGACAGAAAGGGAGAGAAACAGAGAGACACTTGCAGCCCTACTTCACTTGTGAAGCTTTTTCCCAGAAAATTGGGTTCTTGTGCACTGTAATGTATGCACTTAACCGGGTACGCCACCACCTGGCCCCAACACTAAGAAATCTTTAGGGGAGTAGGGCTGTAGCACAGAGCGTTAAACGCAGGTGGCGCAAAGCACAAGGACTAGCATAAGGATCCCAGTTCGAGCCCTGGCTCCCCACCTGCAGGGGAGTCGCTTCACAACCAGTAAAGCAGGTCTGCAGGTGTCTATCTTTCTCTCCCCCTCTCTGTCTTCTCTTTCTCTATCCATTTCTCTTTGTCCTGTTCAACAACAACAACAACAATAATAACTACATCAATAAAACAACAAGGGCAACAAAAGGGAATAAATAAATAAAAAGATAAAAAAAAGAAATCTTTAGGCAGCTGTCTCTGGACAGAGAACACTTTAAAAAAGACTTATTGGGAGTCAGGTGGTAGTGCACTGAGTTAAGCCATGTGGTGTGCAGTGCAAGGACCTGCATAAGGATCCTGATTTGAGGCCCCATCTCCCCACCTGTAGGGGAGTCACTTCACAGGCAGTGAAGCAGATCTGCAGGTGTCTGTCTTTCTCTCCCCCTCTCTGTCTTCCCTATCTCTCTCCATTCCTCTGTCCTATTTAACAACAACGATATCAATAACAATAACTACAACAGCAACAAAAGGGAAAATAAATAAATAAATAAATTTTTAAAAAGAAAGACTTTGTGGTCCGGGAGGTGGCGTAGTAGATACATTGGATTCTCAACCATGAGGTCCTGAGTTCGATCTCTGGCAGCACATGTACCAGAGTGATGTCTGGTTCTTTCTCTCCTCTTTATCTTTCTCATGAATAAATACATTCTTTAAAAAAAAAAAAAGACTATGTTTGTGAAAGAGAGCAGGGCATTGACAGAATTGAACCTGTGGCCTCTGGGGTCTTAGGCATGGAAGTCTAATATGCATGCTATGCTATCTCCCCAACCCTAGAGGACACTTTTTGAAAGAATTTGGAATTTTGTAGAGCAGATAGGGCTAATAATGATATTCAGGATAGATATCCTTTTGGGAGAATTGTTGTGGGGATAAAAGGGCTGTTGAAAGATTCAAGGCCAGCGTGCCTGGGTACAAGGCCTCAACTCATAATCATACTTTGTCTTTTACCAGTGCCTTTTGTCTAAGGCCCTGAAAGGGCTCAAACAGATCTCTGCTCTGAATAGTATTATTCTTTGCTCTTTGGAATTTGCTTGAGGTGGGCTTAAGGTCCTGAAAAAGGGATGTGTTACATTGTTTTAGAAGGGGGAAAAGCTAGGCACCCTGATCTCTACTTCAGGCTTTGCTGAAAAGACAAGTTTATGGAAGTGAAATAATGTTTACAATCTTACCCAAGGCACTTCTTCTGTCTGTGTTGGTTTGTGTGTAACCCAGCTTGTGTGTTGTAAGAAACAAACAAAAAAACCCATTTAACAGAATATGTGGGTATACTAATGTTTACAGGTGATTTTTGCTTAGAGGGCGGTGCTGAAGCTAGTTTTTGTATGGAGCTAAGGGTCTTTGCTAGCAGAACCTGTTATTTGATTACCCTTTCAAGTTTTCAGTTCCTTCTTTCCCATCTGAAAAAGCATTGCCAGATACCCATTAAAGGAGATGGGCCCTCCCAAGGATATTCTTTTATGGAATACAGGTAGTGGGAAAACCTGGTATGACTTTTAGCAGATGAGACCAGCAAGATAGCTTCCTTTGATAGTGCATTTGCTTTGTTATGTGCACAAACAAGGTTAGAATGAAAATGGCACGACTCATACTAGTGAAGAAAGTTTTGATGTTGTGGTAGCTTTTCTTCTGTCTCTCTGTCTCTGGTTTTCTATCTGAAAATGTCATCCTGGTGTGGTGATGCCCTAGTGACAACAACAAAAAAAGATTTTTAGCAGCTGAGAAGCCATGTTGAACACTCCCCCCCAAAAAAAAATTTTTTTTTACAAAAATAATGGCTGAAGGGCCAGGCAGTGGCGCATCTGGTTGAGCATACGCATTAGTATACGAGGATTATGGTTCAAGTCCCTGGTCCTCATCTGCAGAGAAAGCTTCACGAGTGGTGAAACAGTGCTGTAGTTACCTCTCACCTCTCTCCCTTTATGTCTCCCCTTCCCTCTCAATTTCTCTGTCTCTATCAAAATAAATAGGGAGTCAGGCGGTAGCGCAGTGGGTTTAAGTTCATGTGGCTCCAAGCCAAGGACCGGCGTGAGGATCCCGGTTCGAGCCCCTGGCTCCCCACCTGCAGGGGAGTTGCTTCACAGGCGGTGAAGCAGGTCTACTGGTCTCTTTCTCTTCCCCTCTCTGTCTTCCCCTCCTCTCTCCATTTCTCTCTGTCCTAGTCAACAACAATGATATCAATACTAACTACAACAATAAAATAATAAGGGCAACAAAAGGAAATAAATAAGAAAGAAAGAAAAATGTTGACTGTACATTAAATCTCCTTGTTCCTTTTATTGTCTTTCTTAGTTTGCTCCCTAATTGTTTCATTTTCTTCCTCTTCCCCAGTCCAGGCTGGCTACAATCAACAGCATTCAGAATGTCCAGCAAAGGGAGCAGCACAGATGGCAAGACAGATTTAGCTAATGGTAAGATGCCAGATGGAGGTGAAGTTATTTCTGCTGTCAATGAGGTTCTCTACCCCCAGAGAGTGGAGACCTGGATTTTGGTGTGGAGAAGGAAATCTTTCCTAAGAGTGACCTTTCCTGTATGGTTGTGAGAACAGGAAACTATACAGGAAGCACCTTGGACTGCCTGATATTTCTGCTCCTTCAGCTTTTATTTCCAGAAGATTAGTTATAGACTGTGTCTTTAAGAATCCAGGTGGTGTGCCTGGGAGATAACATAATGGCTATATAAGACTTTCATGCCTGAGACTCTGAGGTCCAGGTTCAATCCTTAGTATCACTGTAAACCAGAACAAAATAGTACTCTGCTATCTATCTACCAATCCATCTAATGTATCATCAATCTATTTATCTATTTCTTTTAAAATAAATAAACATTTTTTAAAAAGTCCAGGTAGTTTAGAACTCAGAAAGACTTGGGTATGATAAGAGTGGTTAACTAAGGGGAAAAGAAGATCCAGTTGGTGGTGCAACAGGAGTTGTTGGGAAGAATTTCTTCCTTAGATATGATGATGAGAGAGGTCTTTCCAGGGTAGATCATAGTTGGATAGAGACAGAAGATGAAATGTCATCTTTTCAACTATGCCAAGTGAATTAGGGTTGGCGCTTTTTTTTTTTTCTAGAGCTAGTGCTGAGTGTTAAATCACTGGCTTATAGGCAGATTTGAAAGTGGAATAGCAAAGTTTTGATTGAGTATTATAACTACTAAACCTAAGTTTTTCCACCAGTGCTATGCTCTAAGCCAACTTCTAGACTTGAGAGATACTTCAAGTGGATGGGGTTAGGTAGGACTGAGTCCAGTGTTTGCCACGCCTTTAGGATACAACTAGAGCCATAGCTGATGTGATAGGGAATATGGGATTTTCGTTCCACCCACCTGGTTTTCGTTCCACCTCCATCCTGGTTGTCTTTTAAAATTTTTTTTTTTAATTTATATTGGATAGAGACAGAGAGGGAAGGGTAGGTAAAGAGGGAGAGAGACATCTGCAGCTGTGCTTAACCACTCCTGAAGCTTTCCCTCCTGCAGGTGGGAATCAGGAGCTTGGGCCCTGGTCCTTGTGTACTGTAGTGTGTGCATAACCAGGTGCAGTACTGCCTGGTCCCTTTTGTTTTGTTTTTACCAGTGTCATTCAGCCTCTCCAAAGCTAAGTGGTTCAGTTTTTTCCACTGGGCTTACTCAAAAGGTTGGGCTTCAGATGTTCAGTTGATTGGGAGTTTGGCCATTAGTTGAATTAGGGGTTGGTGAAGCTATGGCCTGCAGGGCAGATGCAGTCTGTCGTTGTTGTGTAGTTGACTGGAACATAGTTCTGCCTGTTCACTTATGCAGTATTTATGGTTGCTTTTGTGCTACAATAGTGAAATTGAGTGTCTGGCACAGAAATCATATGGCCAAGGCTGGGGAGATTGCATAATGGTTATATAAAATGACTTCATGCCTGAGACTCAGCTCTCAGGCTTAATCCCTAGTACCAACATAAGCCAGGACTAAGCAGTGCTCTGGTAGTAAATAAGTAAATATAATAATACAGTCATATGGCCTTTTAAACCCAAGACTTGGCTGATTTACTCTTTATAGGAAAAAATGTTTTTGCCTGACACTGAGCTAGTCTTGGTTGTTGACTAAGGATCTGCCTATGAATTTATGATGTGCTCTGTCTCTGTAGAAATATGGGAGTGCCCCCGCCATGGTAGGAGTTTTGCTATTTTATTTTTCCATCACCACAAAAGGGATAGGTGTGATGTTTTACCTCTCCTCACCACTCCCAACCTCTTAACATTTCTTCCCCCCCCCTTTTTAAAAAAATATTTATTCTCTTTTGTTGCCCTTGATTTTATTGTTGTAGTTATTATTGTTGTCGTTGTTGGATAGGACAGAGAGAAATGTAGAGAGGAGGGGAAGTCAGGGGGAGAGAAAGATAGACACCTGCACTTAACCCTCTGTGCTACCGCCTGATTCCCCTCTTAACATTTCTAACTCTATAACTTCAGTCTTCATAGCATAAGAAGACTCAGCAAGTGTAACTCCTTTGTGCAAATTGCTACACTTGCTCCCTTTCCTTTATACCTTTAGCCCAGTCCATCTGTTGTTCTTCTCCCTTCCTATAGATAAAGACAGAGGGTTGGAGGAGAAACCACGACACCTTCAATGCTGTGGGGGCCAGGCTCCAACCTGGGTCATAGTACATGGTGATCAGTCATCATCCAGTTAAGCTGGTTTGTTGGTTTCAGCTCACTTGTTTTCACACAGTGCTCAGTTAAGGTGTTTGGAAAGAGCAGCTGGACTAATGAGATAGCTCACCCGAGAGGGTACCTGCTTTACCATGTATGAGACCTGGGTTTGGGTTTATGGGCACTGGGAAGACCTTCAGTGGGATGGTCCCTCCTCTCTCTCTGTTTCTGTAAAAGTTTTGACCTGAAGTGGTTAAGGTAAGCCCTGGTAAAAACAAGAAAATGCAAATGACTATTTCTCCCAACTTCTCTCATTGCTTAAACCAACCAACGTGTTTAATTTCTGGACTGTCTTTTGCCTAAATTGATTGAAATGGGAGTAACGCTTCTAAATGACAGGAAAGGTACTCATACTTTGCCGAAACCTCAGTGTGGTATGTGAGTTGAACCAGTTCATTTTGGAGTTACATAACTACCTGGCTTTCTTGATAGTCTTTCCTTCTGCCGAGCCAGACATTTGTAGTGATCTGTAAAAAGGAGCATTGTAACATGCTCACTCCCCTCTTCCCACACACCCTGACCTCAGATGGAGTTGTATCTTATTGGAGTAGGATTTGGAATTGTTTACCATCTGTAGCTTATTATAGTGGGTCAGAGTGACCTGTTCTGGCTGCCATCATGGCACTTCTGATATATTGTACTTTTCTCCTCAGGTACCAGCAGAGTTTCCTTGGTTTTAGTAAGTTTTATGTGTGCTTTCTGAAAAAAACTCATCTTAATAGAGAGTTTTTGCAGCTAATACTACTAAAATGATTAAATCAGTACAAGTAAGCCAAATACATTGATTAGCAAGAAGCTAGCAAGGATTCACTCAAATATCACAAGTTCTGCTTCTCTTTCTTGCTTTATTTTTATTTTATTATTTGCCACTAGGGTTTTTTGATAGGGCTTGGTGCCTATATGACGAGTCTACTACTCTTGGAACCCCCCCCCCCTTTTTTTGTTTTTATTTCTGACAGAAATTGACAGGGAAAGAGGAGATGGGGAGGGAAAGATACCTGCAGCACAGCTTCATCACTCATGAAGCTTTCCCTGTTGTTGTTGGTGGCAGAGAAGAGAGAGAGAAGGTCCGGAGCGAAGAGGGAACACAAATCTTTATTTGCGCTGGCACCTCAGAGTTGGGTGCTAGAGAAACAGGTTGGGCCACGTGGAGGTAGTGAAAATGGCTGTCTCACGCAGTAACCTTTCCTGCGTCTGAACACCGAAGTGGAGCGCTGGCAAGAGAGCGAGGTGCGGAAGAAGGGCTTTTATAGGAGCAGCTTTCATGAGAATGGGAAGGGGGAGGAGTAATCATAGCACTCCAGGATAGGATAATAACTCTTGTGAGAATGGGAGGGGGGAGGAGTAACCAAAGCACTCCAAATATCGTGGGGAAATAGACAGTGCCCTGAGGGCACAACATGGCGGAACAGGCACTCCAAGAATGTCCCAACTCTCGCGGGAACTAGCAGTAGCCTGAGGGGACAACATGACAGATGTGACTGCATCTGCACAATTTCCCAGCATCTCCCCCTTTCCTTTTATCTAATGCCCAGGGCAACAGTCTGTAAAGTCTATGAACTACTCAGGGTCAGTCTAAGAAAAACCAGCAACGTGAAGGGAATGAAGCTGCTGTAAAATTGTCTAAAGTGTCAAAAGGGTATACTAGCAAGTCCGATAGAAGTCTCAGTCCAAAGTAGTCAACTAGGGGAAGAAATGGCAGGGGATGAAATGCTGCATGAGGAAGGTCAGCCTCTGGAATTCCACTTTTCTGTAGAGAGTGAGCTGGAACCACCAAAACGTGACAGACAAAGCAGAAGCAGGAAAGGCAGACAGGCAGTAAAAAAGTTCTGTCCTTGGCGTCTGTGAATCAGGTTCTTCAGATCACATCAGGTGACATCTAGGGTTTCGGGGGGTGTGCCACTGTAGTCATGCCATCTAGTGGGTGATGTCAGGGTGTGCAGGGGTCCAGATGTTTTTTTTCCGGGATTCCTGTGGAAGAAACACAAACAGTCTGCTTCTCGTGGTTAGCAGGGCATCTGATTTGAATGCTTTATAGAAAAAGAGGTTTGGTGCCGTAGCCAACTGAGTATTGGGGGATGTATCTTTCCTATTCATTTATTATTATTATTTTATATTACTTGTCATGGTAGTCAGCCGTTATCTGGAAGGTCCTGGGTGATTCATGGGGAAAAAGAACTTATCTTTCAACAAGGACTCTAAGGTGTAGGGAAGCGGGAACTATCTTATCCCTTTTTTTTTTTTTTTTTGGGTATTTTGCATTTTGTTGCCCTAGTTGTTTTATTGTTGTAATTATATTGTTGTTATTACTGATATTGTGGTTGTTGGATAGAACAGAGAGAAATGGAGAGAGGAGGGGAAGACAGAGAGAGGAGAGAAAGAGACACCTGCAGACCTGCTTCACCGCCTGTGAAGGGACTCCCTTGCAGGTGAGGAGCCAGGGGCTCAAACTGGGATCCTTAAGCCGGTTCTTGCACTTAGTGCCACTTGTGCTAAACCCGCTGCGCCACCGCCCGATTCCCAGGAACTGTCTTTTAACATAAACTCTATGGCCATGCCAATGGCAACCTTGAGGGCACATGTGACTCCCCACATGTTCCCCTTTCTTATATCATGTTTTGATGTTTGGCAGACTTTGTTTTGTGACAGGGTGGACTGTGCCTGTCTTAGGTTGGGGATCAGCCTTCCGTCTTACCCGTCATTGGAACACCTGGTCATTTTTGGCCAGTAGTACCAGGTGCCCTGTCTTAGGTTGACTGGATAGCACTAGTTTCCCCTTACCCGTCATTGGCTAGCCAGCCCTCTTCATGGTGGACGTTCTGATGGAGGGGGGCACATCTTCCGCAGCAACTCCATATTCTGCCATGTCCAGTGAGCTTGTATAGGTTGCATCTTTATGGCATCAATCTGTTGCTGCAAAAAAGCCATGAGCTTATTAAAAATTATAGGACCGTGGTCTGGGAGGTGTCGCAGTGGATAAGGCGTTAGACTCTCAAGCGTGAGGTCCCAAGTTCAATCCCTGGCAGCACATGTACCAGAAAGATATCTGGTTCTTTCTCTTTCCTCCTCTCTTTCTCATTAATAAATAAATTAAAATGTTTTTTTTTAAAAAGAATTATAGGACCTATCGTGAGCAGAAGAAGTGAAACAAGCTAGGGTCCCACAACTAAGGGTAGACAGGTAAGGAAGGGAGAGTGTATCCATTGGTATGAAGAGGTAGGATCATATCTCAAGTCTAAGGGAAGCAGTCAGTGGATGTGATGTCTAGGGGAAGAGGGCTGTGGGAACAAAGGTGCTGAATATATAGTGTTTGGGTTCGAGAAGAGAGCATAGAAGCGATTTGGATCAAGAGAGGGGAAAGTGGGTTGTCATGAATTTTCACATAGGAACGAGCAAGCCATGGAAATAAGTTAACAGTATACATACTGTCAGAAAAAAGGTTGAAGGATTCTGGTACAGGTTTTAATGCAAGGAAAACAGCATGAAGTTATTTGTACTGAGGGGAATTCTCAGGAAGCTCAGTAAAGAGAGGTTTAGGGGGTTGTTTGTCCGGGTAATATATAAGGGCAGCAGCTCCCTTTTTTCCACCATCAGTGAAGACTGTAGGAGCAGAAGGAATGGGATCTCGAGAGAAAAGCTTAGGTGCTAGTAGAGGCAAAAGAGGTAAAGAAGCTATCAATTTATTAGAAGGAAAATGGTTATTTGTCCTGGAAACCCCACGAAGCTTATGGCAAAGTGGGAATGATGGCGTATGAGTCACTCTATATCTGTGAGAGAAAAGGGCAGAATAATTAAATCTGGTTCTTTCCCTAAGACCTGCACAGACCTATTTCTTCTTTGGCAGACCATGAATGCTAATGTGCCTATCTCAGTGAGGAGTCTTGGAGCTCCGCCTACTGGCATGTGAAGCCACTCAGAACCCCCATGGTTCTGCCACAATGCCCCTACTACTGTGGGGGTAGAGTTAAAGATTAGAAGGTTTACCGGAGAGGAGGGGGAGATTCAAACAAGGTTCATGTCCTGGAGGGCCTGGTTAACCCTTTCCAGTGCCGAGGAGGCCTTGGGAGTTAACCTACGTTTTGAGGAGGGCTGTTTGTTTCCTTTTAACAGGTCAAACAGTGGTTGGAGGCAGCTTGTAGGCAGATAAAGATACTGCCTAAGCCAATTTAAATTTCCAAGAAAACTTTGTAAAGAAGCAAGAGTGAGGTTAGAAGGAAAAGTAACACTAGGTTTTAAGAGTTCTCTGAACTCTTTGGAGGAGTATGGGTGCCACACCTGAGGGTTTTGTCTATTGGGGGCCACATTTACCGGGAAGGTGTGGACTTGGTCTGATGACACGGGGGAAAGAGTTACAGAAGTAGAAGCTGCCGTAGTTGCCACAGGGGAAACTGAGCATGTATCTATGGGGATGGAGCTCTTGGGGTGGACTGCAAAAGGTTTAAGGTCTCTAAACGCTGAAAACATATCCTTTAACTCCTATATCTCAGCCACAAGGTCTCTTAATGATGAGGTATCGGTGGGGGAAGGGGTTATGGAAGCCGCAGAAGGAACCGAACACGTGTCTGCCGCAGAAGGAACCGAACCCGTGTCTGCAGGGACAGCGGGTGAAGGGGTCATGGAAGCCGCAGAAGGAACTGAACACGTGTCTGCCGCAGAAGGAACCGAACCCGTGTCTGCAGGGACAGCGGGTGAAGGGGTCATGGAAGCCCTGCAAATCGCTTAGGGCGTTAAAGTCGTAAGCACATATCTCTTAACTCTTGTATCTCAGCCTCAAGGTCGCTTATCCTCATGGCAGACCACGTTGTACATATCTTGTAAGTGGCGATTATAGCTATGAGATCCCATGGTGTAGCGAAAATTAAAGTGTCTCTGAGAGCGAGAACCTGTCCCAGGAGAGAAGGAAATAATGTCTGGGACATCTCCTCATAAAACAGAAAAAAATCCCATGGTGGGGGAAACGCGGGGCCGCAGTCAGGCGGCTGCCACTTACCTGTGTCTAGGCGGCTTTTCTGGACCTCAGGCCGGGCGTGAATGTGGGACACATCGGGCACCAGATGTTGTTGTGCGGGCCAGGGAGAAGAGAGAGGAGGTCTGGAGCGAAGAGGGAACACAAATCTTTATTTGCGCTGGCATCTCAGAGTTGGGTGCTAGAGAAACAGGTTGGGCCACGTGGAGGTAGCAAAAATGGCTGCCTCACGCAGTAACCTTTCCTGCGTCTGAACACCGAAGTGGAGCGCTGGCAAGAGAGTGAGGTGCGGAAGAAGGGCTTTTATAGGAGCAGCTTTCGTGAGAATGGGAAGGGGGAGGAGTAACCATAGCACTCCAGGATAGGATAATAACTCTTGTGAGAATGGGAGGGGGGAGGAGTAACCAAAGCACTCCAAATATCATGGGGAAATAGACAATGCCCTGAGGGCACAACATGGCGGAACAGGCACTCCGAGAATGTCCCAACTCTCGTGGGAACTAGCAGTAGTAGCCTGAGGGGACAACATGACAGATATGACTGCATCTGCACAATTTCCCAGCATTTCCCCTTACAAGTGGGGACCAAGGATTTGAATCTGGGTCCTTATGCATGGTAATGTGTGCAGTGTGTATCACTGAGAGGCCTCCCAGGTTCAGTTTTCTTATTTTTAAATTTAGAGAGAAGAGAGACGGGAGATACACCACAGCACCACTCCACCATCCATGGAGTGTTTGAGATGCTCTCTTGTGGTGTCAGAGTGCAGACCCAGGGCCTCATTATCGCCATGCTTTCCTATGTGAGCTATATCACAGTCTCCACAAATCCTACTTACCTCTTCTACTTCCTTGTGGGTCTTGGGATCTTGGTGAAGAATCTTTAGGTGGTAATGCTTTCTTGAAATGGGAAATAGTCTACCTCTACATTTGCTGTCAAGATTTTAATCAGTTATTTTCCAGACTTTTGGCTATGAATGTTTCTAAGAAGATGACTATGCCAGTTCTTGCTGGGGATGACTATTCCTCCCTCCTTCCTTCCCTCCCTCTATCCCTTCCTCCCTTCCTTTCTTGCAGCCTGAGTTTTATCACTGGGGCTCCACATCTGCATAATTCCACTGCTTCCAGCTGACAACAACAGCTATTTTTTCTTCCTTTTTCTCCTATTCCTCCCCCTCCTCATTTTCCATCTCTTCTCTTCCCCTTTCCCCTCTTTCTTCTCCTCACAGGAAGGAGAGGTACCAGAGCATCCACCTTTCTTGAAGCTTCCCCATTGCAGATGCTCCTGTGGCGTGCTGGGGGGCTTGAGCCCAAGGTCCTTGTGCAGGACAAAGAGTATGCTCTCTCAGCTCATGTTCCTTTTTCTGTCCAGTTTAGTTATCTATTTTAAATAGTAATGCCCATCCATCATAAAAGGGTTAGGGTGTTTGTATGGGGAATATGTTCATACAATTTTCAGGTGCTCTGTCTTTGAGAATTTAGTGTCATTTGGGGTTTTCTGCAGTTCTTCACTTGTGTTTAGTACTTTTGCCTGTGTATGACCTTAGTCTTAAAGTTTAAATTTCCTGTTCCTTACAAAAAAAAAATTTTTTTTAAAGATTTTATTTATTTTATTAGTGAGAAAGATAGGAGAGAAAGAGCCAGACATCACTCTGGTACATGTGCTACTGGGGATTGAACTCATGACCTCATGCTTGAAAGTCTAGTTCCTTAGCCACTGCGCCACCTCCCAGATCACTCCTTACAAGATTTAACCCCTCCCCCCCCAAAAAAAAATTCTTTATGGGCATGTATGTTGAAAACACTTGGAGCAAAGTTAGCTTCTGGTATTGCTTTGTATTGCTTATGACTACAATGCCTTTACAGTCATTTTATTTTCTTCTTTCCTTTTATTGATAAAGACAGAAATTGAAATAGAAAGAGAGACATTTCTGTACTGCTCTACCACTCACGAAGCTTCCCTCCTGCAGGTGGGAACTAGGGTCTTAAACCTGAGCACGGTAACATGTGTTGCATCACCCCCCCCCCATAGTTTCTGGGTCTTTTGTTGAATGATTGCTTAGACTGAATAGAGGCAGTCCTGATGACAACACTATTTGCTTATCTCCCCTCATAAACATTCCTCTACAACAGGCAGCCTGTCTAGCAGTCCAGAGGAGATGTCTGGAGCAGAGGAAGGGAGAGAGACATCCTCAGGCATCGAAGTGGAGGCCTCAGACCTGAGTTTGAGCTTGACTGGGGATGATGGTGGCCCCACCCACACCAGCACAGAAAGCCGAGGCACAGATACAGAGAGCTCAGGTGAAGACAAGGACTCCGACAGCATGGAGGACACTGGCCACTACTCCATCAATGATGAAAACCAAGTCCAGGATCACTCAGAGGAGGATGAGGATGAGGAGGAGGAAGAGCATCCTCGACGCCGAGTGCAGCGCAAAAGGGCCAACCGAGAACAGGACTCTTCAGCTGATGAGCAGGCCCTGGAGGACTGGGTGTCCTCAGAGACGTGGGCCCTGCCCCGCCCTCGCTGGCAAGCCCTCCCTGCCCTGCGGGAGCGGACACTAGGATCAAACGCACGCTTTGTGCATGAGGCCTGTGGGGCCCGAGTCTTCGTGCAGCGCTTCCGCCTGCAGCATGGGTTGGAGGGCCACACGGGCTGTGTCAACACCCTGCACTTTAACCAGCGCGGCACCTGGCTGGCCAGTGGCAGTGATGACCTGAAAGTGGTGGTGTGGGATTGGGTGCGGCGGCAGCCTGTGCTGGACTTTGAGAGCGGCCACAGGAGTAACGTCTTTCAGGTGAGACTAGCAGAGGGCACTGTGGAGACAGTAGGACTGCCTTGATGCTTACCAGTGTGTCTGTGTGTGTGAGGGGGGTGGGGGGTGAGGGACAACTTGGCAGGAGTTCGACACCTGGACTGCTCCTGCCTTCTTCTGTCATGACCTCTGGGAGTTCAGTACACCCAGAGACCCAGGGACCTTTCATTTCATGAGCATAGAGACTGCAGGGAGCTTATTGCAGGTAGGGGCTCATCAGCAAGTCCTGAATCCTCCTTGGAAGGAACATGTGGAAAGGGTCAGAGGCTCCAAGGCAGACTGCTGGGTTCAGATACTAGCTCTTCCTTCAACCAGCCATGTGAGGTTGAACACATAATACAACCTCTGTCTTGGTTTATCTTACTATTTTAAAAAATGTTTTATTTATTTGCTAGAGAGATAGGAGGAAAGAGAGAAAGAGAACCAGAGCAGCATTCTGGCACATGTGCTGCTGGGGATTGAACTCAGAACCTCATGCTTATAAATCCAATGCTTTTGGGAGTTGGGCAGTAGCACAACGGGTTAAGCGCACCTGGTGTGAAGCACAAGGACTTGCGTAAGGATCCTGGTTCAAGCCCCTGGCTCCCCACCTGCAGGGGAATCGCTTCACAGGCGGTAAAGCAGGTCTTCAGGTGCCTGTATTTCTCTCCCCGTCTGTCTTCCCCTCCTCTCTCCATTTCTCTCTGTCCTATCCAAAATCAACGACATCAATAACAGCAACAATAATAACTATAACAACAATAAAAAAAAAACCAAGGGCTATATCCTAAGGAACCCAACACATCCATCCAAAAAGATCTGTGTACACATATCTTCTTGGCAGCACAATTTGTAATAGCCAATACCTGGAAACAACCCAGGTGTCCAACAACAGATGAGTGGCTGAGCGAGTTGTGGTATATATACACAATGGAATACTACTCGGCTGTGAAAAATGGTGACTTCATTGTTTTCAGCCAATCTTGGATGGGCATTGAAAAATTCATGTTAGGGAGTCGGGCAGTAGCACAGCAGGTTAAGCACACGTGAAGCATAGGGACCGGCATAAGGATCCCGGTTCGAGCCCCCAGCTCCCCACCTGCAGGGGAGTCGATTCACAGGTGGTGAAGCAGGTCTGCAGGTGTCTCTCTTTCTCTCCCCCTCTCTGTCTTCCCCTCCTCTCTCCATTTCTCTCTGTCCTATCTAACAATGATGACAACAGTAATAACTTCAACAATAAAAACAACAAGGGCAACAAAAGGGAAAATACATAAAAGAAAATTAAAAAAGAAAAATTCATGTTAAGTGAAATAAGAAACAGAAGGATGAATATGGGATGATCTCACTCTCAGGCAGAAGTTGAAAAACAAGATCAGAAAAGAAAACACAAGTAGAACCTGAACTAGAATTGGAGTATTGCACCAAAGTAAAAGACTGGGATGGGTGGGTGGGGAGAATACAGATCCAAGAAGGATGACAGAGGACCTAGTGGGGGTTGTATTGTTAATGGAAAACTGGGAAATGTTATGCATGTGCAAACTATTATATTTACTGTTGAATGTAAAACATTAATTCCCCAATAAAGAAATTAAACAAACAAACAAACAAAAAACCAAGGGCAACAAAAGGGAAAATAAATAAATAAATGTAAAAAAATTTTTTAAAAATCCAGTGCTTTCTCCACACTGTACCACTTCCCTGACCACTGTCAGTTTTTTTTATCTATAGTGCATGGCCAATGACAGTAGATCATGAAGATTAAGTAACAATAGAAGCTAAACATTTAAAACTGAGACTGATGCTTACTAAGCATTTGATAGCTATGAGCTAGTTTCTCTCAGGTTATGCCCTCCATCCCCACCCAGCATAGAGGAGGTGCAACCCTTTTATCCCTAAGCACCTTTTCTTCCTCCCTCCCCTCTTCCTTCTTTCCTTCCTTTTTTTCTTGTTATTAGTGATTTAATATTGTTTACAAAATTATAAGATAACAGGTGTATAATTCCATACCTTATCCACCACCAGAGTTCTCTGTACCCTATTCCCTCCATTTGAAACTGTAGTAGTTCTCTCAAGATCACAGATGTGGGTTGACTATTATTTCTATAATTATATATTTATATATATTTGCCCATTTTTTTCTTCGGTCTTGCCTTCTCTTCCTTTCTTTTTAAATTTATTTATTTAATCCCTTTTGTTGCCCTTGTTATTTTATCGTAGTTATTATTAATGTTGCCGTTGTTGTTGGATAGGACAGAAAGAAATGGAGAGAGAAGGGGAGAGAAAGATAGACACCTGCAGACCTGCTTTACCACTTGTGAAGCGACTCCCCTGCAGGTGGGGAGCTAGGTGCTTGAACCGGGATCCTTACACTGGTCCTTGTGCTTTGCACCAGGTGCGCTTAACCCACTACGCTACTGTTCGACTCCTTCTCTTCCTTTCTAAGTCACATCTAGTACTTCCTGAGTGTCTCCCCCCCTTCTCTGGGTCCTGATGGAATTGGACCTCAGAGCCCTCTGTTCACCTAAGCACCTTTTCTTTTCCTTCTAGCTTCCTACTCCTTTGTAGCAAATTAAAAAAAAAAATTATTTATTTTCCCTTTTGTTGTCCTTGTTTTTGTTTATTTGTTTATTATTGTTGTTGTTGCTAGATAGGACAGAGAGAAATGGAGAGAGGAGGGGAAGATAGAGAGGGAGAGAGAAAGATAGACACCTGCAGACCTGCTCCTCTGCCTGTGAATTGACTCCCCTGCAGGTGGGGAGCCGGGGGCTGGAACCAGGATTCTTATGCCATCCTTGCGCTTTGCCCCACATGCGCTTAACCTGCTGTGCTACCGCGGGACTCCCCTTTGTAGCAAATTTATGTTTGCTTTCTAAATCAAGAGATTATTATCTGAGTGGGAATAGTCCTTATCCACTTGAGCTCTGCCTTGAACCGCCAGCTGAGATGCTTTTATTTGGCAGAGACATGTTTCCTCTCCCTCTCCCCTTTGACTCATGGAAGAAATGGGACATTAGCCAACCTGCTGTTTTTCCAGCATCAAGCAACAGTAAGCAGTGAGTTGGGGTTATCATTATTGTTTTTCCTTTCAAATTCACCTCAATTTTTGTGTCTCTGTGTGTGTGTTCTTTTGTTCATTGTTAACACCCAGGCCAAGTTCCTTCCGAATAGTGGGGACTCCACTCTGGCCATGTGTGCCCGAGACGGGCAGGTTCGAGTAGCAGAGCTGTCTGCCACACAGTGCTGCAAGAACACAAAACGTGTGGCCCAACACGAGGGGGCATCACACAAGGTGAGTGAGTCTGTCTGGAGGCAGCAGTGCCTCTGCACCTCTACCTTTGTGGTGAACGCCTGCTTACACTCCTTTCAGATCTGAGACTTCTAGATGAGGGGAGAAAAGAAAATCCTCTAACTTTGAGAAAGGCTAGTATGTGATCAGTGTCTAGTAGTCAGTAGTAGGCTAGTAGTCAGTGATCATGCCTATTCCTGGGACTGAACCAAAGGTGATTTGGAGACCTGTGAGATCTTCAGAAGCAATGCTGATTTTGTAAATGTAGGGGCAGTCAGTGGTCGGTTACTCACATGCAAGAGCTCTCAGTGCACAGACAGCACTATTTCTGGAAGCCCTATTTAGAGCTGGGAATGTAGGCCAAATAATGGTGGTGGCAGCTAGTCAGGTTGAGGAGCTTGACCTCAGTGGGAGCTGTGGCCCTCCAGACAAGCAGAAAGATGGAACCCCTCCTTGTAG
The DNA here is from genome assembly GCF_950295315.1 of Erinaceus europaeus. Lineage (NCBI taxonomy): Eukaryota > Metazoa > Chordata > Mammalia > Eulipotyphla > Erinaceidae > Erinaceus > Erinaceus europaeus. The sequence continues at coordinate 38,941,644 of NC_080170.1, forward strand.
CCCTGAGCACAGACAGGTGCATTTGGAGCATCCTTGTCCAGCCCACATGGTTCAGGACCTGTGAAAATTGCCTGTTTCTTCAGTTCTTAAGCTTACCTCCTACTGACTAGATAATTTTTAGAAGGAACTAAGATGTAGAGGGTGAGACTAGAGCAATGCAGGCATAGAATTAATTTATTTGAGAATGAGCCTTCACGGTTGATGTTTTCCTTTCATATCATTGCTCAAATCCCTTAGAGACTTAGTTGAAACAGCATATCACCTGTCTGTTTGGCTTCTACAGGGTAAACAAACTGTAAATAATTCATACAGAACAAGAGAAAATGAGTTTAAATTACCTCCTTTCCTGGGATTTTATAACCAAAAATGGGCAGACTTTTCTCTGGGCGAGACATTTCAAATATAGCCCTTCCCGTGGCAGAGGAAGGAACTAGATGAGTTCTAATGGAATCTTTAGAAACCTCATCCTTCCCTTTCTCCTCCAGTTGGCCCTGGAACCTGACTCTCCCTGCACGTTCCTATCTGCAGGTGAAGACGCAGTTGTCTTCACCATTGACCTCAGACAGGACCGGCCAGCCTCGTGAGTATAGCAGTAGTATTTTCACAGAATCAGATCCATGTCCTCAGTAATGCTCACTCTGGGCTGGCAGACTTGCCCCTAATGCCTATGATGAGATGCAGCTGAGGTGGAAGGAATTTGATTCCATCCTTTGTGGCTGTTTGTTTCTCTGCAGTTAAGTACTGTTCAGTCTTCCTTCACTTCTGAAAGGTTGGAGTTGGATTTCATAGCCTGTCATCTTTTCTTTATGTGCCTGACTGCCTCTCAGCCTGCCCATAAGCACATTAATCTACCAAGCAGCTTAGAGACACAGGAGTCTGTGTCATCCTCACCTTGGTTACATATTGAAGCACATAAGCAGTTCAGTGATAAATCTTCAGAAGGAATTTGAGGAGGTAGTAGAGTTCACTTGGATTATTGCTAATGCTTATGTACATTTTCAAGTCCTGGAGTACATTTTACCCTTCTCAAATATGTGATAGAATAATATATCTTGTTTGGATCAGGTACTAACCTTTCTGAATTTTATATTCTTCAGCCTCATTCTGAGCATGATCAGCTGGTCTCTCTCTGAATCTTTCTCTTTGGTGTCCAAGGATAATTAATAAATGTGTTTATTTTATTTATTTTAATTCTTTTAAAAATTTTTTTTGTTTTATTTATTTACTTAGTATTGGATAGAGACAGAGAGAAATTGAGAGGAAAGGGGGCGATAGGGAGAGAGAGGCACCTGCAGTCCTGCTTCATCACTCATGAAGCTTTCCCCCTGCAGGTGGGGACCAGGGGCTTGAACCTGGGTCCTTGTGCACTGTGATGTAAGCACTTAACCAGGTGCACCACCACCTGGCCACAATAAATGTGTTTATGACTGTTACTATGGCTAGAACTGATTATATTGCAGCTTCTGTTACAATTACTTGGTTTCTTCCCATTTTCATTAATTCTTATAGTAAATACATCTTGCTTTTTTTTTTTTTTTTGCCTCCAGGGTTATTGCTGGGGCTCAGTGCCTGTAACACAAATCCATTGCTCCTGGAGACCATTTTTTTCCCCTTTGTTGTCCTTTTTGTTTATCGTTGTCGTCATTATATTATTATTGTTGCTGCTGTTGTTGCATAGGACAGAGAGAAATGGAGAGAGGAGGGGAAGACGGGGAGAGAAAGATATATACCTGCAGACCTACTTACTGCCCGACTCCGCCCCTGTTGTTTTATTGTTGTAGTTGTTGTTATTGATATTGTTGGATAGTTCAGAGAAATCGAGAGAGGAGGGGAAGATGGGGGGAGAGAAAGATAGACACCTGCAGACCTGCTTCACCACTTGTGAAGCAGGGGGCTTGAACCAGGATCCTTACAAAGGTTGTTGCACTTTGCGCCACCTGCGCTTAACCTGCTGCACTTAACTGCCTGGCTCCGCCCCGTTGTTTTATTGTTGTAGTTATTGTTATTGATGCTGTCATTGTTGGATAGGACAGAAATGGAGAGATGAGGGGAAGACGGGGAGAGAAAGATAGACACCTACAGACCTGCTTCACCGCTTGTGCAGCGACTCCCCTTCAGGTGGGGAACCGGGAGCTCGAACTGGGATCTCAAACTGGGATCCTTATACCGGTCCTTGTGCTTTGCGCCACCTGTGCTTAATCCACTGCGCTACTGCCCGCCTCCCTCATTCTGTGAATTTTTACATATATCTTAATATATCCAGGTTTTCCCCTTCTAAACTGGGATAATTGACTGTATGTCTGTTTTAAACATGCCTATATATTTTTTCCCCTACAGTTTTCTTCTTTTGATATTATAATGTGTTTGAGAGATCTATGTTATACCAGATAGATACCTGCCTCATTTGTAACAGTGGCATGTGGGAGCGGCATCAGTGTACTGAGTTATTTAGCCTTGTCTATTTTTCTCTCCCCCTCTTCTGTAGACCAGTTGTATGAATTGTTTTGTTAGTTAGAACCAGTTTTAGATTTGTATGTGAAGATCAGTACTACATTAGGGTTTGCATATCTGTATAGCATTCAAGTAAAATCTAAGTTAGGAGGGAAAAATAAACCACCAGTCTGGCACATTTGATGCTAGAGATAGAACTTGGGGCCTCATGCTCTTAGGTTCAATACTCTAGCCACTATACCACCACCTCCTGGGCTAAGGATGATTATTATACTTTTTTTTTTTTTTTTTTTTTTTTTGCTACCAGGGTTATCGCTGGGACTTGTTGCCTACACTACGAAATCACTGCTCCTGGAGGCCATTTTTCCCATTTTTATTGCCCTTCTTTGTTGTTGTTATTGTTGACATTGCAGTTGTTGTTGGATAGGACAGAGAGAAATGCAGAGAGGAGGGGGAAAAAAAAATAGACACTTGCAGACCTGCTTCCCCCCCGCAGGTGGCGGCTGGGGCTCGAACTGGATCCTTATACTGGTCCTTGTGCTTCACGCCACATGTGCTTAACTCACTGTGCTACCACCTGGCCCCTGATTATTACATTTTTTTTTAATTTAATTTAATTTTTTTAAAATTTATTTCTTTATTGGGGAATTAATGTTTTACATTCAACAGTAAATACAATAGTGTGTACATGCATAACATTCCCCAGTTTCCCATTTAACAATACAACCCCCACTATGTCATTTATCATTCTTCATGGACCTGTATTCTCCCCACCCACCCACCCCAGAGCCTTTTACTTGGGTGCAGTATGCCAATTCCATTTCAGGTTCTACTTGTGTTTTCTTTTCTGATCTTGTTTTTCAACTTCTGCCTGAGAGTGAGATCATCCCATATTCATCCTTCTGTTTCTGACTTATTTCACTCAACATGATTTTTTCAAGGTCCATCCAAGATCGGCTGAAAACGGTGAAGTCACCATTTTTTACAGCTGAGTAGTATTCCATTGTGTATGTATACCACAACTTGCTCAGCCACTCATCTGTTGTTGGACACCTGGGTTGCATCTAGGTTTTGGCTATTACAAATTGTGCTGCCAAGAACATATGTGTACACAGATCTTTTTGGATGGATGTGTTGGGTTCCTTAGGATATATCCCCAGGAGAGGAACTGCAGGGTCATAGGGTAGGTCCATTTCTAGCCTTCGGAGAGTTCTCCAGACTGTTCTCCACAGAGGTTGGACCAATTGACATTCCCACCAGCAGTGCAGGAGGGTTCCTTTGACCCCACACCCTCTCCAGCATTTGCTGCTGTTACCTTTTCTGATATATGACATTCTCACAGGAGTGAAGTGATATCTCATTGTTGTCTTGATTTGCATTTCTCTGACAATCAGAGACTTGGAGCATTTTTTCATGTGTTTCTCAGCCTTTTGGATCTCTTCTGTGGTTACTATTCTGTCCAAGTCCTCCCCCCATTTTTGGATGGGGTTATTTGTTGTCTTGTTGTTGAGTCTGGCAAGCTCTTTATATATGTTGGTTATTAAACTCTTATCTGATGTATGGCATATAAAGATCTTCTCCCATTCTGTGAGGGGTCTCTTGGTTTGGGTAGTGGTTTCTTTTGCTATGAAGAAGCTTTTTAATTTGATGTAGTCCCATAGGTTTATACTTGCCTTACTCTTCTTTGTAATTGGATTTGTTTCATTGAAAATGTCTTTAAAATTTATGTGGAAAAGAGTTCTGTCAATATTTTCCTCTAAGTATCTGATAGTTTCTGGTCTAACATCCAAGTCCTTGATCCACTTGGAATTTACTTTTCTATTCGGTGAACTACAGTGATTCAGTTTCATTCTTCTGCATGTTTCAACCCATTGTTTCCAACACCATTTGTTGAAGAGACTCTGCTTTCCCCATGTAATAGTCTGGGCCCCTTTGTCAAAGATTAGATGTCCATACGTGTGGGGCCTCATTTCTGGGCTCTCAATTCTATTCCACTGGTCAGTGTGTCTATTCATGTTCCAGTACCAAGCAGTTTTGATGGCAATGGCCCTATAATACAGTTTGAGATCTGGGAGTGTGATGCCTCCGGTTCTGTTCTTTTTTCTTAAGATTGTTTTGGCAATTATAGGTCTTTTCTGGTTCCAGATAAACATTAGTAGCATTTTTTCTATTCTAAAAAATGTGCTTGGGATCTTGATGGGGATAGCATTAAATTTGTAGATGGCTCTGGGTAATATATTCATTTTGATGATGTTAATTCTTCCAACCCATGAACATGGAATATCTTTCCACTTCTTTGTGTCTTTTTCAATTTCTTTGAGTAGTGACTCATAATTTTCAGTATACAGGTCTTTCACTTCTTTGGTTAGATTTACTCCTAAATATTTTATTGTTTTTGTTGTTATAGTAAAAGGAATTGATTTCTGGATTTCAGTTTCTTCTAACTTAGTGTTTGCATAGAGGAATGCTACTGACTTTTGAATGTTAATTTTATAGCTTGACACTTCACTGTATTGCCTGATGATTTCCAAAAGCTTCTTGCTGGATTCCTTAGGTTTTTCCATGTATACTATCATGTCATCTGCAAATAAGGAGAGTTTGACTTCTTCTCTTCCAATCTGTATGCCTTTAATTCCTTGCTCCTGCCTGATTGCTATGGCAAGAACTTCCAACACTATGTTGAATAGTAATGGTGATAGTGGGCAGCCCTGTCTAGTACCTGATCTGAGTGGAAATGCTTCCAGTTTTTCACCATTGAGTATGATGTTGGCTGTAGGTTTGCTATATATAGACTCCACTATCTTCAGTAATTTTCCATCTATTCCCATTTTTTGTAGTGTTTTGATCATAAAGGGATGTTGTATTTTGTCAAAGGCTTTCTCTGCATCTATTGATATGACCATGTGGTTTTTGGTCTTGCTTTTGTTGATGTGATGGATCACATTGATTGATTTACGTATATTAAACCAACCTTGCATGCCTGGGATAAACCCCACTTGGTCATGATGAACAATCTTTTTGATATACTGCTGTATCCGGTTGGCTAGAATTTTGTTGAATATTTTAGCATCTATGTTCATCAGAGATATTGGTCTGTAGTTCTCTTTTTTGGTTGTGTCCCTGTCTGCTTTTGGTATCAGGGTGATGTTGGCTTCATAGAAGCTGCCAGGGAGTATTCCAGTGTCTTCAATCTTCTGGAAGACTTTTTAAAGTAGAGGTATTAATTCTTCTTTGAAGGTTTTGTAGAATTCATTTGTAAAACCATCTGGTCCAGGACTTTTAGTTTTGGGGAGATTTTTGATAACTGTTTCAATTTCATTAGCTGTGATGGGCCTGTTCATGTTTTCCACTTCCTGTTTACTTAGTTTTGGAAGTTGGTAGGTATCTAGGAAATCGTCCATTTCTTCCAGGTTCTCTAGCTTGGTGGCATATAGTTGTTCATAGAAGCCTCGCATGATATGCTGAATTTCTGCGATGTCTGTTGTGATATCTCCTCTTTCATTTACAATGCGATTTATTTGGGTCTTCTCCCTTTTTTTTTTTTTTTTGTGAGTCTGGGTAAAGGTTTGTCGATTTTGTTTACTCTTTCCAAGAACCAACATTTACTTTCGTTGATCTTTTGTATGGTTTTCTTATTCTCAATGTTATTTATTGCTGCCCTAACTTTAGTGATTTCTGTCCTTCTGGTTGCTTTAGGATTCCTTTGTTGTTCTTCTTCTAGGTCTTTAAGATGTGCAATCAGGCTGTTTATTTGTGCTTTTTCTTGTTTCCTAATGTGTGCTTGTATAGCTATGAACTTCCCTCTTAGGACTGCTTTAGCTGTGTCCCAAATATTTTGATAGCTTGTGTCTTCATTTTCATTGAACTCTCGAAACATTTTGATTTCTTCATTGATTTCCTCTTTGACCTAGAAGTTGTTAAGAAGTGTACTGTTGAGCTTCCACATTTTGGGACTGTTACTAATCTTTTGTTGATTGTTAAGTGTTAGTTTAATTCCACTGTGGTCTGAGAAGATGCTTAGGATGATTTCAATGCTCTTGAATTGGCTGATGCTGTCTTTGTGGCCTAATATATGGTCTATCTTTGAGAATGTGAATTTGAGTAAAATGTGTATTCCATTTTCTTGGGATGAATGACTCTGAAAATGTCAAATAGTTCTAGTTTATCTATCTCTTCATTTAGCTCCCTTATGTCTTTATTGATTTTCTGCCTGGATGATCTGTCAAGTTGAGAGAGTGGAGTGTTGAAGTCCCCTACTATGATTGTGTTACTATTAATATATTGCTGTAGCTCTTTCAGTAGAAGTTTGATGTATTTAGATGGCTTCTCATTGGGTGCATAGATGTTAATAATTGTTAAGTCCTCTTGATTGACTGATCCTCTGAGCATTAAGTAGTGTCCATTCCTATCTTTTTTAATCTTATCTATTTTAAAGTCTATCATGTCAGATATGAGAATAGCTGCTCCTGCCCTTTTTTGTGGGACATTGGCTTGAATGATAGTTTTCCATCCTTTCACTTTAAGTCTGTGTTTGTCTTGTTGAGTTAGGTGGGTTTCCTGTAGACAGCATATTGTTGGGTTGTGTTTTCTGATCCATCTTCCTACTCTGTGTCTTTTAATAGGTGAATTCAGGCCATTGACATTTATTGATATCAGAGATTGAAGATATTTTAACGCCATTCTTGTAGAGTTTAGAGTGTTTTGATATATGTCCTGTTTGTGGTGGTCTGGTTGTTTATAGGAGACCTTTCAGAACTTTTTTCAGGGCAGGCTTGGTGATGGTTGCTTCCTTCAACTGTTGCTTGTCTGAGAAGGTTTTGATGCCTCCATCTAGTCTGAATGACAGCCTAGCAGGATATAGTATTCTTGGCTGATAACCTTTCTCATTGAGCACTCAATAGATATCTTGCCATTCTCTTCTGGCCTGTAGTGTTTGTATGGATAAGTCTGCTGCTAATCTTATGGGTTTTCCTTTATAGGTGACTCTTTGTTTTTCTCTTGCAGCCTTCAGGATCCTTTCTTTATCCTTATTCCTTTCCATTCTAAGTATGACATGTCTTGGTGTCTTTAGGTCTGGGTTAATTCTGTTTCGGACCCTCTGGGCTTCTTGAATTTTTATGTCTTTGATGTTGTCTAGACTAGAGAAGTTTTCAGCTACTATGGCCTGGAAAATGCTTTCTTTTCTTCCTCTGGTATGCCAATAATGTGTATATTGTTTCTTTTGAAATCATCCCATAGGACTCTGTTATTGTTTTCAGCATCTCTTAATCTCTTTTTGAGATCTCTTACTTCTTTTTTAGTTGTCTCTAATTCATCCTCAATCTTGCTAATTCTGTCTTCAGCCTCATAGATTCTATTCTCTCTGCCCTCTACTGTTTTCTGGAGTTCATCTATTTTGTTGCCCTGCTCTGATACTGTTTTAGCTTGTTCAGCTAGTTGCATTCTTAGCTCAGCGATTTCAGCTTTCAGCTCTCTTATAACCATGAGATAATTAGTATTTTCTTCCATATTCTCATTTGTTGTTCCTGCATTTCTGATTACAATTTTTTAAAATTCTTTACTCACTCCTGTTATTATTTCCTTATCTAATGTTTGGATGTTGAACTCGTTATTTTGTGCTTCACCCTCTGGAGGACTTTTAGCTGGACTCTTGTCTTGGTTCGATTCTCCAATATTTTTTCTTGTTGTTTTAACCATTTTATATATTATGTTATGAGCTCCCTTTATCAGTACTTTTCAAATTATTGATCACTATTGCCTGGATTGACTTGTGTCTAAGTAAGTTAATTAAAGGGTTTACAGTGGTGGAAGTTAACAGTTTTTTCAATCCCTGAGTTGGAGCTCAGTGGTTTAAAAGCCTCTTTCTGAATGACATAATGGGGGTTGTATTGTTAAATGGGAATCTGGGGAGTGTTATGCATGTACAAACTATTGTATTTACTGTTGAATGTAAAACATTAATTCCCCAATAAAGAAATAAATTATAAAAAAAAAGCCTCTTTCTCTTTTTTTTTTTCATTCCCTGTAGGCTATGGGAGCCTGAGGGCTTTAAAACTATCAATAGGCTTCTTAGCTTAATCACTGACTCCTGACCAAGAGATAAAGCAGGGTGTGGCAGAGATAATCCAGTGGTTATCCAAAGAGACTTTCACAGCCCCTCAGCTATGCCACCGAGGTATAAGTCTTCTGAGTTTCCTGGTTAGATCTCTGTCCCCTGGTGTCCCTTCCTGTCGCTGCTCCAGATTCTGAGGGTAGTAGCAATGGAGACTCAGAGTTGCACTTGGTGAGTCTCTGGGGAGTCCTCTCCTCCCTTAAGCTGTCCCCTTGTTGGTGGAGCAGACTGGAGGTGGTGTCTCAACTGAGAAACTGCTGAACTGTTAGCAGTCACTTAATCTCTCCTTAGGCCCCTCTCTCCTCTCTGTCACCAGCCACAAGTGTTTGTACTCACTGGTGATTTACTGGGTTCCTGTATTCTTGTCCTGTCTTGTTTCGGTCCCGGGTGGTCTCCTTTGGTATTCCTAGTTGATCCGGGAGAGAAGAGGAGAGGAGAGAAAGCGGTCTGCTGCTCGTAGCTCTACCTCCGGAAGTTGAATCCCTGATTATTACGTTTTTAAAGTGATAAGTGTAAAAGTATGAAGTGAAAGAATTTTAAAAGCTCCTTAAATAATGGAAATGTTTTTGACTTGGGGAAAAAAGAATCTCCTGGATTCTTTATTTTACTTTTTTGGTCATTTCAGGAGCCTTATCACTCTTAGCTGACTTTTTCATAGACAGACTGAGGGGCCAGGTTGTGGAACACCTTGTTGAGTGCACATGTTACAGTGCACAAGAACCTGGTTTAAGCCCCCGGTCCCCACCTGTAGCGGGAAGCATTGCAAGTGGTGAAGCAATATTGCAGCTGTCTCTCAGTCTCTGTCCTTCTCTATTACTCTCCTCCCTCTCAATTTCTGGCTGTCTCTATCCAATAAATAAAAGATAAAAAAGAAAGAAAGAAAGAGAAGAAGGAATAAAGAAACCATAGCACTTCTTCTACCGTTTGCCCTTCTTCCGTAGCCAGTCAACAGCAAAGCTGTCAGGAGCTGCTTGTTGCTGGCTTTGAAAGTGACTGGGATCCATGTGGATTCAGTCGGCTAGGAAGGATCGTCAGTTTCCCCAATGAATGGGTACTCACGGGATGCACCACAAGAAGGCCGATCCAATGCAACCCAACCATAGCACTGAGAAGATGAGATACCATAGTAGTTATGCAAAAACTTTGATCCTAGAATTCAAAGTCTCAGATTCATTCCCCAGGACTACTGTAAGCCAGAGTTAAGTAGGGTTTTGGTTAAACAAAACAAACCCTGTAGCACTGAAGCTTTTTTTGGTGCAGTGGGAGCCAGGCTTGTGCCTGGCTCATGCATATAGCAAAGTAGTACACTATCCAAGTGAGCTTTTTTTTTATTGGTGTTATACTGGTTTCTTAAACCTTCAGGAGAGTAAAGCTTGGGAGCTAAGAGAGTTCTTCTGCCAGGAGGATGGATAGATGGGTAGACACTGGGAGAGTGGTGGCTAGGATCTGCTACCTATGCGCCTAACTGCAAAAATCACTGCATCTCTTAAGCTGAATAATGTCTTCCATTTCTAGTTCTAACATTCCCTGGGTCTGTGATGATGACAGAACATTCTGTGGTCAGGGGTGTGTGTGGGGCGGCGGGGGGGAGGTAGGAGGACCGAGATGCAGAAAAGGATTTGAGTTAATTTGGTCTGCTCTGATGGAGGTTCATCAGCTTCTGGGGACAGCCACTGTTGAGACATATAAAACCAGAGCCTGGCTCATTGGGTAGACCGAATGATTTTTAGTAGAGTCTGCACATTGTAAACAATGAGGACAGAAATTCTGCCTTATAGCTGACAGTGGATAGAGTTGGAAGCAGTGCTAGATGGGACCAAAAGTGAAATGGGGATATTGGAGGACTTAGAGGCTTACAAACTTTAGGCCTGGGTATAATTGAGAACATTCAAAAAGTTTTTGTTGCAAGGGAATGAGGTAGAAGACTGAGTGTGAATTTGGATCATTATGACCAGAAAATGCAAACTGATGCCTGGACACCACTTAAATCAGAGGCATTTCTCTGTGAAATTGGCATGAGGGGAATTTTATTAGCCTATTTCCAAGAACCAGGTCCCTGGAAGCTGGAAAGTTGACTGACATTTTAGGAAGAGAGTTGTACCTGTGGTTGGGATATTCTTTCAGACATTAGAAGCCAATTTGAGGTACTTTTACATGGAATCCTTAGTCTGATTTATAGATTTTATTTTTGCTGGAACATACTTGATTAAGAAATTGTAAATTTCGGGAGTCGGGCAGTAGCACAGAGGGTTAAGCGCAGGTGGCGCAAAGCAAGGACCGGCAGAAAGATCCCGGTTCGAGCCCCCGGCTCCCCACCTGCAGGGGAGTCGCTTCACAGGTTGTGAAGCAGATCTGCAGGTGTCTGTCTTTCTCTCCCCCTCTCTGTCTTCCCCTCCTCTCTCCATTTCTCTCTGTCCTATCCAACAACAATGACATCAATAATAACTACAACAATAAAACAAAAGGGAATAAATAAATATTAAAAAAAAAGAAATTGTAAATTTCAAGGCAGTATTTGGTAAATGTATTTCATGGCTTCGTGTTCTGCCTCTCTCTGATGGGAAACTCTTCTGTGTGAGCCCTCATTTTTGTGGCACCTATACTTTCCTTTTTTAAAAAAATACTTATTTATTCCCTTTTGTTGCCCTTGTTTTATTGTTGTAGTTATTCTTGTTGTCATCGATGGATAGGACAGATAGAAATGGAGAGAGGAGGGGAAGGCAGAGAGGAGGAGAGAAAGGTAGACCTGCAGACCAGCTTCACCACCTGTGAAGCGACTCCCCTGCAGGTGGGGAGCTGGGGGCTTGAACCGGGGGCTCGAACCGCTATCTTTACACTCGTACTTGTGCTTTGCACCACGTGCGCTTAATAAGCACTGTGCTACCGCCCGACTCCGCACTCATACTTTCTGCTGAGTGCCAGAGCTCTGCATTCATCCCGAGAGAGCATTGTTAGTTATAGTGAGTAAATGGGAGATAGGAAGAGTGAGCTCTGTCAAGATTGTGGACACACAGCAGTACTACTATTCCTTTGTTTTGCTTCCACACAAGTGGTCTTCCTAGGGGTTTGACTCTCAAGGCCCCATAGTGCTGAGGGGAGATAGCCTTGGGAGGGAGCAGCATTTGCCACTGTCCTTTTCTCATCTAAACCCAGTTGAGAGATGTACATTGTTCTGATATATGTTCTGCTTGTGTTTTGAGGGGTGTGTCTCTCTGTGTGTTCCCTGATAATGCTCATTTTTAATGACCTGTGTACTCTGTTCTTTTAATGGAAGTCTGCAGAGACTTTAAAATCAAAATTTCTTCACTTTGCATAGAACAGTTCTGGGCTGCAATGGCTTTGACTATGCAGAGAGGATGCTAAAATCATTTCTCTACAAAGAAACCCGTTGTCATGGTTATATTTTTTCATTTTCCATAGCAACAGGAAGGAGCAAAGCCTTAGAATTAAACATGAAAGCTAAAGCCCAGTTCTTTCCTATAGATTATTTTATTTTATTTTCTCTACTTCCCCATAAAGCTACTGGTGTGTATGGTGTCATATCTGACTGGATATTTAAGATTTGGGAAGAGTATTCACACTGCCATCCTTACTCTGGGACACATATTGACTTATTAGCCTGATTCTTCTGCTAAGACTATGAGATTTTGTAGGGTATCCTCAAGACCTCATCCCCTCCTCAGGATCACCATTTTTATGACACAGAGTAATTACGAAATGGTTTTTTGATATTAATTTATTAATATTTAACAAAATAATTATGCATATGTATTAGCATAGATGATGTATATATATGTTCATATGCATTGTATATAGAAATAGGCAGTCTGACAGAAGTGAAGACAGAAACAGTGGGGAAATAGGTAAATGGTTATGCATGAAATTATTTTTTAAAATGATTTTCAAGCCTTCAAAATAATAGGGGGTGGCCTTCCAGGTTCAAAGGAACCTCTTTCTTTTTTTAAATTTCCCCCCTTTTGTTGCTCTTGTTTATCATTATTGTTGCTATTGTTATTGGATAGGACAGAGAGAAATTGAGAGAGGAGGGGAAGACAAGAGGGAGAGAGAAAGACAGACACCTGCAGACCTGCTTCATCGCTTGTGAAGCAGCCCCCCTGCAGGTGGGGATCCGGGGGCTCGAACTGGGATTTTTATGCCGGTCCTTGGGCTTCATACCATGATCACTTAGCCCACTGCGCTACTGCCTGGCTCTCAAGAACCTCTTTCTATATATCTTGCTTCAGATATGGGAATGAGACTTCTGTTTTCCTTTGTATTGGCCTGTGCTAGGAAACATGACTTTGGTATAAAACACTGTTTCCCTCACTTACCATTTTTCAGTTGTGACACTTTTTTGCAATCTGAGAGATAGACTCTGACCTTGAGGTCTTTTCTGTCCATTGTTTTCTGTGAATCATCCTTCCCCTCCCTGTTCTCAGAGGACCAGGAAGCTAAGCTGTATTTTTAAATAAGGGGTGGGGGGGAATATGTGGGCCGTCCTGTGTATTTAGAAAAGACCTGTTATTTCATTGGAAGAAAGCTGAATTGAGCTGCCCAAGGGCAGTGTTCCTTAGACAGTTTATTTTAGTGACTTCTATATGTTTTATCCTATATTCCTAAATAGCATATAGGAAATAAGTGTTAAAGTTGCTTTTGTCTTTCTCATATTCATGGTCAAAACATATAAACAAAGTTACTCTTTCCAAATGAGGTTGTTTGGTTTTTTTATTTATATAATATACTTTATTAGGGGCTAATAGCTTACAGTATAGCTATTGACACATAGGTACAACCTCTCACCTCCCCACGATAGGTGTCTAGATATCTAGAAGTTTAGTTTCTTTTTTTTTCTTTTTAAGATTTATTTATTCATTTATGAGAAAGATAGGAAGAGAGAGAGAGCCAGACATCACTCTGGCACATGTGCTGCCAGGGATCGAACTCAGGACCTCATGCTTGAGAGTCCAAAGCTTTATCACTGCACCACCTTCCAGACCACTAGGAGTTTCTTGTAAGCTTTGTCTACATTACTTTTTATTCTCAGCTGGCACAACTATTTGAATTTTGGGAGGAATGTAACTTTGCTGTTCTACTCTTCCAGGAAATTGGTGGTGACGAAAGAGAAGGAGAAGAAAGTGGGTCTATACACAATCTATGTGAATCCTGCCAACACCCACCAGTTTGCAGTGGGTGGACGAGATCAGTTTGTGAGGTGGGTTTCTTGTTTCTGTGAGGTGTATTAATGTACCACCACGCATCTCTTACGGAAAGATGGAAATTGTCTAAGAATCCATTAGCTGCCTTTCTGACTTTAGTAAGTGACTCCTACCATGTTTTATGGATAATTGACAGGCATTGGAGATTTTGACTTTGGAGTCCCACATCAAGTCTTAAGTTGTTATAACAACATTTGTACAGTGAACATATATTGTCATGTTGGCTAGTGGTGCATATACTGGGAAAGCAGAGTTTATGGACCCAATCCCATGTGTACTGACCAGTTTTCTGCTGATCTCAGTCACAGACTGCATCCCATCCCTATCCACTTGACTGGGACCAAGTGGTAGATCATCATTTTGAAAAGGAAGAGGGACAGGATGACAAAAAAAATCAATGATTTTGCTCTCCCCAGAAAAAGGATCATCTGCTTTTTAAATGTGAGCATGTTTTTATCAATATATTGTGAAGTTCAGATTATTATTAGTTACAAACCTGAGGGATAGATACACTAGAGACGTCCTTGTTCAGAAGTTCTGCACAATAATCACTTTCTTCTCCTTCCTTTGCCTTCTAACTTTTTTTCAAATATGTTGCATTAGAGGCTTTTAATTAATTGATTTTTTTTTTTTTTTTTAATGAGAGAGGGACAAGAGACATAAAGCATTGCTCAACTATAGCATATGGTGGTGCAGGGGATCACCAAGTAGACCTGTTTTTAAATAAAAGGGTTTTAGTTGTGCAGACTTTTCAGGTGTCACCTTCTGTGAATCATTGATCCCTGACATTTCCAATTGGGATTTCCACATTGAATTGACCTTGATCTTTAGAAAATGGAGGAGTTAAAATGTGCTGAGAGTTGTTCTTGGTGATGCCTTAATCCCAACTGAAACTGTAGGACTAGGTTGGAGATGTATTTTAGCATTTCTGATGGGCAGAAATCCACACATACTATCTGTCACCAGCCTCAGTATCCACTCTGTCTCTGTATGTATGTATTCTGGTGTTCAGCAGATACCAGACATCCCCATGTGACAATGCAGATGTAGATTTGGAAGCATGCTGACTCTTCCAACAAATATTCCCTGTCCCAGTATTTGAGCCACTTTTCTCTCAGCATCCCTTCAAATTGAATGTTTGGGGAATTCTCCTTTCTAACTCTTTTGTAGGGAGAACCCTTTTAGTACATATTTGAAAATACTTTTTATTGTACCACTGTTAGCTTCTACTCCAAGTCTGAAGGAATCCCTTCAGGGGAACATAGAGAAATAGCTTACTCATCCTTAAAACTTGTACCATGAATAAGTTTAGAATAAGTTTTAGTTGAGAACTATGAAGAACTGTGAAGAAGCATTTAAGGGGAACCTTAGGAAACATGCTTTTTGACCTTTATCCATGAACTTGGGAGACAGTATAATGGTTGTGCAAAACAGACTTTTTTCATGCCCGAGACTCCCAAGTCCCAGCTTCAGTCCCTAACACCACCATAAGCCAGAGCTGAGCAGTGCTCTGGTATCTGTCTCTCTCTTTGTATCATTCTTCTATATTTTTCACTCATTAAAATAAGATAAATAAAATATTAAAAAACAAAAATGTTTATCCATATTAATGAGAGGGAGAAACCAGAACAGTACTGGTTTGCCAAGGATTGGACTTGAGACCATATGCTTGAGAGCCCAATGCATTATCTACTGCACCATTCCCCAGGCTACAGGATGAATGTATTTTGTAACTTTTTAAATTTTTATTTAAGTTTTTTTATTTATTGAGTAGAGACAGCCAGAAATCAAGATGGAAAGGGGGAGATAGGGAGAGAGATAGACTCCTGCAACACTGCTTCACCACTTCCAAAGCTTTCCTCCTGAAGGTGGGGATCAAGGGCTTGAACCTGGGTTCTTGTGCATTGTAACATGTGCGCTCAACCAGGTGAGCCACCACCCGGCCCTTGGGATGAATGTATTTGTATTGGTAGATTTGGCACTGTGACTGATTGATGTATAAAGGTACTTATTACTAGAGAATAGACTCTGGCTTATATAATTCAATAGTATATAATTGCTTTGCTCCCCTGCCCTACCCTTAAGTTGCTGTCATTAACACAGGGAAAATATAGATTAAGAGCAAGTGGGGAAAAGAGGTTTATGATATCAGTTTAGTGGATATCTGAAGACCTCTTCAGAGAGAAAATAGAATATTGCAGGGAGTTGGGCGGTAGCGCAGCAGGTTAAGCGCATGTGGTGCAAAGCGCAAGGACTGGTGTAAGGATCCCGGTTCCAGCCCCCGGCTCCCCACCTGCAGGGGAGTTGCTTCACAGGTGGTGAAGCAGGTCTGCAAGTGTCTTACCTTTCTTTCCCCCTCTCTGTCTTCCCCTCCTCTCTCCATTTCTCTCTGTCCTATCTAACAATGACGACATCAATTACAACAACAATAATAACTACAACAACAATAAAAAACAAGGGCAACAAAAGGGAAAATAAATAAATACGTAAATGGATGAATGAATATTGCAGCAGCACTGAAACTGTTCTTCACTTAGAATGCCATGAACAGTGGTCCAGGAGGTGGCGCAATGGATAAAGCATTGGACTCTCAAGCATGAGGTCCTGAGTTCAATCCTGGGCAGCACTTATACCAGAGTGATGTCTGGTTCTCTCTCTCTTCCTATCTTTCTCATGAATAAATAAATAAATAAAATCTTTTAAAAAAGAATGCCATGAACACAGGAAGACTCAAAACTATGGAGATGTCAGTTGTTGCCAACTTGGTCTGTTCAGTGCAATCTCAGTCAGAATTGCAGCATTATTTTATGAAAATTGGCATAGTAATTATAAATTTTAAAAGAGAGGCAAAGGATCCAGAACAAGCAACTAGTATCAAAGGAGAACAAAGCTGGAGAAATGATACTACTGGGGCCAGATGGTGGTTCACCTGGTAGAACGCATATGTTACAATGTGCAAGGACCCAATAATAAAAATTAAAAAACAGAAAAAGAAATGGTACCACCTAGTGCCTAATTTCAAGATTTACTATAAACCACAGTTACTTCACGACATTGTGTTGATTTAGACATAGTTTTTTTTTTTATTTTTAAAATTATCTTTATTTATTTATTTATTGGGTAGAGACAGCCAGAAATCGAGAGGGAAAGGGGTGCTAAAAGGGAGAGAGACAGAAAGACCCCTACAACATTGCTACACCACTCACAAAGCTTTCCCTCTGTAGGTAGGAGCTGAGGGCTCGAACCTGGGTCCTTGCACATTGTAACGTGTACTCAGCCAGGTGCACCACCACCCAGCCCCTGTCTTAGTTTTTTTGTTTAAATTTTTTAAAATTTTTATTTACTTATTCATGAGAAATTATAGGAGAGAAGGAACCAGACATCACTCTGGTACATGTGCTACTGAAGATTGAACTCAGGACCTCATGCTTGAGAGTCCAGTGCCTTATCCACTGAGCCACCTTCCAGACCACTTTTTGTTAAAATGTAAATTATCTCTTTCTTTCTTGGATAGAGACAAATCAAGAGGGGTGGGGGATAACAAAAAGAAGAGATGGAGAGACACCTAAAGCACTCTGCTTCACCTCTCCTGAAGCTTTCCCTCAGCAGGTGGGGGCCAGGTGCTAGAACCTGGGTCCTTGGGCATTGTAACGTGTGCTCTATGAGACGCAACACTATCCAGCCCCTAGAGGAATTATATAAAATTTTGCAGTTTGGGAATTTTGATGGCAGTATGAACAAGAATACTATAAGTAATCCAAGCTAAAATGACTTTAATTGTGGAGAAAGCTGATATAGTCAAGGGTTATATGCAGGGAATGGAACTGACAAAAAATCATCTGTAACAGCACAATCTTTTTTTTTTAAATTTTTTATTTAAGAAAGGATTAATGAACAAAAACATAAGGTAGGAGGGGTACAACTCCACACAATTCCCACCACCTAATCCCCATAACCCACCCCCTCCCATGGTAGCTTTCCCATTCTCTAGCCCTCTGGGAGCATGGACCCAGGGTCGTTGAGGGTTGCAGAAGGTAGAAGGTCTGGCTTCTGTAATTGCTTCCCCGCTGAACATGGGCGTTGACTGCTTGGTCCATATCCCCAGTCTGCCTCTCTCTCTCCCTAGTAAGGTGTGTCTTTGGGGAAGCTGAGCTCCAGGACACATTGGTGGGGTCTTCAATCCAGGGAAGCCTAGCCAGCATCCTGGTGGCATCTGGAACCTGGTGATTGAAAAGAGAGTTAACATATGAAGCCAAACAATTTGTTGAGCAAAACAGCACAATCTTAAAGCGAAGCAGCCAGACTTGATTTCTGGCTGCTTCGCTTTAAGATTGTGCTGTTACAGTGATTCTGGCAAAGAGTGAGTTACAGAGTGAGTTTACTTTTAGAAGGAGTAGCATGGATTTACTTTGAGGCATTTTGTTACACTATGCAGTTGGCATGGCATTGTAAATCTGGAGCTCAGATAAACTGTCTTGGGCATAGTCTGAAGAAACATCAATGTACAGGTTTTAGTTAAAACAGAGGTAATAGAATTTGTTCACCAAAGTATGGAGCAAAATATGTCCCCTTCCTCACCCAAATCTGTGTGGTTTGGGAGTATAAAAGACTTGTGATCCTATTTCTTTTGGGAAATGCACATGGCACAGTCTCTGGGTATTCTATACCACCTGGACTCCGGGTTAAAATTTCTTAGAATTAGAAGAATGAGGATCAAATATATATATATAGGGGATTTTAGCATTAAAAGGGATGAATAGGATTGGCGGTAGCGCAGCTGTTTAAGCACACATGGTGTGAAGCCCAGGGACCGGCATAAGGATCCCGGTTTGAGCCCCCAGCTCCCCACCTGCAGGGGGTCACTTCACAAGCGGCGAAGCAGGTCTGCAGGTGTCTATCTTTCTCTCCCCCTCTGTCTTCCCCTCTGCTCTCCATTTCTCTCTGTCCTATCCAACAATGACATCAGTCACAACAATAATAATCACAACAGTGATAAAACAACAAGGGCAACAAAAGGGAAAAAAATAGCCTCTAGGAGCAATGGATTCGTAGTACAGGCACGGAGTCCCAGAAATAACCCTGGAGGCAAAAAAAAAAAAAGCCCAGGAATTGTATGGAGGAACAATTAATTAGGCATCATGGGAAGAGAATGTTTCAGGAAAGGAGTGTGACTGATGTCAGGATGAGAGAATATGTTCTCGAAAATATTTTGTTAGCCTTGGAAGTAATTGGTGGTTTTAGTCAGGGAAGTTTCTGCAGTGGGTTGAGAGTCAGCACAGACTAGATGGAAAGGGAACAGGAAGTGAAAGTCTGGAGTGCCAGTGCTCTTTTTGGTAACTTGACTGCAAGGGAGGATGGGCAGAGAAGGACTTTCAGAAGATGAGGCAGACAGAAAATGAGAAATGGAGTCTGTGAGGGCCTTAAGGGACTAAAAGGACTTGGGGAGGGGGTGAAAATGAGGGCCTATAAGCCCTGATGTTTATTTACTGTACAGTCCAACACCCTCTGTGGAACTGGACCCTAATATCTGTATCACAGATCATTGGATGAAATATAGAGAGTGGAGCAGGTGGTTTGATGCTTGATGGAAGTGAAGGCGGGAGGAGAATCTGCTTTCAAGAAGGTAGGTAGTACATGGTACAGGTCTCTAATGAGACCTCTGTTGTCTCTTCAGAGACAATAAATAGAAGTGAACTGCTGATGGCAGCCAGAGAATTGTCTTGAACCAGAGTAGTAGAAGGCGATGCCTAGATAAGACTTCGATGAAGGGCCAGGAATCTCATGAGCACTGACTGGTTGGGGAGTCTCCTGTCTGTCCTGACAGCCATCTATCTGCTGCTCCTGTCACATTGACTTTTACTGCAAGGGATTGGTTGATAGGTTTTGACATAATCATTGCTACTTTATCACAGGATTTATGACCAGAGGAAAATTGATGAGAACGAGAACAATGGCGTGCTCAAAAAGTTCTGTCCTCACCACCTGGTAAGAGTATTGCAATGCCAGTCACTTTGGGCTCCCCAACTCCACTTTAAGACTGCCTCAAACCTGATGTGGTGGGGAGAGCCGACTCACCAGCCAGATTCCTGGCTATACTGTATAACCCAAGGTCAGCACCCTACCTGTTGGCTTCCTTTCCTGTGGACAAAACAGAGCTAACAGACCTGGCATCCCAATGCTGAGGCCTTATGAGAGACATTTTGAGATGGCAATTATAAGGGACAGCCAGGAACCCTCCCCTCCCCTCCCCAGATGGTCACTGTCATTACCCCTATTCTTTGTCACCATCCCCTTCAGCTCCCCCCATCCTTATTCTGTCTCAGTCTCTCTCTCATTCTCTCTGTCCTCTCACTTATCCTTTCCCCTTGCCCCGTCCCCCATCTCTGGGAGAAGATACGGTAACCTGAAGATGGTGTAACATGGGGGGGTGGGGCATCAGTCAGTATCTGCTCCTTATTGCAGGTGAACAGTGAGTCCAAAGCAAACATCACCTGTCTTGTGTACAGCCACGACGGCACAGGTACGTGCGCTGGGCCGGCCCGAGGCTGGCTCACCCCTCTGTCAGGGAGCTGCTGAGCCAGGAAGCCGTGCCTTCCAGGTGAGCCCTCCAGGCTCTCCACTGTCTTCCATGGGGGCTAAGCCAGCTTCCAGGAGCAGTGAACAAAGCAGAGCGGGAAGAGGCAGACCTGACACCACACAGCCTGAAGGCGACTTGTCAGAGCCTGTCCCACCACCCAGGCTGCTGGCCCAAACAGGGTCTCATGCCTTTGACTCATGCTGAGCTGGTGGCATGGTCTCCCTTAGTATTCTGTTGCTAGTTCACCCCAGACACCTGACTTTCCCACTCCAGCTGAGGACAAGGGTTGCTGTGCTGGGTGTTAGGAGGGGTGCTGTGGGCCAGAAGCCCCCCAGACACACCCCCACTCCTGGTCTTGGCTTTCTTCAGCCTCTACCTTCACTACTGTGTGCTTGTTCTTGACAGAACTCCTGGCCAGTTATAATGATGAAGACATTTACCTCTTCAACTCCTCTCACAGTGACGGGGCCCAGTATATTAAGAGATACAAAGGCCACAGAAATAATGTCACAGGTGAGCTTCCCTCTGGGTAGCCTGGCCTAATTGTGGAGAATTCTGAAGGCCTGCCATGCTAGAGACCCTGGAGGGGCTCACCATTGTGGCTTTATTAACCAGTTTGGGCAAAAGGAGACAAAACCAGGAGAAGAAGTCTTTAGAGTCCAGAAGAGCAGCCCTCCTTAATGCTATTGCATTCCACAAAAATGGGTGAGCTTGGGCCTAGATGGAGAATGATGTGATCTTTCCAAAATTTGCTGTGATGATTGGCCTTTCTGTTCTGAATGATTCCCAGACTTTACTACTAATATATGAGGAAGTCACCTGTCAGTCTACAAAATACTGATGGTATCAATAGCTTCATCCTCAGATATCTGACTTCAGTGGTCTGCTATGTGACCAGGTCATTGAACATTCCCTGTGTAGGTCTAACATACAGGAAGTGGGGGAGTTGTTACTCTTCTGGCTACTGCTCCTGGTTTTGACATGGAAAGAGCAGTGAGTTTTACTTCTAACCTTAAATTGGAGAGAAGAAAAGGCAAACAGACAGGAGAGCTTGTCTGTCACTAGAACTGGGCAAGGTTGTTTTAGAGAGACCCTGCAACATACCGATGAGCCCTAGCAGGCAAACCATGTGCTTCTCATGCGCAACGTGGCCTGAATTGTTCAGCCCCTGGCACTTCCTAAAGTGGGCATAACATGTCTATTAGTGAGTATTGGGGAGCTTCATGGGTACATCTGCTATGGAGGAACTTTGGGAAAATGTTTTGAGTATTGGGTGGGTGTGGTTGCTACTGTTATTCTTCAACATGTGTGACCCCTGTGTCTCAGCTGGTGAGAAACTGAATTCTCCCAAGTCAACGAATGCAGGCCTGATGCCAGCCTTCCCCGTGTTCATCTCATCTTTCATTTCAGTGAAAGGCGTCAATTTCTATGGCCCCAAGAGTGAGTTTGTGGTGAGTGGCAGTGACTGCGGGCACATCTTCCTGTGGGAGAAGTCATCTTGTCAGATTGTGCAGTTCATGGAGGGCGACAAGGGTGGTGTGGTGAGTATGCAGCAGCCCACAGCCTCCCTCTGCAGTAACCAAGGTGGGCCTCACTGTCACCACTAGCACTGGGGTTCAGAAGGCCAGCCAGCCCAGTGGAAAGCCAATGAGACAGGTTTGTAGCAGAGTTGCCTTTGAAGATCTGGTCTTCCCAAAGAGAAGCACTAGCGTGCAGGAAGCTTCTTGCTTGCTACCAAGGAGTCCATATGTTTCATCTGGACCAGATCTTGGATCAGCAGATAGGTACTAAAAGGAATATTATTCATACTGGGGGGAAAATCCCTTGTGAGACACTGACACATTGACTGTGTGTGCATGTGGTGGTGGTGGGTGGTCCTGGCATCTGGATATACAGACTGGAGCATCTCAGGGTGAAGGGCCATGCTTAGCTTAAATAGATGCACAAGTGCAAATGGAGAGGTGGCACAGTGGATAGCACATTGGATACGTAAGAATGAGGTTCCAAGTTTGTTCCCCAGCATTGCAGGTGCCAGGATGTAGTGATACTCTGGTTTTATCTCTTCCATCTCAAAAATATATTCTTGGGAGTTGGGCGGTAGCGCAGCAGGTTAAGCACACATGGCTTAAAGCACAAGGACTGGCATAAGGATCCCGATTCGAGCCCCCAGCTCCCCACCTGCAGGAGCATCGATTCACAGGCGGTGAAGCAGGTCTGCAGGTGTCTATCTTTCTCTCCCCCTTTCTGTCTTCCCCTCCTCTCTCCATATCTCTGTGTCCTATCCAACAATGATGACATCAACAACAACAATAACTACAACAATAAAAAACAAGGGCAACAAAAAGGGATAAATAAATTATATATATTCTTTTCCCGTGGTGGTGTGGGGGGCTGAATCTGAAACTTGGGAGCCTCAGGCTGGAAAGGCTTTGCAGAACCAGTATACTGTCATTCCCCACCCTAAATAAATCTTTAATATATATGTGTAGGTATACACATAATGTATTTATGTAGGAGAGAACAAGTATGTCAACATAAATGTGTTTTAAAAGAAAGGCCCACAAGCACAATATCAGCTTGGCTTGTCCTTGAACCCTGAAGATATCAGGGTCCTGCCTAGGACCTGGGATGACTCATCCAACTGAGTTTTTCTTTGGTGAGTCCCAGAGTCAGGAGTTGGTCAGCTTTCTCTGGTAAGGTTTGGAGGAGATAGTGCTAGGCTGGGAGACTACATGGTTCTGCTCTGTCACTGCACAAAGCCCACTGCCCCTTGGCACAGTTTTCCAAGGGTGGTAGTAGAAGTTAGAGTAGGCCCTGGTTGGTAGGTTATTCAGAGTTTTGTCTGGTTTCCTTGGAATTTGAGGACCCGGGACTGGTGCAGATCTCAGGCTACTGTGGCCTGGCAGATGTAGAGGCTTTTTTCTGTCTCCTACTTGCTCTTCATAGCCGCTTTCTACAGGGAACACACCAAACACTGGAGTCTTAGTGTGAATTCTACAGCAGACAGGCAGGCAGCAGGGAAGCCAGAAGGGTGGGTGAAGCTTTTCTGGACCAGCAGCTACTAACTGCATTCCGTTCCAGAGACACACAACTAAGTGCCCTCCCCCAAGACAGCCCTGTCCCTCCTGGAAGTGCTTGCAGTCTGCTCTTGTGGCTCAGCCAGCACTGTCCTGTGATGAATTTGATGAGGGTGGGGTGGGGCAGGAGCCTGGCCTGCGTGAGTTAAATGCTTTGTCCTGATCTCTAGTACTGAGGTCATGGTGCAGCCTCCTTTTACTCTGCTGCTTGGCATTGTGAGCAGGATGTTAGAACCCCAGGTCTTTTGACTCTGATTTTAGCACACTCGATCTTTTTTTGCCTCTTTTACTCAGCTCCAGGGTGAGGGTGTCAGAGGACAACCCTTAGCCCAGAAACACATGCTTAGTCGGCAGCACTGGTTGGACAGGTCCCAGCTGCAGCCCAGGGAGGGTGTTGATACCTGCTCCTCTCTTGCTTAGTCCTGAGTCCTCTTCCCCGTGCTTGATGGTTTCTGATGGGGCGGACTGAGCTCATATGAGCAGAAGACAGTCTTGAAGTGGCAGTAGGTAAAATGGTGTGTTTGTACTTATTTCTGCTGCTTGTCCCAGAGTGGGCATGGTGGTAGTGGGGGGGGGAGGGGCTGTCTCTCCACTGAGCTGCCACATGAAGTAGGAGTACAGAAGGGAGAGGGGGTTCGGTGTGCCTCCACTAGGTTGCATTCCTTCCCGAGTGCTCAGTAAGGTAGCTGACTACGAGTTTGGAAATATGGGGCTGGTGGGATTTTATGCCTGTGGAAGAATCTGGTTCCCAGAAAAAAGCAGTCTTTACCAGTAGTGATTTTCTGGAACAGCTGCAGGGGCGGAGGAGCATCTAGGGCCACACCTTCTTCCTCCTGGGTGCTTATCCTGTCTGTTCCTCATCTGACCAGAAATGCCTTAGCAGCTAGATCTGGGACCAGCTCTTCTGGTGGAGGCAGGGTGCTGGGGACTCTAGGAGGTTGCCCTCTCCTCCTACTATAGAGACTGACAGCATGAGCCTGTAACAGCATGCATGCTCTCAGGGGCATGAACCTCACTACCTGTCCCAAGCTCTGTGAACAGAGCTAAAAACTGTCCCTCGGGCTTGGCAGCTACTGTTTCCTTCCATTTTCAAAGTGTAGTTGCCATTGGGGAAGGCCACAGCTGTCTGTCCAGCCCTGGGTAACAGAAGCTGTGGGGTGTGGGTGAGCTAGAGTCAGGCTGGCTTCAGCTTCCCACCCTCGGGGTCCTGAGGCCATTGCTC
Organism: Erinaceus europaeus; assembly: GCF_950295315.1. Lineage (NCBI taxonomy): Eukaryota > Metazoa > Chordata > Mammalia > Eulipotyphla > Erinaceidae > Erinaceus > Erinaceus europaeus. Next base: position 38,966,299 of record NC_080170.1, read on the forward strand.
TGCTCTCAGTCCTCTGCCCAGTGACTTTTCTGCCCACATCCCACCTGAACTCTTCACAGATGTCTCACTCTGATCTGGGTTGTTGGTGGGCAGTAGCTTCTGCAGCCCCTTGAGTCCTGGTTTCTCTCCTTCCTAACCAGGTGAATTGTCTTGAGCCACACCCACACCTTCCTGTGCTGGCAACCAGTGGTCTGGATCATGATGTCAAGATCTGGGCCCCCACCGCAGAGGCCTCCACTGAACTGACAGGGTTGAAGGACGTGAGTGGCACCCTCTACCACCTGCCCACCCCTGCCCTGAGCTTCCTGTCCTGGGGCAGCAGTGCCTGCTTCCTGGCCCCTCAGAGCATTGCTTCTATGCCTTCCCTGCGGGCAGCCCAGGGACAGCACTGAAGTGTTAGTAGAAATAGAGGAGGGGTCTGCAGACACCCTTCCCTCATTGGCTGCTCAGGCTATCCTCCATGATCTGTTTTGGCTCCATGTCAACTCCCAGAGGGGTCTTGGGTGGGCAGACCCAGTGTCCTCTGTGTTAGCTGCCTGCCCCACTTGGGCTGCAGGTGATTAAGAAGAACAAGCGGGAGCGGGATGAGGACAGCCTGCACCACACTGACCTGTTTGACAGCCACATGCTCTGGTCCCTCATGCACCACCTGCAACAGAGACGCCACTACCGGGTAGGCAGGGATGGGAGTTCCTGGGGAGTCCTCCATGCTGTCCATTCAGGGAGGAATCAGGTGGTCTTGGGCGGTTCCCTCCCTGACTGCCAGACCTGAGCCACAAGATGCTGTGTGTCTTTGCATACTGGGAGAGGCAGGGGCATAGCACACTGGGCACAATTTACTGGGACCCAGCGCCCCATCTTTGCACGTGCTAAGTGGAGTTGCTGTGACAGATACAGCCATAATTCTTGAGTACTGACTGTGGGTCTATCTCAGGCTCACTCCCAGCCTTTCCCCCACAGCGCTGGCAAGAACCTGGGATCGGAACCATAACAGTAGACTCCGACGAGTCTCCCAGCTCCTGGGACTCATCAGATGAGGAGGACCGTGTGCAGTGCATGCCGTCCTGAGCCCCACATGGGGTGCATGGGGCTGCCCCCATCCTGCCTGGGCAGCCCTCTCCTGCCTGACCAGCAAGCAGCAGAAATGCACTTTGGACTTTTTGCTTTAGAGAAGAGAGAGGCTCCTGAGAGAAGGATGAAGCCAGAGAGCACATGGGGAGTGTGAGCCACAGACAGCAGAATGGTCTCTTCCTCCAAAGCCTTGTTCTGGGCATTGGTGGCCTATTTTGTTAACTGCTTGGGGTTGGGAGTGGGGTTTCCTTTTCTTTAATCTCCTTTGATTTTTGGGAGGGGGGTGGGGCAGCTGGCTCTTTAAGCCCAAGAGCCAGAGCAGAGTGGTGAAGGCCATACTCTTGGTTTAGCTTTTTGACTTTTTCCTATTTTAAAAAAAATCCATGGCAATTTGTTGTTTTTCTCTCTGAACAGCCCCACCCCAAGATCTTTCCTGGGAAGCCCTGGAGTCCTCCCACTCCCCACCCCACACTGTGCTTCCCAGTGCCTGTACTTATCTGCTCTCCTGCCCTTGGCTCACAAGGGAAGGGCAGAAGGGGCGGAGGGAAGCGACCTGGAAGGAGGTGGCCTTTTTGGTTACTTTAACAAAAGTTGTTTGGCGGTAGCAACCTCCTCATCCCTGTCACTGTTAGAGGCCTAATTTTATATCTATAAATATATTAAAGAGCAAGTCAAACTTGGATGTATCATGTTAAGGTTATTGTCTAAGTTGAACTACCTATCTTCGGATGCAATAAAGGAACTTCAGGAGCAGGGTGAGTCCTGCAGGCCGAGAGTGTGAGCCATGGGGTCCACATGTTGCCCCTTCAGAAAGCTCAAAAGACACTTGGGTTCAGCCCTGGCATGCTTCCCGCTTAGGTTTCAGGGCTAGGAGAACAGGAAATTCCTTGCAACTCTGCCTCAGGTATTCTGTCTCTCAACTTTATGGGGTTCCCAGGATGGCCTGTCCTTGGAAGGTGACTGCACCGTGACTTCAGGAAGGGACCTGCCCTCAGGCCATTGGCCACCTGGCTCATTCAGCACCAGGATGATGGCTCGCCATGCTGGCCTCTTGTCCTGGGATTGAGGGACAGCTTTTCAATCTCAGGATCCATGGGGCTCAGACCCCCACCTTAGCCTGGTCACTAAGTATGAATGCCCCATCAAATTCTGCCCTTAAATGCTTGTGCTATTTTGTCTTGTCCCCACCAGGATTTCTGCACCAGGGCAGGCAGATTCTAGCCCAGGTGGGAAGGAGAGAGAAGTTAAGGGGGGCTCTCCCCATCAGCTCTTTTGCCTCAAGTCCTGGGCTGGGGCTGATGGAACCCACACGTGTGTTGTGCATTTTCTCTCAGTAAAGCTTTTTCTGACCACTGCACTGTGTGACTTGGGCACTCATTCCTGAAACCCTCACCCCTCACTGAGCCAGCAGCCCCACAACTCTGTCAGGAGGTGCTTTTAGAGTCTCTGTTCCAGGCTGTAGAGGTCAGTATTACCCCCACCCCCATTCATTCACAGAAACTGGAGAGTCAGGTCGGTACACCTTTATTCTGGGGTTAGGAGGGTCCGTGCACACTGCAGAAGGAACACAGGAAGGGGTAGGGAGGTTAGTCTTTTTAGATGATTTAGCCTCACAAATGACCGAACTGCTGAAGACGACCCTAACAGCCCTGTCTCCCTTCTCCTTTCTCCGAGGCACACTCTTCCCTAGTCCTCTCACACCACATACCCAACCCACAAGGACAGTTCAACATTTTCTCCCACTCTCCAAGGACCTATGGGTCCCTTCCCTGGGGGAGGAGAAAGCCCACTGGGGGGGTCCTATAAGGCAAGCCCAAGTTCAGCATAGGGTGTTAAGGCAGTGTCCGAAGCAGAGGGAACGTGGGGTGCTTTTCAACCCCCAACTTTTCCCTCCCCCAACAGCCCCTTTCCCCCACACACATCCCAAGAGCTGAAGCTTCTGCCAGGAGGTTCAGATGGCATGAGTTTCAGAGTTTCACACCAGGCCACCCTCCCTCCCATTCTTCCTAGACAGCTGACATGACACAGGCCAGGGCAGACATGGCAGTGCGGGTTTAATATACATATATGTAGAATATATATGTACACACAGTTAGCACGGTCGGGGGTGGGGGTGGCGGTACTCTAGTGCTGTGGCGAGGAGGCAGTCACAAGCCCAAGGCGCCAGAGGCTGAAGGATAGGGGTTTGCCCGTGCCCCTCTGGGTTGAATGGGGGTTAATACAAAGGAAACTAATTCACTACCTTTTTCTTTCCAGCTGGCACCTGTAGACCAGGGGGAGGGGCCTGAGGGTACTGGGGACTTTGTAAGAGGGGTGGGAGGGGGACCCCTACTCCTAAGGTTCAGGGTCTGCACATCAACAGTCTGAGCAGGGGTGAGGGGGGGCTGTCCTCACCCCACTCGGGCTCAGTGGGCACACATCCTGTGCAGTCCTAGAGCTGGGGGACGTCTAATGACAGGTGCACTTGGGGCAAAGAATCCAGTGGTCCTCATTCCCATTAAGTCCCTGCCTCACATTCATGCCCCATTCCTGGAGGGAACAGGAAGGGACCTCCAACCAAAGGGCCAGCCAGAAGCCCAACTCCTCAGCCCTCCCTGCAGGGGAAGCTTTTCTTGGCCCCTTGGGGTAGCTTCTGCACTTCCCCCTGCTCCCCCTCTCCCACACGTCACCATCCCCCACCTGGGCTCCACATAGGGGAGTCCAGGTCTTTTCTACTCCCACATCTGAGAGTGGGATTAGAGTAGAAGAAAGGGAAGTGGGATGGGGGCTCAGCAGCCCCAGCCCCTGACCCCCATCCCCTCACAAGGAGAGGAACTAGGTGAGCTAGACACACAGACAGACAGCCAGAGCGTGCGCACACGCACACACACGCGCACAGAGGGTTAGGACCAGGTTAGTAAGTGGGTGGGTGGGTGTCCCTGCCCCGGCCCTGGAGGGGGGAGGGAGTGGTCCGATGAAGGTCCAACCTTCCTCCCCTTGCTCAGGCTTTCTTCGGTGGAGGAGCCAATTTGATGATCTCTTCCTCAGAGGGCTGCCGGATAATGTCTGGGACACAGAGTGGGCGTCAGGTGTGGAAAACCCCAGCCCCCCACCCCTCCAGGGTAGCCTGTGGGTTGGAGCTGGCGGCACCTGCTCACCTTTGTACTTCTTGGCGCTGGGGATGCGGGTGAGTTTGGTGTCCAGCTCGTCCTCCTCAGAGATCTTGAGCACACGGGTCCTGTAGTCCACCACCATGGTGAGGAGGTCAGGCCGGCGTGAGATCTCAAAGATATGCTCTATGTAGGAGAGGTTGTCTGGGGGGGGGGGGGGAGCCATCAGAGCAGGTGTGTGTGTGTGGGGGGGCTGGCCTTCCACCCCAGCACCTGCAGATCATTGCCTCGGGGACCCAGCAAATGTGAATGCCGTGTCCCAGACTCACAGCTCACAATACTCCTCTCTCAGCCAGTGTAGACAATCTAAATCCAACTCTGGGCCCACAGCCCCAGCCTCTGCAACTGAGGCCCAGTCACTAGACAGACAATAGCAGGGTAGGACAGAAATATCCCACCCACTCTTTTCAGCATCCCTGGTGAGTGACCTGATTTCCTGCTGCTTGTGGAGCTGGGGCTCGCAGTGCTCCCATACCCAACAGGGACCTACAGCACAGCCCTAAGTCCACACTTCAGCTCCTACACCTGACCTTCCCCCCGAAAGCCCCCCACCTCCCCACAACTGGCATGTGCTCTGGGGGACCTCCTCAAACCCGCTTCCCAGTGAAGACAGGAGTGTGGAGCGATGGGAGGGTGTGGCTGTGCACCCACCTTTGTCCAGCTTGTTGTGTGACTCCAGGAAGTGGAACCAGGCACTGCCCGTAGTGATCTCCTCATTCTTGTCACTTGGGATGTCCTCCTTACAGGCTGACTTGAGCTGCTCCAGGTCCTCCAGGGTGATGTTGTTGGTCAGCTCCTGCAGGAGGGTCCCGTACTCTGCCATGGCTGGGGAAGGAGGGAGGGCAGCTGAGTGAGGGCCCCTGCGAGCTCCCACCCAGCCAGTGGGTCCAGATCATGAAGTGACAGGGACAAGGATACTGGGGGAAGTCAAGGCCTAGCGTGGTGGGGACACACACACATACACACACCCAGTTACCCTGCCAACAGCTCCCCAACAGAGGCAGTTGCTATAGTAACCTGCTCCCCTTTGCTTCTCTCACCAGCCAGCTGCTTCCAGTCCCCCCAGAATCGCCCCAACAACCCACAAACCCTCCACTGGCAGAAAACCTCCAAAAGGTGGCCAGGGAGTTGAGGGGCTGTCACTCTTTCCCCAACCCAGGGTCCCTCTCTAGCCATCACCCAACCCCCATTTTCATCTACAAGGATGTGTGGTTGCCTGATCTAATGTCCCCAGGCCTCTGCTGGCTGACATTCAGTCCTTGGAGGAAGGGTGGGAGCCAAGGCCACCCCCACCTTTGTGGAGTCCCCTTTCCCCTTTGCATACTCCCAGGAGCTTCCTGAACCAGCCTTTGTGCTGAGCCTGTGGCCCCCATACCTCAGAATCCCAAGCGGCTGACTCTGGCCCCCTGCCCAGTTCCCAGGCCGCTGGGTGGCAAGGGAGGGGTTGGTGTGATGGTGGCAGGCAGGGGCCACCATTCCTGCAGGCCTAATGCCCCCACCTCTTCTGGGTGAATTAGCAGACCCTTACCCCCACAGAATACTCTGTGAGAAAGTGAGGAACTCTACCCCCCTGGCCTCCAGAGCACACTTTCTCTATTTGATTGAAGGTGAAGTTTGAGGGAGGCGTTTTCAAAGGGCCTTTTCCCACCATGATGACGTGCCTGCTTTACAGGCAGACAGGCAAAGCATTGTCAGGCGCACAATGCCAGACCAAGGCGCTGCCCGGCTTTGGATTTGACAGAGAAGCCCCCTAGCCACTCCACAGTGGCTGGGGGGTGTGGTGGGCAGGAGGAGTGGGTGGGTAGATACCCTATCTTCCATGTTCCTGGTTCCTGTGCAGGGACACTGAGGCATCAGCACAGCCATTAAGCCAGAGTCCTGCTCCCAGCCTCCCTGGTGGCCACAAGACAGGCACAAAGGGCAGTGCAAGAGGTGAACATCCCCATAAGGGGAGCACCCAGTGGCCTCCTGGCTGCAGACAGCTGAGACAATGCTCACACACACACACACACACACACACACCTGCAAATCTAGGTCACAGCAGAAGCAACAGCTTGGAGCTCAGAACCCTCCAGCTGTCCACCACTGGGGCAGGAAGATGGGAGGGGAGGGGGGGCTGGGAGGGTCTGGAGCTGGGGTAACAGTGGAGGTGGGAATAGATCCAGAGGGTGGGGGGTGCATGGGAGGGAGGACCTGAGAAGCACTCTGAGGAACTGTGAGGCCAAAAAGCTGATTAAAAACTCTGATATTAGGGTCACCCTGCTCTGTCTTTACTGGAGGAAGTTTGTAAAGGCCTGTGGGAGGTAGTTGTGTGTGTGTGTAAGGGCCTGTGGGAGGGGTGTGTGTGTGTATGTGTGTGGTGTGTGTGTGTGTGTGTCGTCTCCTGGCAGGAGGTAAGATTTCAGCTCTGCATGCAAAACAGACTTGCAGGGGGTGGGCGGGAAGGGATGTGTGTGTGAGAAAGAAGCCTTGTGGGGGTTGGGGCAGCTTTCAGAGTGAGACACACAGGGGAGGTCCCAAAAAGTGGGGAGGGGCAAGAGGTGTCTGGAGCGACCCTCCTAGGCTGCTCCCCAGTAGGTGGGTGGGGGGCAGAGGTCAGCACCTGTGGGTGTGTTGGCACCTTTGGGATGAACTGTAGGTTCCAACCATGTTTCTGTCTATCTGAACCAGCTCAGAGTGTAAGAGACTTGGAGCATGGGCTCCATCCAGGGCCACAGGACGGGGAAGGGAAGGGCAGAGTCCGAGGAGGAGGCTGGAGCTTCAGCTCAGTCGTTACCATGGCAACCTCAGTTCTACCCCAGCCCTCCCCAATGGCTGGGTGGGAGCAGGAGTAGTAAGAAGGCAGGAAGGAGGGATAGGCGTGGCCACCTAGCTTAGAAACCCACCTACCCCCCTCTATGGGGGGGGGCTGGGGGCTGTGAGGAGCCCCTATCCCTGGTCCTCCCATGTCCCTGGAGGGGCAGGGGGGCCAGCACTGTCCCTGGTGGAGGCTGTGGTGCAGGGACAGGATACCAGGGCCGGAACCGCGACCGGCTGAGCTGCCAGGAAGCCAGCCCTTCCCTCCGGACCATTCTGAGTTCACACCTTCCTTCCTTCCTTCTTCCAGGCCCCAACTGAAGGGTGTGAGGGGGGTCTGCAGAAAGGGGGCCTCCAGGTAGGGAGGGGTCTGGGTGTGGAAAGGACCACCTGAGGATTTTATTCTCTGATTTCCCCCTTCCAGCCTCCCACCCTCCCTGCACTCCAAATCTTCTGCAGAGCCAGGATTAGGAGTGGTTGCTGGCCTCATCACATCTGCTGCAGCTGTGCGGCTGGAGGGGCACAGCTGCTGATGGGGGCAAGGTGGGGGAGGCTGCCCTGGAACCTGGAGTTGGGGGAGGTTAAGGAGAGGCAGAGGAGTACAAGTGAAGTCACAGGCTCCTGTCCTCAAGTTTATCCCACCCGAAATTCATCCCTGATGGATGCTGTAACACCACCATACTCCCCCCCCCCCCACCTCTCCCCCTTAGCTTCCTTCTCCCGGGACAGAGATGACCATTGTCATCTGTGGGCATAAAGGGAGAGGAGCGAGTGGGGTACCTGGCCTCAAGGCGGTCCACTGAGAAGGGAGACCCAGAGGTGGGGTGCCTGCTTTTGGGGGGTGGGGTGCCTGCTGTGTGCTACCTCTTTCCCCATCACTTCTCCCTATGCCATCCTCTTTCCCATCCACGAGGTGTTCTCCCCAGCACACAGGACTTCCAGGGTCCCTGCCTCAGTGCTCTGCTCTGGTCTTGGGGAGTGGTGAGTGTCCCTGCTGTTAGGGACTAGTGAGCTGGAGGGGCGGGGCCTGGCCTGGAGGAGAGGTCTCCTCTTGTAGAGACAAACACTGGGTCCCCCACACTCAGGAAGGGCGCAGGGGCCAGCTGGGCGTCTGTGGCAGTGTCCCCTGGGGCATTCAGCCACAAAGGGAAGCGTGTCCCCACCAAATGCCCTGGCCCCAGACACAGCAGTTACACTGATTTCTCAAGTCCCCCCCCCCCCACCGTGTCACTGTTCCCTCAGATATCCCTCTGTGCTTACACCCCCCCCCTTCCCTGACTGTGTCTGTCCTGCTGCTCTGCCCCCTCCGCTTGTCCTCTCCCTCACACATTCTCCTCATTCTCTGACTCGACACCACCGTTGGCTGACTCACTCATTCTTCATTTTCCTTGTTCCACCCCCCTCCTCCATCCTCAGCCGCTTCAATGCCCAGAGCTCAGATCGGCCCTGCGGACGCCATGAGGGCTCGGTCGGGACCAGCGCGAGGCCAGCGGCGCCCCGGCCCTCACCACCCAGCCCGCGCCCGCGCCCCGCTCACTCACCCTCCAGCGACAGCGGGCTGCCCCGCACCCTTCCCGCCACGCTAGGAGCACAAGCTGCAGCCCGGATGGGGAGACGCCCTGAACTTGGGGTGGGCTTGGGGACGGCGGCCCTGGCTGCGGTGCGGGAGGATGGCAGGGCGAGGCGGGGGCGGCGGGAGGCTGCGATTCGCCCAGTGCCAGACGGCGTGTGTAAGTCACATGGGTGCGTGTCACGGTGGGTGCAGCCGCTGTAGGTGAGTGTCCCGCCCGCACTCGTCGCTCTGGGGTCGGGGCTCCCCTTTCCCCTCTTCCCGGGGGGGGGGGGGGCGGCGATATGCGCCTGGCGGCCGGGGAGCCCTCCTGGGCGGGTTCGGGGCAAGAGAGGAGAGCCCCCCCCCCACACCCCGGGCCAAAACCTCGAGCAGAGGATCGGGCGGACCCCGCCACGCGGCCAGGGGCGCACGGCCCAAGAGGACCCCTGGCCCCCCTCTAGCAGGGGGACCCCTGGCCCCCCCCTCTAGCAGGGGGACCCCTGGCCGGCCCCCACCCGCCCCCGAGGTTCCCCCAACCCCCGGCTCCCCAGGCCCTCACCGCCCGCTGCGCTCATGGCGCGGCACTCCGCGTCCTGGGTCCGAAGCGTCCGGAGCCGCCTCCCGCCGCCGCTTCCGCCGAGCCACCCCCCTCCGGGCCGCGACGTCAGAGCCGGGGAGGGGCGGCGGCGGGCGGGGGCTTCTGGAAGACTCGCGGCGGCCAGGGGCGGGCGGCGCCCAGTCCAGCCCCGCCCCGGGCCTCCCCGTGACCTCGGGCCGGCGGCGAGGCGGGCCGGGGGCTGCGCGGCGGCTCCCAGCCTCTTTCCGCCGCCGGGCAGGGGCCGCCCTCGGCCCCACTTTGCCGCGTGATGGCGATGGAGGCTCAGTGGGAAGCCTTGGCAGCCCTAGCCCGCAGCCCCCCCACCCCGTCCCCAGATCTCCGCACTATCACCCCGCATCTCACCTCCAACCTGCACCCTCACCTCCATAGTCCCCATTCTCGACCCCCAGATCACCACAGTCTGACCCACACCCTCTCCTCCAGCCGGTACTTTCTCTCCCATTGGTGATCACACCATTCCTCTCTTCTCACCTTCCCCCCACCGTGAGGTAACTTATTTTCTGGGGGAAAAACACAGCGGTGAGCTCAGCATGCAAATATAGCCACTTGGCTGTGCCCCGCTGTACCCCGCTGTGCCCTGCCATCCAGGCCCAGACCACTCTCACTTCCTCTCCAGGGGACTTTCCTCCTCAGGTCCTCGCCTTAATGGAAGAAGGAAGAAAGAATTGGAGAAACATGTTCCTAGCTTGGCCTCCAAGTCTCGGCCCTACCCCAGTCTGGCCCTAGGGAGAAGAGTGGGCCCCGTGCATCTGCACCACCTCAAACCCTGGCCCTGACCTCTGGGGAGCCCTTCCTTCCTTCAGTCTCCACTGCACAGCCTCCTGCTTTGGGGTCCTGCATTTGACCCCACACGTCCTGTCACGGATCCTGAGGGCACCTCTCTGCCTTAGTGCTGAGTGGTGCTCAAACAGTGGCTTCCTTCACCAGCTGGAAGTCTCAGTACAGGACTTGGGCCCCCTGCCCACTCTCCTCCTTCCTGGGCCCTTCAGGGAGACACTGGTACTTGCTTTTGATATCAAGCATGGTGGAACCCCGCCTTTCTTTGCCAGCCCTCAATTCCTCTCTGAAGGGGTTGGGTACCCACCCAACTCTGTGTGCTGAGACCCCACACAGAGACCCCGGTGGAGGGGTATGAATGTGCTTGTCAGTGTGTGTGTGTGTGTGTGTGTGTGTGTGTGTGTGTGTGTTGCAAGCAAGAGCCGGCCAGGGCTGTGGGAAGCCACTGGTTGGGCCTGGAGGAAGTTCCCAGGCCACCTGGTGTTCTGGGAGCTGTGGGTACCTCAGCCAGTGCCAGCACACAGCTCTGCATTTTCAACATGCAGGAGGACTCATGTCCTGGCAGCAGGACAGACAAATGCAAGGCCGTGCTGATGCAGCAGACCCAGTGACCCAGCCTCCAGGGTGTGGCTGCAGGGCCCACCACACCCCTGTGCCCCAGAGCCCATCCTTGCTTCCCCCATGTCCTGCCCAGGGCAGTACCTGCACACCTGCTCATGTTGCCCCAGATCCTTTATTGAGGCCTCTTGTGTGACCCGGATACACAAGGAGAGACTCAAGAGCCATGGCCACCTGCCCCAGCAGGGCAGAGGATGGGTTTGAGGGGTGGCGTGCACAGCTAGAGGGGCTCAGAGCTTGGGGCCACAGGTGGGCAGGAAGAAAAGCACCAGAATGAGAGGGTGGGTGAGGGACAGGGAGCAAATCAGGGTGTGTGAGGGAGGAGGCAAGTGGGCCCGGGTGGTGTGGAGGGACACTGGCCTATCCCTTCCCCAGAGCCCACATCGGTATCCACCAGCCCTGTGGTCAAGAATGACCTAGTGTCCCTGGAGTAGCTCAGGGAAGGATGGAGGGAAGGGACAGGAGGGACAGGGGCAAGAGGGATCAGGCAGCTAATTGTCATCATCGTCATCATCATCATCATCGTCGTCGTCGTCATCATCCTCCGTGTTGATCTCTCCCTCTAGCACATCCTCCAGCCAGTCCTCCAGCTCCTCTGCTGAGGGCAAGTCCTCCTCATCGTCCATCTCCATCCAGATGCTGTCCGCCTGTGATGTGGGGAGGGGGGCAGGGGTGAGCCCCTCCTATGGCATACTCCCCATCTCTGCACTGGCACAACCTCCACCAGCCCAGTCCCGCCTCTGCATCCCTCAGCCAGCTGAACTGGGAGGCAGGTGCAGGTGGAGCTCCTAGCAGACCTCCAGGCTACATATAGGGAGATACTGGGGTGCCTCCTGGCCCAGAGATCCAAGCGAGGAGTCATCCAGGCTTTCACACTCACATCCCTAGCAAGCACTTTGCTGAAATCAGCCACCAAAACACAGGTTCACTCCTGAACCCTCAACACCTTGTCCTTCCTGATCCTGAGCACTGAATTCCTTGGAATTATGGGAGTATGCTCTGCACATGGCCCCTCTATGTCTGTGCTCTGCCTTCCTCCCCTTGAATTCTCTGTCCTCTGGTGAGGAAAGGCTTGATTTCAGGGCCTGCTGTGAATTTCTCCTGAGCTGCTGTCACTAAGATATTTTCTCTTATTACTGGGCTATTTATTTATTTTAGCAGAGCACTGCTCAGCCCTGGATTTTATGGTGGTGCTGAGGAGTGAAACTGGGACCCTGGTGCCTCGGGCATGAAAGTTTTTTCCATAACTATTGTGCTGTCTCCCCTGCCCATGATATTGGGTTATTTCATTTGTTCTTAGTCTTTTTGGGTCTATCACATCTGGCCTGCAATTAGGGGGCTCCTGCTCCTAGACCTATTCACTGCCCCCTCCTCACACATGTAAACATGTAAGAGAGCTGTATCCTTTGGAGGACTGAGGAGGGTTCATTCGATTGGATGGAAGAATCTGAGGGACCCCATGGGGACAAGGTGCAAGCTAGACCTTGGAGGGGTGCCCAGGTTTTGGCCAGTAGAGTCAAGGTGTAATGGTGAACCCCCTTGCCTTGACCATTGGGCGGGGCAGGGCTACTTGGGGAGGACACTTACATCAGTGACATTGACGACTCCTATTTGGGGGGCTGAGAGGTCGATGTCAAAGGTCTTCTCCCAGTAGGGCACCAGCTGCAGAGAGAGCACAGGAGTTAGGGGAGAGGTCTGCAATGAGGGGGGCAAGCCATGAAATGGGGGGGGTCTTCAGGCCCTGGGGAATGGGGACAGCTCCATGTGAAAGCTACACAGTCTCAAAGGACAACTAGTGGGAGGGTCATCTGGGGACACTGGGCCTCCTTCCTGAGAAAAGCAGGCTAGGGTTCTGGGCAGTGGTGTACCCAGTTAAGCATATGTATTACCATGCAAAAGGACCAGGGTTCAAGCCTTGTCTCTCCACCTGCAGGGGAGATGCTCCACAAACAGTGAAGCAGGTCTGCAGGTGTCTATTTTTCTCTTCCCTCTCTATATCCTCCTCCCCTCTCAATTTCTCTCTGTTCTAGAAAATAAAATTAAAAAAAGAAAAAAATGGCTACTGGGAATGGTGGATTTGTAGTGCCAGCACTGAGCCCCAACTATAACCATGGTGGCAATAAGAAAGAAAGAAAAAAATAAAAGAAAGAAAAACAGGTTGGAAACTTCTTTTCTGACCCCATTGTGCTTCAGAGAGGTCCCAGAACTTGGTGTAACCCCCCATTTCTTGCCTCTCCATGCCTAGCTCAGCCCTTTCTCTCCCACATTTCATTTACCCAGAAACTCTCACTTGTGAGTGGTATTCTCCTGGGAACAAGGTTACCATCTCCCTATACTCTCCAAGACAGAGACTCTGCACTTTGACCTCTGGTTGAGCTAATCAGCTGCTTCCTCCAAACTCTGGGTTCACCTCCAAGGAGCTGGTTGTGTGAACCCCCAGTTTCATGAATATGTATTGTGTTCCATGGAGTCTAAGTCCCATGCTTTCTTTCTTGGGGGGATACAACCTCTCAGGGTTCCTATGATGGAGGAGAGGCTCTTAAGATGGTCCCCCCCCCCCGTACTCCCCCAGCCGATCCCAGGACCACAGAGCCAGCCTGTACCAGCGGGAAGTCATCAGGGTCAATCCAGATGATGCTCAGGTCAGGGTTGTCTGTGTTGTCCTGAGCCACAGCCTTGAGTGTCTCCAGGAACTCGTAGCCATCTGCAGTGGGAACAGTGACATGTGTGTGGGGGAGCAGAGGTGACAGCTGCTCCTTCCTGCCTCCCACACCCAGGGAGTCCACTGCCAGGAACATCTGCCAGGTGCACTACCCCCCCTTCTTCCCACTACCCCACCGGCACCCCCTCACCAGGGTCTGCTTCCTCTGCAAAGGCCACAATGTGGATTCCATCCAGGTCGTCCTCCTGTAGGACACCCAAAAGTGAGGGTACCCGGGATCCCCAGATTCTTCTGAACCCCAAATTCTCCCAGGTTCATGGGAATTTCTGAATCTGGTATATTCTGGGGGGTAGGGTAAGGATCTGTCCCTTCAATGCTCTCTATATTTCCATGCCTTCTTGGCCTCTAAGTTTAGGGGTTCCCCCACCCCCAAGTCCTGACCCTCAGCTCTGCTGAATGAGTGAGTGAATTGGTGAATAGATAGGAGTATGAGTGAATGAATGAGTGAATGAATAAATGAATGAGGAAACTGACAGGTTCATGTGACCTGTTCCTGGAACAAGCCATCAGTGATAAGCAAAGGGGTAGTGGGTGGGTGGGGAGGCTTCCAGGGCTGCAGTCTTCCCAGCACCCTGCCTGCTCCCTAGTGGGCAGAGGTACTCACCCAGGTCTCATACATGCTCTCCGGCTTCAGTTTCCTCAGGGTGGACCTGGAAGAGTCAGAGTCAGCACTGTGGGGGGCAGTTCTGGGGGGGGTACCCAGGACTCAGGCCACAGATAGCTGTATAGTTGTAGCAAGTGGCACAGTGAAGGGGGGCCTGGGATTGGAGCAAGTGGGACAGGCAGTGTTCACTCATTCACTCACTCATTTGTTCATTGACTCATTCATTCACTCATCCGTTCATTTGTCCACACGTTTATTTTTACTCATTCATTCATAGGTTCACCGATGCACTCATTTCAGCATCCACTTCATTTTTCCATTCATTTGTTTATTCACTCATTTGTATATTCACTCATTTGCTCATTCATTCATTCATGTGCCCACTCAGTTGTTTACTCACTCATTTACCCATTCATTCACACACACACGCACACATATCCATTCATTAGTTCACTCACTCATTCAGTAGAACTGAGGGTTGAGCATTGTGAGATCTGTGTTAGCTGCTGTGTCATTAGGGTTAAACACACATGTGTAGTTGTGCTCTGGCAAAGGGAGCACCATCCAGTAGAAAGAGAGGGGACACTGTCTGCACTGCTCAGCAGTGTGGCTTCCAGGCCTCAGCAAGTTGGCATTGGGGACCATTGGGGACAGTGTGGCAGGAGAAAGTTCAGCAGCAGGCTGGGACTCTGCCACTAGCCCCATTGTCTAACCTGCTGCGCCCGAGGGACAGAGCCAGCTGCAACCCCGCTCCCCCAACACTGGTGGCTGAGGAGGATAAAACCCAGGCCAGGGCCTCAACCTCTGTCACCTGGAGGCTGGAAGAGCTCCAGGTGACAAGGCCAGAAGCACCTGCGGAGCCACCTGACCCCAGGCACTCAGGGTCAGTGCAGGGTCCTCTCTGTACCAGACCAGGGAGCAGGGGTACCACCAGTGTGTCATCCCAGCTGGTTCCGATACCCTGTGCCCCAAGGAGCTGCCCTGCTGCTCCCCGTTCTCTGTTCTCCCCTGGGTGTTCCCTGCTGTCATGGCCCCTTCCAATGATCCTCCCGTATGATTTCCCATCAGAGTTCTCCCTCTCGTGCCCTTATGCTTTCCCTCTGTGCTCCTCCCTTCCATGCTCCCCTTCTGCGCCCTGTGCTCCTACCTCTTGTGCTCCTCCACAAAGCTGACAATCTCCTCCTCGCTGTTGGGCTTGTCTGGGATGGTCACGGGCTCCTCCATGAAGGCTTCATAGAAGTCAATCTCATTCATCTTCAGTGTCAGCTTCTTTGCCACCTTGGAGTGGGGGGCAGGGACAGGGGTCATTGTGAGAAGCAGGGTCACAGGGGCAGACAAGGCTGGGACAGCCCAGGTGGCCTCATCACTGCATAAGTCATGGACAGTGAGCTGGTCTGAGGAGGGTTAGGCCAACATTCTGGGGTGCACACCAAACCCTTGGGGTGGCAGTGGAGTGGGTAGGGGACCCAGTGGACCTGGGTAGGGGGCAGGCAGCTGAGAGACACAACCTTGCTGTCAAAGGTGGCGAAGAAGGGGATGTATGGGTGGAACTCTTCAGCGGCGTCCTCATAGGCTTTGAAATCTGAGGGGTGCAGAGTTAAGTTGTGGGTCCCCTCTGCCCCCCATTCTTCTCCCTCCCCCACTCTTCCTTAGCAGCTGGGGCTCATTTTGGGTGTCCCTTCAGTCATTGGGTGTGGACAGAGGGATGTCAGGGGGCCTGCTGAGGAAGGCAGGGGATATTGGGGGGCTTATGGGAAGGGCAGGGGATTTAGGGAGCCTATGGGAAAGGCATGGAATGCTGGAACCCCTGTCCCTGGCTAGAGACCACAAGGAAGAGTTAGGAGGACAAATACCAGGCCCCTGAGTGAGGAAGGGACAAACTGGGGGAGGGGAGGGGACAGTGCAGCCCAAGGGATACCCACGCTCTGAGTCTTTGCTCTTGAAGTAGCCAATGAGCTTGATCTCATCCTCAATGTTCTCGAAGGCCTGCAGCTCTCGCTCCCCCTCAATCAGCTCCACTGGGTCCTCCAGGACCTGGGGTGGAGGTAGGGGTGCAGGGAATAACTAGGAAGCAGGGGAAGGGCTGGAGGAATAAGGATCAGGGCTGGGGGGATAGGCTCTGTGGATGGTGTATGGCCATCTGTGTACGTGTGTGGGGGTGCACACATGGGTCTATGTCATGTCCACATATGTGCAGGGGTGTTTGTGTGTGCATGTGTATGCACTTGTGTCTCTGCCTACACAGGGGTGTCTGTGTGCCTGTGTGTGTGCAGGCAAGGCTGGGCACAGTTGGGCAGTGAGGTGCTCACATCCAGCAGGAATTCCACCAGCGTGTCAGCAGATAACTCGCCATCGTACTCAATGACTTCGTCCCCCTTGAAGACGTAAATGCTGTCCTCCTCCGTCAGTCCTGGGGGAGCAACAAGTGTTGACCTAGGCCCAGGATGCACAGATACCACCCCTCCTCCACCTGCTTCCACACCACTTCTGCCCAAGGCCTTGCTGTGCAACTCTGGGACAAGCTAGGGCTGTGGCTGGGCTAAGGAAGAAGCACTAGACCTTCTGGAAGTTTCCTCCAGGTTACCCCCTCTCAGGCCTGCTTCTTAGGGCCACCCTGCACTCCCTGCTATTCCTGGTCACTGACCTCATCTCTTCCCGGCACCATGGCACCAGTGCTGCCCTCTAGAGGCTGTAATGTGGTAGATTCCCCCTTCGGTTACTCCAGGTTCCTCTGGCACCCCCAGTTTTTAGCCAATCCCCCTCTCTGGGGTTGGAATGTGCATCTTCTTGGGGGATAAAGGTGAGGCACAGACACCACTATATCCCACATTCAATAGTTTCTCCCTGCTTTCCCCAGAGATATGGTGTCCCCCCACCCCCTTCCAGGGTGGCTAGGTCCCTGGAGTCCCCATCAGTACCGCCCCCCCTTACCAAGCTTCTTGGCCACAGCTGCGTCTTTCTCAGAGTCCACCAACCCAAAGCCGACGCCCTTATCTTCCAGGACCTGCGCTGCTAGCTGCAGGGAAGGGCAGATTAAAACTCCCCATGAAGGTCTCAGGGTCCCCTTCACACCCCATGCTCTCAGCCTGGCCCCACAGAGTCAAGCCTCAACCACAGGCCACAGGCTTGAGCACACACTGCCTCTGTGACTTATTTGAATCTGTGTACAACTATGGCTCAAACCCTGTGCACTGCTCACACAGAGTCCAGGCCCGGCATGTGGAACCCCATCTTGCAAGTCTGCTCTCCCAACTTGGGGTCCACCCTGCATTCTGTACCACTCCAGCCATGATTAAGTGGTGGGACCTTAGCAGCACTGGTTTCTTCCAGAAAGGAGAGCCCAGACTACAGCCCAGCAGGAGAGGAGCCAGAGCCTGGGCAGGAACACTGGAAGCCCCCAGTCCCGGCTCCAGGGACAACTGCATCTTCAACATGACAGCCCCTCTGCTCTGGCTTGAAGGCAGTTGGAAGAAGAGAACTTTTAGAAAGAAAGTTGGGAGAGGTGACAAAAGTCCTTCCCCAACCCCCAGCTTTCCAGCCAGGTGTCAGGCTGGGTCCAAGGGGTGGGGGAGGGGGCAGAGAAGACAGGGGTGTGGTTCTTTACAAAATGCATGGCATGCAATCGTGCTGAGGATCAAATGTGTATACGTTTCCCACTTTGGATTTCTTTGGGGGAACAGCGAATGAGCAGCAAGCAGATTGGGGGTGCAGCACCCTGCCCTGTAGCCCTTGTACCTCTGATGGACCTCCTTTTCTTCTCTGCTCCCACTCTGAGAATACCCAGGTCTGACCAGACCCAGCACCACCCCCACATGGCAGAGTCACTCAGTCCCCCAAGAATGTGCTCACTTAGCTCAGGCTCCATGTCACTGCCCATCAGTCAGTACCAGGGGCTTGTGTGTAGCTCCTCACCCCCCAGAAGACTGGTCTGGGGTGTGGGAGGCCTTGCCAAGTGAGCTGGGCGCCTGTTGCCCCCCCCCTCACCTCCAGAATGAGCTCCTCCATCTCGAACTGCCTCTGGGAGGCCTTGTCGTCCTCGGGGTGCTCATGGTAGAGCAGTGCCAGCACCTCGTACTTCTTGAACACGTTCTTGTAGTTCTTGGTGTTCACGTTGACCACACGGTCCACGCCATCATACTCAGGGAAGTTCAGCCCCTCCTCCCCCAGCACCCCCAGCTTGGGGGTCCCCAGCACCAACAGCGCCAGCATCACCAGCTGAAGCCCAGGCACCACTCTGGTCCCCATCTTACTGGGCCTGTCCTGGTCCAGAGGGTGGCCTGTGAATCGAGGCCCTGGTCGTGAGTGCTGTACTCAGGGCTCACGGTAAAGGGGAGACGCCTAGAGCAGTGGCTGAGGCCACGGCCAGGTCGGGAACTGCCTGTGGGGCCAGAGGCAAAGGGTCAGGAAGAGGGTGGGGGTGGGGAGGGAACCAGAGCCGGGGCACTGGCTCCCCAGGCCCCACCTAGCTGAGTCTAAATATGTCCTGGACTTGGCAGGAGGCATGTAACCTCCCTGGCCGGGACAGCACCACCAGGGCCCTGGCCTGGGCTTCTGAGATGCCACCCCTATGGGATGTCCAGAGCTCCTCAGCCTTGTCCTTGTGTTGCCACGGAGGGCTCATCTCCATATTAAGAAAGGAATAAGCTAGCGCTATAAATAAGACCAGATGAGTCGGAGGTAAGTGAAGCTGGGGTGGGGGGTGGTGGGGTGGTTGGAACTAGGGAGATGCTAGAGGGAAGGAAGTGGGGCTAGGGTCAGAGGTCAAACCAGGGATCTGTGCCAGCTGATCAGTGCTGGGTGGATGAGGGGGCTGGGAAAGCACAGTGGCTCATGGGAAGGGACCCTGCTCAGCCCTCTAAAGAGTCAGCACCAGGATGAGGTCATCCTCTGGATGGCAGACAGGCCCTGGCTGTGTGGTGCTGGCTGGGCTCAGGTCAGTTCCTTTGTGCAGGTCCTGTTCCTGCGTCTGCCACCGGAGGCAGGCAGGGCTGGGTACACCCACCCCGGACACGAACACTAACACATCCAGCTCTCTGACTGCACTCAGGTCTCTGGGGGACAGGTGGGAGGATTCCCAAGGAGGTGGTAGTGACTATTCATTCCCTCACTTTGGGCAGGACCCAGAGGCATAAGGATTGACATGGGGAGGTGGAGAGGTCTATGCCCAGGTCATGGTATTGTGAACTCTGTGCCCCAGCAGCCAGGAAGGTTGGTGGGGGCTCTAGGTCCCAGTCTGGGGGCAAGGGTAGAGGGATCAGTCAGCTCTGGACTCAGGAGGGAGGGGACCTCTCCATAGTCCTTGGGGTTCTTACAGGTAAACTAAGGCAGGAAGGAGACCATGGGTGAGGGAAGGTTGAGAGATTAGAGTCAGAAGCCCTGCCTGGGGGTGTCTGATTCTGGACAAGAACTGATGAATGCTGCTCTGAGACAGGGGCACCAGATGATGTGTGAGGAATGGAGACATGGCAATAGCAGGGCCTGGGGGAGGAGGGGTGTCCTCAGGGGAGAGCTGATCTAGCCTGAATGTGGCCTGCCTGCACCAACGAAGCCACAGAGCTTGGTCCTGGTCAGGGGGTGGGGGGATTACCAGGCCCCAGGGCTGTGCAGTCAGGGGGAGAGGGGCAGGTAACACCTCTGTTTCTCACTAGGAGGAGGGGACACAATTGGACGGATGTCAGCATGGTAGGTGTCTCCAGCCTGCATCTGGCCCTCTGAGGGTGACAGTGGCCCCCTTTTCCATCCCACCCCCACTCCCACACCTGTTGCACCCAACCCTTTCAGCTCCCTCCCGCCCCGTACCCCCCACACACTCTGTTCTCCACTTTCCTTCAGCCCCTGCACTCGGCTCCACTTGGGCTGCTGGGTTTAGCAGGCCTCAGCCATGGGATCAAATGACCCTGAGCTGGGGCCTCTGTATTTTTAACCTACTGGACACCCGAGGCTCCTGCGAAGAAACCTGAGGTGGCCCTCTTCCTAGCTCCTGCAGCCCCTCCATCTTCTGCGTCTGGTCTGGCTGAGTCAGCTCTGGGAAGGACCCCAGGCTGCCAGACCCTGTCCTGAGGAGACCTCTGGGGCAGGGCAGGAGGGGTACTGGCTCTGCCTCAGGGTGGCTGCTGTCCCTGGCCCAGCCCTCAGCCTTCTGGTCCTGCACTTTCTCAGACTGAGCCAGCAGGAGCAGCAAGAAGGGATGGCCCCACACCCAGCTCTGGGAGTATCCCACCTCCAGGGGCCCAGGTGACACGAACACCAAGCAGGGCTAGAGGTGGGCAGGGATCCTGTGGCTCCACAGTCACCATCCACCAAGTGACCCCTTCCCTTGTCCCCCTTCATGGTATCATCAAATGAGATCTCTCAGGCACAAAGCTTGGGGTCCTGTGGTGAGTTCACGAGGAACTAAGTTGGGGGGCTGAGTCCCTGGCCTGGGATGTGGGCCTCTGTTTCTACTTTCTCTGATGCCAGGATTTGTCCTGCTCTTGTCCTGACCCCTTTCTCTGTACCCTAAATCAAACACCAGACACAGCCTGGAGAGCCAGGTGCCAAGTTTACTCTGACCAGTTGCCACATGGGACTAGGCTCACCCGATGTTGCCTGGGGTGCCCATCTCCTGTGTCCTTCCTCTGCTACTCTCTCCTCTCCACGCACTTGCTCTCGAGGACCCTTTGCCCAGGACACATGTCCCACAGGGCTGGCTCTATTTCAGTAGTAGGTCTCCTTCTCCAGCCAGCCTGAAGAGGTGGGCCAGAGTAAAGTGGGGGTGAGGAGGGCCACTGGGTGCAGGGGTGCAAGGGTCGCAGGGAAGAGGCCACAGAGGGCACAGGAGCATGAGGACAAGGTCAGAGGCTGAGGATGATGGGATGAGTCAGGAGCAGGGTGGGGAAGAGTGGGCAGGGGAGCCCTGGAATGTGTGCGGGAGGCTCACCGCCTGGCCGATGCCGGATGATTAACTTCCGGGTCTCGTCGTAGACAAAGATGAGGAAGCTGTAGGGGAGGGCACAGAGCCACCAGTAGCCCCTGTAGAGGACACAGTGACTCAAGGAGGGCAGGGTGCAGAGTCCCTCTCTGCCCACAGAGTGCCCAACTGTGCTATTCAGGGGGCAGGAGGAAGAGGACCAGAGCCCCTGCAGCATCTGAAGCAGGGAGGAGGTCACCAACTTCACTGGGGGACTCCTGAGTCTAGCACAGAGGGGAAGTAGAAGCAACACCACTTGAGACTGGTCATGGTTGGGGGGCATCTCATGGTGGGGTGTTCTTTACACTCTTGGTTGTTGCAAGATGGGACTGTCCGGGGGCCAGGTGATAGCGCATCTGGTTAAGTGCATGTATTACCATGTGCAAGGACCCAGGATCAAGCTCCTGGTCCCCACTTGCAGGGGGAAAGCTTCACAAGTGGTGAAGCAGTGGTGAAGGTGTTTCTCTGTCTCCCTCCCCCTCTCTATTCCCCTTCCCACTCAATTTCTCTGTTTTGTCAAATAAAACAAAGTTAAAAAAATAAAGATGAGGTAGTCCCTGGCAGTCTTGTCTATCAATAGAGAGACATATGCATCCTTGAGATGACAGGTGGCCTTGTACAGGGTATCTTCTAGAAATATGTCACAGTGTTGGAAAGACCATGCTTCTAGCAGATGCACCAGAGTGAATGGGAAAGGGGGCAGTGCTATAATTCCCAAATGTCTTCTTCCACCCATAGATGCAGAAAGGATGGTTTCAGCACATTCCCTCCCCCCCTTCAAAATGTGACTCTTAGAAACTTCCCTCCTTTGTACCCACAGAACATCTCTCACTGACAGCTCCATACAGACACGGAAATAGACACATCTACTCAATCCCAGCAGCAACAGCTTGATAGGAGAATGTATGATGCCACTTGAGTTTTTATCTTTAGATGAACTTAAAGGAATTCAGTTTAGTTTCTAGCAGTGAGAGAAGGCAGCTGAACGGTGAGGGTGATAGCCAGGGTTCCTTGTCTACTGACTCACTCACATACACATATATTTACACTCTCGTGACATCCTTCCACTAGCATACACACTAACACATGTGTGCATATATGTGTGCATGCATGCTATTACACACACACACCCTCGAGAACCTGCAGGCTACCACCATTCATGCTACCACAATATCCCATCTGTTCTGTGGCCATGGCAGGTCCTGGGGAACCCACACAAGGACCCACGAGCTTTAGTGGCAAGCTGTAGGAGACGGCTCAGTGTAGAGCACATACCTGGCAATCGAGAATCCCAGGTTTGGTTCTCAGTACTGCTTAAAATGGTGGAGCGGTGTTCTAGTCTCTCTCCCTCAAGAAAAGTAAATAAATAGGGGGCCAAGGGGCTGGGTGGTGGCGCACCTGGTTGAGTGCACATGTTACAGTGCTCAAGGACCTGGGTTCAAGCCCCCTGGTCCCTACCTACAGGGGGAAAGCTTTACGAGCGGTGAAACAGGGCTGCAGGTGTCTATCTCTCTACCACTCTATCTCCCCCTCCTATTAATTTCTGGCTGTCTCTATCCAATAAATAAAGATAATTAATTTTTTTTTTAAAAAAAAAGGGGCCCAGGAGATGTCTCATCCCATAGAGTGCACACTCCACCATGTCTGAGGGCCCAGGGTCAAACCCCTGGTCACCACAGAGGAGCGCCTGCATGGGAACTTTGCCAGTGCCTAATGTCATAGGAGCACATGGTGGCCCCGTCCAGATCCCTTTCGGTTATTCGAATATTCGCTGACCCTCCCCCCTCCCAGTCCTGCCCCTCTGACTTCAGAGTTGTGCCTGCCTCCTGCTCCATCACTGGACTCACTTGAGCGGGAACATATGCAGTGCCTTGTCCATGCCTGGGGAGTAGGACAGAAAGGCTGCCAGGATGGTCTCCTCTATGAGGCCGAAGATCAGGATACCGTTTCTGGGGAGGAGAGAGTAGGGAGAGGCCTAGACATGGAGGGGAGGGCTAGGAGGGAAGGAGGGTGGTGGGTAAGGGGAAGAAGGGGCTCACTTCATGCCCTGCTGGAAGACAGAGTTGCGGCGAGTCTTGCAGATGATGAGATCGGCCCACTGCACCACCACAATGCTCACGAAGAAGGCCGTGTGGCAGGTGAACTCCACCACCTTCCGCTGCTCATAGGTCTGGGGCAGCAAGCGGGCTAGGGTCCTCATGCTGCTCCAGCTCCACCCCCTCCCCTCAGCCCTTGTTGAGTTAGGGGACGCTGGGGTCCCCCACCCTCCAGCACTTCTACCACCCCTGTGAGAGCATTTAAAAATTATATTTTTTAGGGTGGGGATATAGCACAATGGTTATGCAAAGAGACTTTCATGCCTGAGGCTCTCAAGTCCCAGGTTCAATCCCCCACACCGCCATAAGCCAGAGCTGAGCAGTGCTCTGGTAAAAAAAAAAAAAAAAAAAAAAAAATTATATTTTTAAAAATTTTCCCCTTTTGTTGCTCTTTTTTTTGTTGTTGTTGTTGTAGTTATTATTATTGTTATTGATGATGTCGGTGTTGGATAGGACAGAGAGAAATGGAGAGAGGAGGGGAAGACAGAGAGGGGGAGCGAAAGATAGATGCCTGCAGACCTGCTTCACTGCCTGTGAAGTGACACCCCTGCAGGTGGGGAGCCAGGGGCTCAAACTGGGATCCTTACACCGGTCCTTGCACTTCATGCCACATGCGCTTAACCCTCCGTGGTACCTACCGCCCAACTCCTGAGAGCATTTTTTTTTTTTTTAGTGTTTGATGAATCCTGTGATTTTCTGGTATGACCGTGGTCCCTCCAACTCCCCTTTCCCCAAAGGTCTGCAGGGGTCCAGGGTGTGTTGACTGAGGTTATAAAGAAGGGTGGGAGGAAGGAGGCTTGGAGAGGAAATCAGGGCTGGAAAATGGGCTAGAAGGAAAGTGTGGAGGGGGGGCTGGGGAATGAGGGTGAGGAGAACCTAGTGTGTGGTGTGTGTGTGGGGGTTCCAGACAGCTGGATATCACTCGTCTGTACTGTACTCATTCACGCCTCTCACTCATTGAAGTGTTATGTAATATGCTTTTCCCGTAAGTCTTGAGAGACCAGAGATCAAAGGAAGACCAATGATCAGAGAGGCCAGAGATCTAAGAGAGGCCAAAAATCAGAGATAGATTTCAAAGACACATAGAGATCAGAGTGTAGAGAATGACTACTACAGAGCACCCTCTTGGTTTAAATGCTTGGAATGAAAAAGAAAAAAGGAAGGATCCAGGCAGTGGCTCAACCAGTTGAGTGTAGATATTATGAAGCTACAATGCTTAAGGACCCAAGTTCAAGCCCCTGGTTCCCACTTGCAGGGGAAAAGCTTCACAAGCGGTGAAATAGTGCTGCCGGTGTCTCTCTGTCTCTCTCTCTCTCTCTTTCTGTCTTTCCCTTCCCTCTCTATTTCTCTGTTTCTATCCAACAAATATTTAAAAAGAAAGAAAGAAAGAAAGAAAGAAAGAAAGAAAGAAAGAGAGAGAGAGAGAGAGAGAAATGAGGTGTTCCAGGGAGGACCTCCTTGATAGGTAGAACCTGGCAAAGCAGGAATTGATACCCAAGAAGCTGATTGATCAAGGAGACCTGCAGGTCTGAGAAAGCCCAGAGACCTGGGAAGATGAGGACAGACAAGAGACAGGAGGGGGTGGGAGTAGATAGCATAATGGTTATGCAAAGAGACTCTTATGTCTGATGCTCCAAAGTCTCAGGTTCAATCCCCTGCACCACCATAAACCAGAGTTGAACAGTGCTCTGGTAAAAAAAAAAAAAGAGTAAGGGGGGGGGAGTCGAGCGGTAGCATAGAGGGTTAAGTGCATGTGGCACAAAGTGTAAGGACCAGCGTAAGGATCCCGGTTCAAGCCCCCGGCTTCCCATCTGCAGGGGGGTTGCTTCACAAGTGGTGAAGCAAGTCTGCAGGTGTCTATCTTTCTCTCTCCCTCTCTGTCTTGCCTTCCTCTCTCCATTTCTCTCTGTCCTATCCAAAAACGATGGCATCAACAACAACAATAATAACTACAACAACAATAAAAAACAACAAGGGCAACAAAAGGGAAAATAAATAATAATAGAAAATTTTTTTAAAAAAAAGAGAGAGAGAGAGGAGGAAGGAACAGACTCCAAATTGCTGCAGGCTAAGAGTGGAGAGGGGGTATCTGGAACCCCCTTCTTTCTGCTCTTTAGAGCATGCCCTGTCCACACCTGCTCACTTCCTGCTGGGCCCCCCTCACCCACTGCTGCCCGTAGCTGTCCTCCAGGTCATTGAGGTAGCGATCTTCCCAGCTGATGCGGATGCCCAGCAGATCTGAAGGCTGGAATCCGTTCTCGGCCAGGATCACGAAGTATGTGAAGAAGCCAGCCAAAGCCTGGATCATCCCTGTGAACATGGGGGTCACAGGCAGGGGCCTGGGTTAGAGGCAGAGAGCAAGGGTCAGGGCTGGGCTTGCTCTGGTTGGTTGGTGGGTATCCAAGCAGTAACTGCTGAGACTCCTGTTCCCACATGACCTGCCTCCCCATCTTCACGTTTGTGTTTGTCTTTAAAGAAAGAGATGTCTTTCTTTCCCTTTAAGAGTATGTTTGGAGGGAGTCGGGCAGTAGCGCAGTGGATTAAGCGCACGTAGCGCAAAGCTCAAGGACCAGCCTAAGAATCCTGGTTCGAGCTCCCGGCTCCCCACCTGCAAGGGAGTTACTTCACAAGTGGTGAAGCAGGTCTGAAGGTGTCTATCTTTCTCTCTCCCTCTCTGTCTTCCTCTCTCCATTTCTCTCTGTCCTATCCAGCAATAACTACAACAATAAAAAAAAAAAGAGTATGTTTGGGTCTGAGTGGTAGTGCAGTGGGTTTAGTGCATATGGCTCGATGCGCAAGGACCAGCATAAGGATCTCAGTTTGGGCCCCCAGCTTCCCACCTGCAGGGGGGTCACTTCACAGGTGGTGAAGCAGGTCTGCAGGTGTTTATCTTTCTCTCTCCCTTCTCTGTCTTACCCTCCTCTCTCCATGTCTCTCTGTTCTATCCAACAACAACAACAGCAATAATAACAGTAATAATAACAACAATGATAAACAACAAGGGCAACAAAAGGGAAAAAATAGCCTCCAGGAGCAGTGGATTCGTAGTGCAGGCACCGAGCCCCAGCATTAACCTTGGAGGCAAAAAACAAATAACATATCTTTATTTATGAGAGGGAACCAAAGCATCACTCTGGCACATGTGATGTTAGGGATTGAATTTAAGACCTCATACTTAAGCATCAGAGACTTTCTCCACTCACTACATGACCTCTGCATTCCCCCCTCCTTCTTTCCCTTCCTTCTCTCTTTCTCCTCTTTCCCTTCCCCTCTATTCCTTATTTCCTTTATTCCTTTTTCGTGTGTGTGTGTGTGTGTGTGTGTGTGTGTGTGTGTGAGAGAGAGAGAGAGAGAGAGAGAGAGAGAGGAGGGAGAGGGAGAGGGAGAGATATTCCAGAGTTCTATGGCAGTTTTGGGGGTAAAACCTGGGCCAGGAGGTGGCTCAGTGGGTGGAGCACAGGGTGTGCATGTGTGAGGTTCTGATTTTGATCCCTGGCACTACATGTCTCTTATTAAATACACTTAAAAATAAAATGACAGGGGCAGCCCAGGTGGTGGTTCAATGACATAGAGTGCAGGTCTTTCAAGCTCGAGGTCCTGAGTTCAAACCCTGGCTCCATATCTGCTGGAGTGATGCTCCAGTCTCTCTTGCTAATAACTAAGTGTGTGTGTGTGTGTGTGTGTGTGTGTGTGTGTGTGTGTGTGTGTGTGTGTGTGTGTAGTCAGGACTTTAGCCATGTGCATTTTTACCACCCAGGGCTGCTTTTTCTTTCAGATAGAGATAGAGAAACACAAAGAGGGAGAGAACCCATGTAGCCATAGCACTTCCCATGTGGGTGTCAGGGTTTGAACCTGGGTCTTCAGGCTTGACACAGCACGTGCCCTACCCAGTGAGATCTCTCTCTAGTTCAAATAAATCTTTCAGAAATTGAAACTCTCTGGGGGGGGGGTGTTGGACACTGGCACAGCCAGCACACTATACATGTTACAATACTCAAGGACCTGGGGTTCAAGTGCCCTGTCCCCACCTTCAGGGGGAAGCTTCAGGAGTAGTGCTGCAGGTCTCCCTCTCCCTTGTCCCCTATCCTCTCTCCTCTCCCCTTCCTCCCCTCCTTCTCTCTCCCTATCTCTCCTATACAATAAGCGAATTAAGTATGAAAAAAATAACAAGCAATTGAAACACTCTCTAACTTCCAAACCCACTGCCAAGCAGGGGCCTTTCCACCCACCGATCTGCCCGTAGGCTATGCCGATGAGCCGCTCATTCACCAGCTTGTCGGTCTTGGCATTGCGCGGGGCCCTCTTCATGATGTCGCTCTCGGCGGACTCATAAGCCAGGGAGATGGCAGGGATCTGGGGATGGGGGATGTGGAGGGCTGAGTGACAGGAGCACCCTCCCTCTCCATGCCCCCACCTAGACTGCTGCATGCCCCATCCGGGGCTTCTCACCATGTCAGTGCCCAGGTCGATGCAGAGAATGGTGATGGTGCCTAGGGGCAGCGGGATGCCCAGGATGATGAAGAACAGAAAGGGTGTGATCTCAGGGATGTTGCTGGTCAGTGTGTAGGCGATGGACTTCTTCAGGTTGTCGAAGATGAGGCGGCCTTCGGGATGGACAGTGCAGGGCTGTGAGAAGTGGAGGGCATGCCAACCACAGGCCAGCTCCCACACAGAGCCCACCATCAAGCAGGGTGAACCCGGGGTCCCAGAGCAAACCCCAGCTTTGTTTCTGGGTTATGTGGCTGTGAATGAGATGCAGTCCCATGTTCTTTAGTCTTAATAGACACAGTAATGTCATTTGATGCCTGAGGAGGACACTGGCACACTTGTGCCAGCATGACATTCAGTAAAGTCCCAAAGTGCCAGTGTTCACACCCTCAGAAGGTGTGGCTCTGTGGGTAGGGTGTGTGCCTTACTGTGCTGAGACCAGTCTGACACTGCATCAGTGTGAACAGCTCCAGGAGAGCTTCACGGATGGTGTACGGGCACTGTGGTGTCTCTTCTCTTTCCTCTCTCTCTTTCCCTCCCTCTCTCCCATTCTAGATGCAAAATAAAAACATCGGGCTAGGGAGGATTCCTGGCAGTGATGTGCATGTGCAAGATCCTTGTTTCCTTCATTGGCACTGTGTTTTATTTATTTACTTCTTTATTTTTCACTAGAGCACTGCTCAACTCTGGCTTGTGGTGATGCTGGAGATTAAATCTGAGAGCTCAGAACCTCAGACATGAAAGTTTTTTACATAACCATTAAGCTGTGTCCCTAGCCTGACACCACATTTTAATTTTATTTATTTAATTGCCAGACTACTGCTCAGCACTGGTTTATAGTAGTACCAGGGATTAAACCTGGGACCTTGGAGCCTCAGGCATGAAAGCCCCCTTTTGCATGCTGTTGCCCCTGGGACCCCATTAAAAATCATTTATTTTACCAAAGCACTGCTCAGCTTTGTTTTTAGGGTATGGAGGATTGAACCCAGGACTTCAGAGCCTCAAGTATGAAAGCATTTTTTTTTTACACAGCCATTATGCTGTCTCTACCACCCAATGGAACCCATTTTTAAAAAGTCATCTGCAGACTAGACTGAAACAGAGCCCAGGCTGGGGCTCCAAGTCCATTTCCACCACACTGAGCAGGGCAGGGGTTACAGGTCAGGCACAGCAGCCTCAGGGCTTCATCCCTCCTGGGTGGGTGGCTGGATTTTTCTCTTACTGTGTTTGACCTTTCTGAATATGCTATAGAATTCATGTTTAATTCTCTCTGTGTGTCCAATAGAATTAAGGTCCATGAGGCAAGGACAACCATGGTATTCCCAGTGGCAGGGGTGAGCTGATTCAGCTCAAGATTGTCTTGAGGTTTTCATTGCATAGAACTATTCTGTGTTTCTGTTACAGGTTTGCATGTGTCTCCCACCTACCCTCACCCCCTCAAAATGGGGGAATCGGGTGCAGGTTTCTGCCTTTCACACTGGATGTTGCCTACAAGATTCTCTGGGGAAGAGGCTGGCTTTTGCCTCCTGCTGTCACATCATGGCAGCCTCCAGCTTTCTGTATGTCAGTGTCACTCGGGGCAGGCTCTCAAGACCCCAGACACGACTATCCTTGGGGTGGTGGGGAGGTTGTTGTCCTGGCACTTGTTGCCCACAGAAGTCCCCAACAGAGGAGTAGGGCTCTCAGCCATAACGATCTGGGTACCTGCAGAGTTGAACTTGCAATTTTGTCTTAGGTGATTCCTTGTCCATACAGCCTTGAACACGTGGGTAGGACAAATTGGTTCCAAGCACAGACACCACATGTGTCTGAGGTTCAGGGTCCAGCCCACACTCCCCATTCTTCTCCCAATCCCCTTCCTCTCATCCCTCACCCTCCTCCACGCCTGTGACAATGGAGGCAAAGTTATCATCCAGAAGGATCATGTCAGCCGCCTGCTTGGACACATCAGAGCCCGAGATGCCCATGGCAATGCCGATGTCAGCCTTCTTCAGGGCAGGGGAGTCGTTGACACCGTCCCCTGTCACTGCCACGATGGCACCCTGCACAGGCCCACAGAAGGGTGATGTCAGCTGTGGGCACTGTCCCCAGGAGGTGCCAAGCCCAGTGTGCAGCCTGCCCCTCTGCCTGTGACATCTGGCAGGAAGGGGGGGGATGCTGTGTCCCCTCACCTGCCGCTGGCAGCCCTCCACGATGATGAGCTTCTGCTGTGGGGATGTCCGGGCGAACACAATCTCCTCATGGTTCCGAAGGATCTCATCCAGCTTCGCTGAGTCCATGTCCTTCAGGTCGGTGCCATGCACCACACATGCCTTGGCCTCCCTAGGGGATGGTGGGAGCACTGAGATATGCAGATTCTGTTGCCTCTAGTCTCTTTCACTCCTCCCTAGTGTCTGTCAACACAGTGTCCTTATTGCCCCAGCATACATAGTCCCTTGCTCATTTCCTCCACCCTTTCCCCCCACCTTCTCTCCCTTTGTCATTGGTTCTTCCTTTGGATACCCACCCAGAAAGTGCTTGACCACTCTCCTCATATGTTTTGCTTTGCAGCAGGTGGAGCCTGACATCCTGCCTTCTAGGTGCTTCTGGAATGTTCCATTGGAAGCCAGTAGGGCAAGCCAAAGAGAGAGGAAAAGTAGTCTCACCTGGGGTTGACCTGGCTGACAGAGATGTTAAGCCGGGCTGCAATGTCCTCCACCGTCTCGTTGCCTTCAGAGATGATGCCCACACCCTTGGCAATGGCCTTGGCGGTGATGGGATGATCCCCAGTCACCATGATCACCTGAGGAAAGGGAAGGTTGATGAGAGGAATTGACTCACCATGGGAAGGTCCCAGACCTTCTAGAACAAGCAGATCTGTTCTCAAAAAAATCTCGTCTGAATCAAAAGTTTTGCAACTATGGCATCCATCAGTCTTTGGGAACAGCTGAAGAACAACTTGCTGGGGGTGATCCAGGAACAATGTGGGAAAATGGATGCATCCTTCTGTTCCAGCTTCCATTTTACTGGTCCAGGAGCAGTTCTGCTTCCTGAGGCTCAAAGGCAGAAACACCCACACACTGCACAGGGAGTGAGCATCTGGAATGATCCTTCCATCTAGAAAAGTGTCGCAGGGCCCCATGTCCTAGGCCTCCCTCCACCTCCCCTGCTCACCTCCTCCAGCTGGGCTTAGAAGCAAACATACGAGATTGATATATGTTAACACCATCAGGCATCTTTCTCTCTTCCTCTCTGTCTCCCCCTCTCAATATCCCTGTCACATGAAATAAAAATGAAAGAAAGGAAGAAGGGAAGAAAGAAAGAAAGAAAGACAGAAAGAGAAGTTATTGCTAGAGTGGTGGATTTGTTGTGCGGGCACAGAAACCAGGATATCCCTAGTGGAATAACAACAAGAGAGAGAAAAAAAGGGGGTTGGGGAGAAAGAGTGAGATGAGAGCGAACTGGAATATATGAAAGCACAAAGAGAGCCCCATTATCCAGGGAGTTCTACTCATTTTGTCTTTTTTAAAAAACTTTAACTTATTTTTATATTTATTTATTTACTCCCTTTTGTTGCCCTTGTTTTATTGTTGTAGCTATTATTGTTGTTGTTACTGATGTCTTTGTTGTTGGATAGGCCAGAGAGAAACTGAGAAAGGAGGGGAGACAGAGAGGGGAAGAGAAAGATAGACACCTGCAAACCTGTTTCACCGCTTGTGAAGCGACTCCCCAGCAGGTGGGGAGCCGGGGGCTCAAACCAGGATACTTGTGCCTGTCCTTGCACTTTGTGCCACCTGCACTCAACCCACTGTGCTACTGCCCGACTCCCTTGTTTTGTCTTTTATGGTATCATACCAGGAGTCAAACCCAAAGCCTCACGAACACAAGCTTGATGACATACCCACACTGCCACCTTCTTGACCCTAGGCTCTACTTCCATTAAGAAAGAAAAAAAGGGGCGGATTTCTCTTTATTTCATAAGAGACAGACAGACAGACAGACAGACAGATGGAAAGACATAGATATAGAGAGAGGTGGGGGCCTGAGTAGCACTCTGGCATATGTGGTGCTGGGGTTTGAACTCAGGACCTCACATCTGCAAGTCCAGAACTCCACCACTGTGCAACCTCCCAGACTGTTCTTTTACTTATTTGTAGGAGTATACTTCCGTGGTCCGGGAGGTGGCACAGTGATAAAGCTTTGGACTCTCAAGCATGAGGTCCTGAGTTTGATCCCCGGCAGCACATGTGCCAAAGTGATGTCTGGTTCTTTCTCCTCCTATCTTCCTCATTAATAAATAAATAAAATCTTAAAAAAATAAGTATGCTTCTTTGCACATTTTAAATTTATTTATTTTGGGTAGAGATAGTGAAATTGAGAGGGAGGGGTAGATAGAGAGAGAGAGAGAGAGAGAGAGAGAGAGAGAGAGAGAAAGAAAGAACTTGTAGCACTGTTTCACTGCTCATGTAGATGGAGACCATGGACTTGAACCTGGGTTCTTGTGTACTTCTTCTAGCGTTTGCCCTTCTTCCGTAGCCAGTCAACAGCATCAGGTTGAGCCTGATGTAAAGTTTCGAGACCTCCTTTGAATCTGGAGAGGTGGCAGTCGTTGACTATGTGGGTCATAGTCTGTCTGGAGCCGCAGGGGCAGTTCGGGTCGTCTCTGGCTCCCCAGCGATGGAACATAGCAGCGCACCGGCCATGGTCTGTTCGATAGCGATTGAGGAGGGCCCAATCATAACGTGCTAGGTCAAAGCCGGGTTGACGCTTGCAGGGGTCTGTGATGAGGTGTTTGTTCTTGACCTCAGCTGACTGCCAACTCTGTTTCCAAGAGACTGGAACAGAGAAGATTAGTGTAGGCGTAGGGGACCAGATTGGGTGACGAGACGTCAAGCGTTGGACAGGGTGGGCGAAGATATCCGCGTATATTGGCAGGTCTGGTCTCCGCGTATATTGGCAGGTCCGGTCGAGCGTAGACGTGGGAAATGAACTTAGATGATGCCGCATCCCGACGAATATCTGGCGGGGCGATGTTGCTAAGAACTGGCAGCCATGGAACCGGGGTGGAACGGATGGCTCCAGAAATTATCCTCATGGAGGAATATAATTTGGAATCCACCAAGTGGACATGGGGCCTACGGAACCATACTGGGGCACAGTATTCTGCAGTGGAATAGCATAATGCCAGAGATGATGATCGTAGTGTGGAAGCGCTCGCGCCCCATGAGGAGCTGGCCAGTCTTGCAATGATGTTATTCCTTGCGCCCACCTTTGCTGCAGTTTTTATGAGATGTTCATGAAATGACAGAGTGTGATCGAGAGTAATGCCAATATAGACTGGCTGGTTCTTGTGTACTGTAATGTGTTTAATCAGGTGTGTCACTGCCAGGCTTTCCTCCTCTCCCCCCCCCCCCCGACTTTTTTTTTTATAATGGAGTGCCAGAGTTATGTGCATGTGTGATACACTAATAAGAGACTTCCTATGGCTTTATTTTTATTTTCTGTTCTAAAGAGGAAGAGAGAGAAAGATTAAGTGAGAGGAGAGACATCACAGCACAGTTCCACCATGCATGCTGTTCACAGTGTCCCTCATGTGATGCTGGGACACAAGTCAGGGTCAGAGACTAGTTAAGTCACAGTCTTCTGGGTCCAGTTTCCAATGTTTAAAGTTTCCTGGTTATTCTAATGTCTAGTGCAGGAAAGAGTTTTGATGCAGACGAAATGCCCCAACAAGTCATTTAAAAAATATATTTATTTATTCCCTTTTGTTCCCCTAGTTGTTTTATTGTTGTAGTTATTATTGTTGTTATTGATGTCGTTGTTGGATAGGACAGAGAGAAATGGACAGAGGAGGGGAAGACAGAGAGGGGAAGAGAAAGATAGACACCTGCAGATCTGCTTCACTGCTTGTGAAGCGACTCCCCTGCAGGTGAGGAGCTGGGGGCTTGAACCAGGATCCTTATGCTGGTCCTTGTGCTTTGCGCCACGTGCGCTTAACCCGCTGCGGTACCGCCCAACTCCCAACAGGTCATTTTTTTAAATTTATTTTTTATTTATTTATTTGTTTTTGCTTCCAGGTTATCGCTGGGGCTTGGTGCCTGCATTATGAATCCACTGTTCCTGGAGGCCATTTTTGTTGCCCTTATTGTTATTGTTGTTATAGCTGTTGTTGTTTGGTAGGACAGAGAGAAATTGAGAGAGGAAGGGAAGACAGAGAGAGGGAGAGAAAGATAGACACTTGCAGACCTGCTTCACCATTCTTGAAGTGACCCCCCTGCAGGTGGGGAGCTGGGGGCTCTAGCCAGGATCCTTATGCCAGTTCATGCGCTTCATGCCATGTGCACTTAACCCACTGTGCTACTGTCCGCCCCCTCCCCCCAGTCATTGTTAAAGCCTGAACACCTTCAGCTCCAGGAACCAGCAACCAACAACACTCAGATAACCAACCAGCACCAGCTCTGCCAGGCTTTCTCTTGCATTGCCTCCCCTCCACAGTACCTTGATGCCTGCACTGCGGCACTTGCCCACAGCACTGGGCACAGCTGCCCGGGGTGGATCGATCATGGACATAAGCCCCACAAAGCACAGGTTTTCCATGGGGAAGTTGATGTTTTCTGTGTCAAACCGGAATCCTTTGTCGAAAGTGCTGGGCAGATTCAGGAAGCAGAAGCCTGGAGAGACAAGAGAGACCACAGTCCTGCCACAGCCTGACAGGCAGACCCTAAACTGCCCCCACAGAATGAGGCCATTTTCCCACAGTCCTCACCTAGCACGCGCTCCCCAAGGCCCCCCAGCTCTTCATAGGCATTCTGGAAGTCTTGCTTCATTTTATCATCCATGGGGTGCTCCTCTCCATGCAGAAGGTAGCTGGAACAGAATCCCAGGATCCTCTCGGGGGCCCCCTTCATCAGTAGGATGTGAACCTGAGAGCTTCGTTCCTGGATGTGGATGGACAACTGGGGTGGGGGAAGGGGTGGGGGAAGGGAGTAGGAGAAAACCAGCCTAAGAGAGGCTTCCTCCCCCATTTCCTCCCCACCCCAGAACAGTCCCCTTGAAGTCAGATCCAGAGGTACATCTCAGCTCTCCTCCTTCCAGGCCCCTGTCCAACTCTGCAGGCATGGAGCAAAGAAGACAAAGAACTGAGTCCTGAGCTCTGGGTCTGTGTTGACAGGAGTGCTGGCAAGGCTCAGGGAGATAGCATAACAGTTATGCAAAAAGGCTTTCATGCCTGAGGCTCCATGGTCCCAAGTTCAGTCCTTAGCACCACCATAAGCCATTGGTGGGGGAAAAAAAGATTATTTATTTATTTATTCCCTTTTGTTGCCCTTGTTTTTTTATTGCTGTAGTTATTACTGTTGTTTTTGATGTCACTGTTGTTGAATAGGACAGAGAGAAATGGAGAGAGGAGCGGAAGACAGAGAGGGGGAGAGAAAGATAGACACCTGCAGACCTGCTTCACCACTTGTGAAGCGACTCCCCTGCAAGTGGGGAGCCAGGGGCTCAAACCGGTATCCTTATGCCTGTACTTGCACTTTGTGCCACCTGCACTTAACCTACTGCGCTACCGCTCTACTCCTAGAACAAAGATTATATCAATAGCTCACTTGGATAATGTGCTGCTTTGCTGTGTGTGCGGCCCAACTTTGAGCCTAACCTTCATTGAAGGAAGCTTCGGCACTGGGGTTTCTTTCACTCATTCTCTTTCTCTGTCTTTAGCTTTTAAAAAAGGTGCTATTTACTATGATTTCATCCTGAACTCCCTGGGCAGACAACCTCACCAATGTGTCCTCTCCAGATCCCTACCCTGCTAGGGAAAGATAGGCACAGGTTGGGGGGTATGGATTGACCTGCCAATACCCATGTCCAGTGGAGAAGCCATTACAGAAGACAGAATTCCTGCCTTCAGCATGCCATAAAGAATTTTGGTCCATACTCTACAGAGGGAGAAATCTTAGGGGAAGATGGATGACCAGAGGGCTCATAACTCCAATTCCATCAGGACTCAGAGGGAGAAGAGGAAAAAAAAGGAAGGGCATTCAGAAGTAGTAATAGGTGTAGGTGTGACTTAGAAAGGAACAGAAAAAAAAAACAGGCAAAAATATATAGAAATTGTTATATAAATAATAGTCAACCCTATCAGTTACCTTGGGAGAACCACTGCAGCCTCCAACAGAAAGAAAGGGGACATAGAACTCTGGTGGTGGGAACAGTGTGGAATTGTTCTCCTATTATCTTGTAGTTTTGTAAACCATTATTAAATTACTAATAAAAAATAGGAAAGAGGGTTGGGTTGTAGTGCTGTGGGTTAAGTGCACATGGGGTGAAGCACAAAGACTGGCTTAAGGATCCTGGTTTGAGCCCCTGGCTCCCCACCTGCAGGGGGGCTGCTTCACAGGCAGTGAAGCAGGTCTGCAGGTGTCTATCTTTCTCTCCCCCTCTCTGTCTTCCCCTCCTCTCTCCATTTCTCTCTGTTCTATCCAACAACAACAGCAATGACAACAACAGCAATAATAATAACAACAGCAGCAATGGCAACAACAACAAGGGCAACAAAATGAGGGAAATGGCTTCCAGGAGCTGTGGATTTGAAATATAGGCACCTAGCCCCAGCAATAACTCTGGAGGCCAAAAAAGTACTGTCAGCCCTCCTCTGCCTTTGAACAGTCACCTTTGGCCCTCTGCCAGGCTTTTCTGAGATAATATTTATAGATGATACTTTGGATATTGTACAGTCCGATCCACAATTAGACTGGCTTCCTAGTCTCCTTATTGTTCTCTCCTAAAAATGGAGATCTTCCAAGAGGGGCTAGATTAGGAGTAAGGGAGACTCACGAACACCAGGAGAGAGAAATGTCATGGGGTTTGGTTATGCGTTTTCCTCTGCACAGAGAAGTCGTCTCACCTGGCAGGGAATGTGGTCTTAGGGGTTGGGTTGCCTTGACCAGCAGGAAAGGAAGTGGAAGCCACTGTGGTTATGAATTCAGAGTTCAATCACATTTATGTGCCAGAGTGATGCTGTTTTTCTCCCTCTCTATTTAATAAACAAATCTTGGGGAAATAAGAAGACTTGCTCTTTTGATCTCTGATCCATGCTCCCAGAGAGATAAAGAATAGGGAAGCATTCAATGGAGGGAATGGAATATGGAACTCTGGTGGTGGGAATTGTATGAATTGTACTTCTCTTATCCCAAAATCTTGTTTATCATTATTAAATTACTACTAATAAAAAAGAAGTTGGAAAAATGAGAAAACACAGAGCAGAACTTGGACTGGGTTTGGTGCATAGCACCAAAGTAAAAGACTCTGGGGTGGGGGCGTGAGGATTCAGGTCCTGGAACATGGTGGCAGAGGAGGACCTAGTAGAGGCTGAATTGTTATGTGGAAAACTGAGAAATGTTACACAGGTACAAACTACTATATTTTACAGTTGACTATAAACTATAAACCATTAATCCCAATAAAGAAAAAAAAGCTTGCTCTTTTCAAGACTTGCAGAGGTATAAAGTGTGGGAGGTCTCAGGGGGCCAAGTCTGGGCCCTGGGTATTTTCATGAGAAGGGCTGGCTTTTAGCCAGCCAGATGCTGAAGTGCCATATACATGGTTTTTAAACACAGAAAGCCAAAGCCCACACCAGGAACCCTTGTTTCTCTTCTGCTATCCTCTTTTGAAAGCCCCATTTTCATGGTGGCTTATGGAGTTGGAGATTTGCAGATCCCCCAAAATTGGGTTGTCTGCAGAACCCAGGCTATTGTCAGGAAGGTATCAGTCCTGGAATGCCTATTTCCTGGTAGTGCAGGCCCCTCATGGGAGAACATTCCAGTTTTCCTGCCTTCTCACAGTCCCCTGTTCCGCACAAATACCTCCTCTCCCCTGCTCTCTCCTTTGACAAGGAGCAAAATTCACTGTAGCCTTTTGAGCCAATGGATACAGGTGACAGCTAGAAAGAGGCCCCAGGAAGGTGTCTCACAAAACTCCTTCCTTTTTAAATATTTGTATTTACTTTATTGGATAGAATCAGACAGAAATTGAGAGGGGAGAGAGACAGAAAGTTACCCTGCAGGCGGGGACCAGGGTCTTGAACCTAAGACCTTGCACACTAATGTGTGCTCTTAACCAGGTACACCACTGCCTGGCCCCCTCTTTCCTTTCTTTCTTTCTTTCTTTCTTTCTTTCTTTCTTTCTTTCTTTCTTTCTTTCTTTCTTCCTTTCTTCCTTCCTTCCTTCCTTCCTTCCTTCCTTCCTTCCTTTCTTTCTTCTTTTCTTTCATATATATGTGTGGGTTGAGAGAAAGAAAGAGAGAACCAGAACATCACTCTGGTGACATGACATGCTGGGAATTAAATTCAGGATCTGGACCTCATGCTTAATAGTTCAATACTGTATCCACTGTGCCACCTCCCAGGTCCCACAAAGCATCCTTCTTCCACAGTGACAATCCTCACAGCGAACCCTCTAGGAGCACTGAATCCTAGGGATCCTTAAGCCTGTCCCTACCACCACTCTATCACCTCCAGGTGTCCTGAGGAGATTGAACCTGGGACTTCAGAACCTCAGGCATGAAAATCTTTTGCATAACCATTATGCTATCTCCCTCTCCCTGTGACACCCCATCTCATACCATCACTGGGTACCTGATATTTGTTGGTGGAATTGAAGGGAATCTCAGCCATCTTGGGGTTCTTCTCCCTCATCTCTTTCACAGAGCCACAGGACAGCTCGATGAACTTGAGCAGGGCTGACTCAGAAGCATCCCCGGTGGTCTCACGCTAACAGGAGGGGCATATGGTGAGGACACAGGACTGGGTGAACCCACAGAACAAGGAGGGGTGGGGTAAGGACAGGGTGCTGGGATGTCACTGCATGTAGGGGAGGAGTTTTTTGGGGGGACCAGCTGTAGTCTGGGGCTGACACCTGCGTGATGGGGACAGACTCCTGATTCGGTTTAAAGTCAGCTCTATTACACAGGCCTGCAATTCGGGACAGGATGAGCCAGGTGTCAGAGTTCTGGCTAAATGTGAAGCCTGGTGGGGGAGAGGGGAAAAAGAAAAGGACACTTGAGTAGAGTGATGAGGTCCCATCTTGTTCTGCATCCTAGCAAGTCAAGACAAACAGCACTTCCACCCCCACCCGGATAAATCAGACAGATCTATGTCCCTCACACACCCCTCTTATCTGCATGCACGTTTCAGAAACTTCTCTTATCTGGACTCACCACATGCTCTAAGTCACTCACCCCACCCACCCCTCCCCACCCAGGCCCCAGCCCCCAGCCCCCTAAATCACCCCTCTGGTTCTCGGTAGTGTCAGCCTTGTAAATGGTCTTGTCAAACCACAAGTGGGCCACGGTCATGCGGTTCTGCGTGAGGGTGCCCGTCTTGTCAGAGCAGATGGTGGATGTGGAGCCCAGTGTCTCCACCGCCTCCAGGTTCTTCACCAGGCAGTTCTTGCGTGCCATGCGCTTGGCTGTGAGCGTCAGGCACACCTGGGGTGGGGAGAGAAGAATTAATACAGATTGAGGTGGGCTTCGCACATCATGTCAAACTTTGGAAACAAATGCAAAAATTCCACCTGTGGCTACAGGGTAGAGGAAATGAAGGACCTGGTTTAGGTTTGGTTTTTATGGCAGTTCAGAAAAAGTGTGTGTTCCTCCCTTAGGTGGAGGGGGTACCTCCATTCTCCCCCAGGACATTTTCTTCTCTCATCTTTTCATCTCTCTTGTCAAGCAAGTGTGACCACATTCTCTTTAAGTCTAGTTTCCCTTGGGCCTCAGAGGTTGTGGTGGAAAAGTTGAAAGGAAGGATAGAGGCATAGAGGAGGTGGAGGAGGGGAGACCCTGGGAGAAAGTGTACAATTAGGGAGCGTGAGGACTCAACACTTGAGTACAGGCAGGTCTGCTCTGTCTTGCAGGGTGGAGGGTATCAGACACAAAAGAAGTGCCGACCCCATCTCTTTGGCCACTCACGGTGACAGTGGCCAGCAGCCCCTCAGGCACGTTGGCCACAATGATGCCGATGAGGAAGATGACAGACTCCAGCCAGCCATAGCCCAGGATGATAGCGAGCATGAAAAAGGAGATGCCTAGGAAGATGGCCACGCCAGTGATGATGTGGATGAAGTGCTCAATCTCCAAGGCAATGGGCGTCTTGCCTCCCTCCAAGCCTGAGGTCAGCGTGGCGATGCGGCCCATCACAGTATCATCTCCGGTGGCGATCACAATGCCCCTCGCAGTCCCTGCAGATGATGGGGAGGGAGTGTCTTCCTATGGATAGGAGGCTGTGGGTGGCCACTTGCAACCTGGAAGCCCAAGCTTCCAGGAGGTTCTGTTCTGCTCGTATCTGCCTCATAACAATTAATTCTCTGGGATGGTGGTTTAGTACAGTGGTATCACATAGGGCTTGCATGCTAGAGGTCCTAGGTTCAATTCCTGGCATCGCCCGTAGACAAAGCTGAGCAACACTCTGGTGAAAAACAACAACAAATAATAATAATGGTTGCTAAATCTGAGAAAGCTCCAAAAAGTTGCTCTATTCCTCTAGAGAGGTCCAATTTACATCACCTCATAGTCCAAAGTCTTCATTTTGTCCTATCTAAATCTCTCTCTACCTGTACATCTTACTCAGCTTTGACAACTAAGATGTCTCAAGACTCCATGGTAAGGAGTTCCTCTTCATTTTGACAACACTTGTCCTATTTTGTGGTCCTATTTTCTATTTATTTTTTAACCAGAGCACTGCTCAACACTGGTTTATGGCACAAGAGTCTCTTTGCATCACCATTGTGCACCTCTCTGTGTGTTACAAACTCCTTGAGAGGCTGCTTCTGTCACGTATTTCTCATCTTACAGAGAAATTCCTATCACCCGCCCAAGCTGGTTTCTGCTCAGGAAGATCTACCTGCGAACAAGCCCTGGCCCTCTCAACTTACATTGAAAATGGATTCCAGAAGAATTTAAAGATGGGTGCTGTCTTTGTTGATCTCACAGCAGCCTATGACACGGTCTGGCACCGTGGTCTCCTAGTCAAGATCTCAAGATGCCTGCCTCCATGGGTGGCCAACACTATATCGTTTCTTCTCCAAAACAGAAGATTCCGGGTGCATCTGGGTGACAAGTCTAGCAGATTGATACTTGTCTCAAGTGGCCTCCCCCAGGGCTCTGTTCTGGCTCCTACGCTATTTAATATTTACATCAATGACCTCCCAGAAACTTCTTCAAGGAAGTTCATCTACGCCGATGACATCTGCTGTGCAGCTCAGACATCCAAGTTCGACATCCTCGAGGAAACACTCACGAAAGACATGTCTCTGATATCTGATTACTGTAAAAAATGGCGACTAATCCCTAGCACTGCAAAAATGGTATCATCTGTTTTCCATCTACACCATGCCTCGGCCTCTCGTGAGCTTAATGTGCAGCTTGGCGATACGAGAATCCGGCATGAAGCCCAGCCAGTCTATCTTGGCATTACTCTCGATCGCACTCTTGTCATTTCACGAACATCTCATAAAAACTGCAGCAAAGGTGGGCGCAAGGAATAACATCATTGCAAGACTGGCCAGCTCCTCATGGGGCGCGAGCGCTTCCACACTACGATCATCATCTCTGGCATTATGCTATTCCACTGCAGAATACTGTGCCCCAGTATGGTTCCGTAGGCCCCATGTCCACTTGGTGGATTCCAAATTATATTCCTCCATGAGGATAATTTCTGGAGCCATCCGTTCCACCCCGGTTCCATGGCTGCCAGTTCTTAGCAACATCGCCCCGCCAGATATTCGTCGGGATGCGGCATCATCTAAGTTCATTTCCCACGTCTATGCTCGACCGGACCTGCCAATATACGCGGATATCTTCGCCCACCCTGTCCAACGCTTGACGTCTCGTCACCCAATCTGGTCCCCTACGCCTACACTAATCTTCTCTGTTCCAGTCTCTTGGAAACAGAGTTGGCAGTCAGCTGAGGTCAAGAACAAACACCTCATCACAGACCCCTGCAAGCGTCAACCTGGCTTTGACCTAGCATGTTATGATTGGGCCCTTCTCAATCGCTATCGAACAGGCCATGGCCGGTGCGCTGCTATGTTCCATCGCTGGGGAGCCAGAGACGACCCGAACTGCCCCTGCGGCTCCAGACAGACTATGACCCACATAGTCAACGACTGCCACCTCTCCAGATTCAAAGGAGGTCTCGAAACTTTACATCAGGCTCAACCTGACGCTGTTGACTGGCTACGGAAGAAGGGCAAACGCTAGAAGAAGAAGAACCATTGTGCTATCTACCCCCACCCAACCCTCTTTGTAAATCAAGTCTCTCTCTCTCTCCAAGATTTCTGGCAATGGCTGGAGACTTTTGGGGATGTCATATGTGGGGCAGGACAAGGGGGCTCCTGCCTCTTGTGGGTTGAAGTGGGGACCCCACCACACTCCCTAAAATTCTTAGGATGGTCCTCCCCTGTTGGTATGTTTCTAATTCTACTTCTAAAAACCTTTTCTGTTTCATTTGGTTTAAATCCCCCTGCTTAACACTGCATTCTATTTACATAACCACTGTATTCTATTTACATAGCCACTATTAACAAGCACCACCCTCCCTCCAGGGCATTGGTGGTTCAGTGGTAGAATTCTTGCCTGCTCTGCCCCCTCTCCTTGTCATACCCTGATTTTCACCAGTCACTTTTCTCTCCATCCTCTCTGCGTCGCATCCTATTCCCACCCTACTGGGCTAGTATATTTATAAGGACAAGATTGTTTTGTAATGTTTAGTTTAGCTTAGCTTGGTATAGATTGCGTTGCGTCCTGCATGAATAAAGAGATACTGCATACAACCCAGCCACGAGTCCTGGGTCGTCTGTTACCCACCTGTGAAGCCAGCCCGTCGAAAACAACACTACCCTACCACCAGTCACACCCACCCCTCCCCCCAATGGACATCGGCCCTTTCCAAATAATCAGCAGTGTGAGGCTGGGAGACTGCTCTGAGTGTAGTTTCTTGTTATTGCCATGAGCTCCCACTCTTTGGCCCTTGGGTTTTGTCTGTGTAATAATGCTAAAGAAGTTTCACGAATGGTGTTTTTAGTGTCAACCAGGGAGCCAGCCATGGGTGGATGGGGAAGAATAAACAGGAACAGATGCCAGACCTGCTGGAGAGTTCCATGAAGGCTGTCATTGAGGCCTGCAAATAATGTAATAATGTTTAACAATGTATCTCAAGGCTTTGCATCTGGGGGTTGATTAAACCTTCACTGCCAATTGGATCCATAAGTGACTAGACCCTCCTCTTCTCTGTCTCACTGACCCACCACTCTTTAGAATCTTACCTTACTGCCTCAGCCAGCCTCATATAAACCCCAGATTTAAGCCTGAGAGTAAAACAGTTTTTGTGACATGAGTCCTCCATCTTCTCAGGTTGCCAGTAACCTGAGTAAACCTGTCTTTCCTAGGGCTGGACGGTGGCCCATCATGTTAAACACACATGGTGTGAAGTGCAGGGAGCGGTGTAAGGATCCAAGTTCGAGCCTCTGGTTCCCAACCTGCAGGGGGGTCACTTCACAAGCTGTGAAAGAGGTCTGCAGGTGTCTATCTTTCTCTCCCCCTCTCTGTCTTCCCCTCCTTTCTCAGTTTCTCTCTGTCCTATCCAACAACTACAACAGCATCAACAATAACAACAAATCGAAAAAATGGCTGCTAGGGGTAGTGGATTCGTAGTGCTGGCACCAAGCCCCAGAGATAACCCTGGAGGCAAAAACAATAAAAAACCAAACCAAACCGAACAAAACCTGTCTTTACAGGGGACAGGGTTGAGGGAGGGAGGGGGTGGGGGGAAAAGGGGGTGCACTTGGCTGGGCACACATGTTATAGTTAGCAAGGACCTGGGTGGATCTGGGTGGACCCTGGTCCCCATCTGCAGGGGGAAAGCTCTGCAAGTGGTGAAGCAGTATTGTAGGTGTTCCTTTGTTGCTCTCCTTTTCTATCACCCCCTCCATTCTCAATTTCTGGCTGCCTCTATCCAATAAATAAATAAAGAAAAAATAAAAACCTGTCTTTCCTTGCACCAATCCATATCTCTTTAGTATTATCATTCAAAACATATTTTTTTATTTCAAAGGACAGAAAGGGGAGGAGAGGTAGAAAGGGAGGGAGAGGGGAGTCGGGCAGTAGCACAGCAGGTTAAGCGCAGGTGGTGCAAAGAGCAAGGACCAGCATAAAGATCCCAGTTTGAGCCCCTGGCTCCCCACCTACAGGGGAGTCGTTTCACAAGCGGTGAAGCAGGTCTGCCAGGTGTCTACCTTTCTTTCCCCCTCTCTGTCTTTCCATCCTCTCTCCATTTCTCTCTGTCCTATCCAACAACAATGACATCAATAACAACAACAATAAAAAAACAAGGGCAACAAAAAGGAATAAATAAATATTTAAAAATTTAAAAAAAAAGAAAGGGAGAGAGAAAGGGAAATTCATGAAGCTTTGCTTTACTGCATATGAAGCCTCTCTCTTGTAGTGGGGACTGGGGGTTTGAACACAGGTCCTTGTGCTTGGTAATATGTGTGTTCAACTGAGTGTTCCACTACCCAGTTCCTCTAGTATTATGATTTAAATGTGGAACACCTTGGCATTGAGGAACACTCCTGCTCTGACAAGAGCCCCTTGCTGTTCTGGTTAGAA
The DNA here is from genome assembly GCF_950295315.1 of Erinaceus europaeus. Classification (NCBI taxonomy): domain Eukaryota; kingdom Metazoa; phylum Chordata; class Mammalia; order Eulipotyphla; family Erinaceidae; genus Erinaceus; species Erinaceus europaeus. The sequence goes on from NC_080170.1 coordinate 39,010,376, forward strand.
GCTCTCTACTCTGACAACGCCCCCTTTCTCTGCTGCCAGAGCTTCCCCCTCTTCTCATACCCACCCCAATCCCTTCGCCCCTCCACCACCTTGAGCAGAGCCCACCCCCCCACACTGGCAAAGCCAGGCTGACCCCTGCTGGTGGCTATAGCCCTGGCAGTAGGCCTGTGCTTTCCCTGCAACTATTGCCCAAGGCAGTAGACACATGTACATTAGTTCTGGTGCCAAAGCTTGGGCTGCTGGCTGCTTGCCCACAGGACTATGCGTGGTCCAGAGGGCACCATGCTGAGTGAGGCAAGCCAGCCTGAGAAACCCCGACATCTGTGATCTCACTCAGAGGCAGCCCATAAACAACACTAACGAATGAGCAAAACCAACAAACAAAGAAAGCAGACTCCAGGACAAAACAGTGGCTTCCAGAAAGGAAGCTGGGGAGAAATAGCGCAAAAGGGGTCAGCTCTCCTGTGAAGGATAGAAACTAAACCTTGAGGTGTAAACACAGCACGCAACAGGGTAGATACAAGAGTTGATTTTTTAAGTCTGTGCATGAGAGATCTATAGACCATTAGAAACCAGTATTGTTTCAATTAAATAATAATAATAATAATAATAGTGTTATTATTATTATTTGCTCACATGAGTTACTCCTTGACAGGTGACAACAAAAATTCCTGCCATTCACTGCAACAATCAGAACTACTCAGGAAAGCAAAGTTTTATAGAGAGAGCACTCATTTCAGAATCAAAAAGACAGAGGGTAGTTCAGATTTTCCCTCTTTCTTCCTTTTGAAAGTTTTATTTACTATTGGATTGTCAGAAAAGTCATGATGTATCTTTGTATAGAAAAACATAGAACAATAGGTCATGACCTTTATGACAGCCTAATATGTCTGTCTGTCTGTCTGTATGTATGTATGTAATAGACCACAACACTTAAACGTCCTTCAATGTGGTGGGAGCTGGCCTTCAGCCTGGGTTGTGCCCCAGAAATGCAACACACTATCCAAGTGAGCGAGTTCACTGGGCCTGTTCAGCTTTTCAACATGTGCTGTCTAGAGCAGGTTACTGAAATGCCAAGACTTGGCTTCCCTCATTTCCAGCATGGCTGAGCACAAAATGCTTGTTAAAGAACCTAGGCCTCATCTTTCTCATCTGGCCAGTTGACCTTTGGCAGAAGTGTCAAGATAATCCAATGGGAAAAGAAAATTCCTTTCCAACAGACAATTCTGGATAATAGTCACCTCTATCTGAAGAACAGATGGCACATAAATATCTACCCATACTTCACATCATATACCCCAAACACACAACTGTAAAAGAAATGACTTCAAAAAGCCTAAAAGCAGGGTTGGGCTCAGGAAGGCACTCCCATCTGCTTTTCTTTTCTTGATTCACTTAGATGAAGCCAGGGTCTCTCCAGGGGGAGTGATATAGAAACAGAAACACATGTGTCATGTGGTACACACTGGAAGCTCTGATCAATGATCTCTCACAGCTAAGGTCAATGTTAGGTGTAAGAGTATTCTAATGTATTTATTTATTTAAATAAAGAATAGAGAAGCAGAACATCACTCCTGCACATTTGAACTCAGGACACCTCATGCTTGAGAGTCTCATGCTTTATCCATTGTGCCACCTCCTGGATTGCCTAATTTATTTTTATTTGCATATATATTTTAGGTAGACATGAGAGACAGAAAGGCAGAGAGGGAGAGTCAGAGAGACAGAAAGAGAGAGAGAGAGGCCACAGCATTGAAGCTTTCTTCAGTACGGTGGGGGTTGAACTCCAACCTGGGTTGTGCACTTAAAAAAAAATCTCAGTGGTGGAGCACCTGGTTGAGCGCATATGTTACAATGCTCAAGGACCCGGCTTCAAGCCCCTGGTCCCCACCTGCAGGGGGAAAGCTTCATGAGTGGTGAAGCAGGGCTGCAGGTGTCGCTCTGTCTCTCTCTCTCTCTCTCTCTCTCTCTCCCTATTCATCTAGATTTCTGGCTGCTTCTATCCAGTAAATAAAGATAATAAAAACTAAAAAGAAAAAATTCTTAAAAAAAAAAAATCTCGGGGCCAGGTGGTGAGGCATTCAGTTGAGTGCACAAATTGCCATACTCAAGGACTTGGGTTCAAGCCCTCAGTCCACATCTGCTGAGGATGATGGTGGTGGAGATGGGGTGGGTGGTTTCAGGGGTGGTGAAGCAGTGCTCAGATATCTTGTTCTCTCCCTCTCTATCTCCTTCTCCTTTTTTAGTTTCTCTGTCTTATCAAATAAAGTAATAAATATAAAAAATAAGTAAGTAAATGATAATAATAATCAAAATAACAATAAACAATTAATAATAATAAAATTGCTCAGCTTTCCCTACTTGGAGACACCAGATGTAGTCACTGACCCCCTATGCCTGGAGTCAGAACAGGTGTGTGTCAACCTTAAGGAAGGAAGTGAAAGCCGAGGCTCCCATGGAGGTGCTGACTTTGACCTTTTCCCAGGGATGGATGCTTATGGGGGTGGAGAGTTTAGATGGTTCTACCGTGTTCCAGTCTCTGCTTCTGAATCTGACTCTGGATGAGGGGACAGACGCTCACCTTCCACGCAGTTGGTAGAGAAGAAGCAGATGTTCCGGGTCTCAAGGGGATTCTCGTTGGTAAACTCAGTGGATCGACTCTGGGGCTCAGACTCTCCAGTCAGGGATGAGTTGTCCACCTGGGAGAGGTGGGAGGGGCCACACAGTCCTTGTAGGAGACAGAGCCACTGATGAAGAAGCACAGTGTCCTCTGCCACCAGCCCCCTCAGGGACAAGCAGAGAGACACAGAAACTAGCTGCACACCCACACACAAACTTTCTGAGTTCTGAATTTTCTGAGTCCATGTTTTCTCTGGTCCTAGTCCTTGCAACCCCCCGCCCCACCCCAAGATCATGTGGGCTCCTCACATGGTCTGCAGAACACCTCACCTTACATCCTTGTGCTGAGATGAGCCGCAGGTCAGCGGGGATCCGGTCTCCTCCCTTCACCTCCACCAGATCCCCTACTACCACATTTTCCACGTTGATCTGCATCTTCTGTCCTTCCCGGATCACCAGCGCTTGCTGGAGGAGGTGCCACAAGGTCATTGCCAAAGCTGCTTTGCCTTGTCATTGCCAGCCCATCTGCTGCCCCCTCTCCATCCAGACTCCCCCTTCTGACTCTGAAGCACACAGAAACATTCTAGAAGGGTTCCCCATTGCTGTTATTATATGAAAGGATAAATTAATCTTGTCTGGGCTTGCCGAGTGTACAGGTGAGATTCAAAGGTGAATCTCAGACCCTGAGGCATATTAAAAGCAGGTGCACTTAAAGCCCAAGGAACTCCAGACTCCATGCCAGACACCTTTGAGGGAGGCAAAGCTCCAGGAATCTGACCTCATCTTACCTGCCTCCTCTACCATCCTACCTGTGGTACCATGTTCTTAAATGTCTCCATGATCTTGGAGCTCTTGGCCTCCTGGTAATAGGAGAAGCAGCCGGTGATAATGACAACCACAGTCAGCACCACACCCAGGTACAGCTGCAGAGGGAGCAAGCCGAATGGCTCAGTGGTAGGAGAGGATTAGGGTTGGGGTAGGGGAGAAGAAAGTGAAGGTTTGGGAAGCTAAGCAAAGGAGAGCAGGTTTTGCACCTCTGGGAGACCAATTAGTTTAAGAAAGCTTCCTCTCCCTCCCTCTCTCTTTCTTTATTCCTTTTTTTTTTCCCTTTTCTATTCTTTTAATTATATTTTTGGGGTGTTTTTAAAGATTTTATTTATTTATTAATGAGGAAGATAGGAGGAGAGAGGAAAAAAACAGACATCACTCTGGTATATGTGCTGCCAGGGATTGAACTCAGGACCTCACGCTTCAGAGTCCAATGCTTTATTCGTTGTGCCACCTTCCAGACCACTTTGGTATTTTTTATTGTGATTTAATAACAGTGATTTACAAGATTATAAGATAATAGGGGTAGGGAGTTGGGCGGTAGCACAGCGGGTTAAGTGCACGTGACACAAAGCACAAGGACCGGTGTAAGGATCCCGGTTTGAGGCCCCAGGTCCCCACGCAGGGCGGGGGTCACTTCCAGGCGGTGAAGCCAGCATGCAGGTGTCTATCTTTCTCTTCCCCATCTTTCCCTCCTCTCTCCATTTCTCTCTTTCCTATCCAACAACAACGACATTAGTAACTGTTGGTATGCTTCTAAGACCCCTTCTGTTTCATTGGTTTAATCCCCCCTGCTTAACACTGTATTCTATTCAAATAACCACTGTTAACTAAGCACTGCTCTGCCTGCAAGGCATTGGTTTAATCCCCACTGGTTCATGATGTCTTTTTGCTCTGCCCCCTCTCCTAGAACACCCTAAATTCCACCAGTCTTTTTTCGCTCCACCCTCTCTACGTCACATCCTGTTTCCACCCTAGTTGGTGAGTATATATAAGGACAGGATTGTAATTAGAGATAGTTTAGCTTAGATTGCGCTGCATTCCACATGAATAAAGAGATACTGCTTCCCAGCTCAGCCATGAGTCCCTGGTCGTCTGTCTCCCGCCCGTAAAGCTAGCCCGGCAAGTAACAACAACAACAATACAACAACAAGGGCAACAAAAGGGAAAATAAATAAATAAATATTTTTTAAAAAAGATGAGGGTAATAGTTCTACAACACCACCAAAATTCTGTGCCCCCCCCCACATGGTAACTATCATAGTTCTCCAAGATCTTAGCTATGGGTTGACCATATTTTTTTCAAGTTCATGTGCTTCAATTCTCTATCTTCCACATGTGAGTGAAATCATCCGGTAGCTGTCCTTCACTTCCTTACGTCACTAAGCACAATCACCTTCAGTTCTATCCATTTTTCCCAAAAATCACAATATAGTCTTTAGTTGCTGAGTAGTACAGTATTGAATAGATATTCCATGACTCCTCCTCCTCTCCCACCTCTTTCTCTTTGTGTATTATTAAACTCAAATGAATGATTTTTTGTATTTCATTATTAAAATCTTTCAAAAATCTGTCTAGGGGGCCGGGTGGTGGTACACCTGGTTGAGTGCACATGTTATAATGCACAAGGACTTGGGTTCAAGCTCCCAGTCCCCACCTGCAAGGGGAAAAGTTTCATAAGTGGTGAAACAAGGCTGCAGGTGTCTCTCTGTCTCTCTCCCTGTCACCCCCTTCCCTCTCGACTTCTGGCTCTCTATTTAATAAATAATAATAATAATAATAATAATAATAATAATAATAATAATAATAATAACCACCTGTCTAAACAGGCCACACAGAGCCAGGGAGATAGCACAATAGTGCAGTATAGTACTTACCTACATGAGGGCTTGGGTTCAATCTCCAGCACCCTAACTACCAGAGAATTTAATATATATCAAAAGGCTGGGAAAACTAGGAGAGCTCAAGGACACCTGAGAAGTCAGGGGAGCATTCCAAAGAGTTGGGACTAGAGGTCACCAGGGCAGAGTTACTGTGCCATGGTGTAAAAGGCTCACGTTGTCTTTGCTGGATTCCTCGTGGAACTGGCTCTGGATGGCGTAGGCCACAAAGCAGAGGATGGCCCCTATCCAGAGCAGGAGGGAGAAGCCTCCGAACAGCTGGCGGCAGAACTTGACCCACTCGGGGGTAGTGGGTGGTGGGGTCAGCATGTTGGGCCCATCTCGGATCAGGATCTGCTCCGCTTTTTCTTGGGTGTGACCCTGTGTGGAGCCGAGGCATGGGTAGAGAGAGAAGCAGGAGGAAAGGGGGACTTGTGACCCTCAGATCCATCAGCACAACCCAGGCAGGTCTACACATCCCAGCACTGTGAGGCTGAGATGGTCAATGGAAGGGTGTGTTTTCCATTGCCTCCACAACAATAAAGCCACAGCACACATAGAAAATGCTGAGTAGAAATGGACTGTGAACTCAGGCAAACTTCCAGAATATGAGGGAGAAACCCAGCACCCAGGTGATGAGGACAGAGAGATGCTCTCACCAAAGGCAAAAAGCTGCTCTGTGCCACAATCAGCCACAATCAGCCACAATCCAGAAAAGATCCAGAAGATACAACACATTTTTATTTTGAGGGTCAGGGCTGGGGCTTTACCTCTCTGGGCTGATTTTCTCAGATAAAGTGAGACAAGGGCTGGGGGGTAGCACACCTTTTTGAACACATGTTACAATGTGCAAGGACCTAGGTTTGAGTCCCTGGTCCTCACCTGCAGAGGGAAAGCTTTGCAAGTGGTGAAGCTGCTGGTGTTTTTCTGTCTTGTCTCTCCCTCTCTATTACTCCTTTCCCTTTTTATTTCTGGCTGTTTATAGCCAATAAATAAATAAATAAAGATAATAAAAAAGGAAGAGTAAGACTCTCTCAGAGAGAGAGAGAGAGAGAATAGAGCACTGAAGTTTCCCCCCCCCCCCCCAGTCCACTAGAAGCTAGGCTGAAATCCAGGTTGCCATGGCAAAGCAGACACCAACCAGGTGAGATATTTTGCTGGCCCTGGAGACAGAATTCTTACTTGAGGAAATAGCTGTGACCTGAAAGGTTGTGTAGCATGTAGAGCACTGGACTTGCAGGCATAAGGCCCCCGAGTTCCATCCCTGGCACCACATATGCCAGCATGATGTTCTAGCCTCCCTCTCTTTCCTCTCTCTTGAGATTAGGGGGAAAAATGCATTAACCAAAGGCCTGGTGGGTGGTGCGCCTGGTTGAGAGCACATATTACAGCACACAAGGACCTGGGTTCAAATCCCTTGTCACCACCTGCAAGGGGGGAGGACTTCACAATGGTGAAGCAGTGCTGCAGGTGTCTCTCTTCTTCTCCCCATGCAACTTTTCTCTCTTCATAATATATATATTATACATAAGTCAAGGATTTCCCCCAATTGAAAAAAGAGACAGACCCTCAGATGCAGGAAGTTCCAAGAGCTACTAGAAAAGTACATCCAAACAGAAGCTCACCAAGGCACATAGCAATTATGTGTGAAACCCAGCCCCCAGCATCACTTACATTAAAGTAGTACCCTGAGCTCTCTCATAAAAATAAGTGTAAAATATGCATATAGAAGGACTATCATTTAGCATGCTTACATAGCAAGTTTCTTACATAGAAAAACTCAAGAGTCTTTTTTGAACAGGGACTGTGGGCGAGGTAGCAGGTTACCTGGGTAAGTGATAACGACACACCCACACACAGAGCTCAGACTCCAGTGGGGCTCAGTGTGGTTTGCGGCAAGAATGTGCAAGGCTAGCGCAGAGACGAACCTCCATGCACCAAGTTGGGTAACAAATGGACACCCACACTTTGACTCTTCAACTTAGCAACAGGAATAAAAACAAAACCCACCCAAAGGCACGACATCTGGGAGTTCAGCCACACATTGTGCGCAGCTGTGCATTTTTCTCATTAAAGGAACAAACCAGAAGATTATAAAACATATTCCTCTCCCCCCTCCACCCCCCCACCCCCAACAATCCTCATCAGCCACACCCCAACATCCCCCACTGGAAAACCGGAGAACTTTATAAAGGCTAGCCTGCAAAACTGCTCCCTGGCTACCAGATGCCAGCCCAGCCCCTCCAATAAAGACAGTCCAGAGCTATGAGGAACTTGGGCCTGAGGGCTGTATTGGAGCTTTGCCGGGGGGGCTATTATATTGGTGGTTCTAGTGTAGTGGTGGTTCTAGAGTAGCAGAAGTTACAGTGACTGTGGTTAGTTTCACTGTTAAACCTGCCATTTACAAAGTGTAGTCTGGGGACGCTTTCTGGAGGTTCCACAGAGTCAAAGGCTTTCATAAAACCACTAAATCACTGTTTACCTCTTTCTTTTCATTCTTTTGAGTGGCTGCTGGGGTTTCTCGAAGGCCCCATGGTACACAGGGTGTCACAGCAGGTTACCACTGAGCATGGGTGAGGAACCAACTGTCTTCTGTGCCAAGGCCCAGGTATTAGAGAGGGTTGCAAAAATGTTAAGTGCCAGGGAGGGGTAGATAGCATAGTGGTTATGCGAAGAGACCCCAAAGTCCTAGGTTCAATGCCCTGTACCACCATAAGCCAGAGATGAACAGTGCTCTGTTTAAAAAAAAAAAAGTAAAGTGCCAGAGGGAGCCAGATGGTGGCACACCTGGTTGAGTGCACATATTATGGTGCTCAAGGACCCGGGTTCAAGCCCCCGGTCCCCACCTGCAGTAGGAAAGATTTGCAAGTGGTAAAGCAATACGACAGGTGTCTCTCTGTCTCTCTATCTCCCCCTCCTCTCAATTTATGGCTGTCTCTATCCAATAAATAAAGATAATAAATTTTTTTTAAAGTAAAGTGCCACCAAGTTTCTTGATTTTGAAAAATGTTTTAAGACAGAAAGTTTGGCTGGTGGTGTACCCAGTAGCACGTACATGCTGCCATGTTCATGGACCCAGGTACAAGCCCCTAGTTTCCACCTGCCAGAGGGAGGCTTCAGGAATGGTAAAGTAGTGCTGCAGGTATCTCTCTTTCTCTCTCCCTTCTCTCTCTCTCCTTGCTTCCCTCCTTCCTTCTCAATTTCTATCAAAAAAAAAAGTTTAAGACAAATAACTGAAGTCAGTTATAGAAAGTGGTCACATCTCCCTTTGCTTTTAAAGTAGGAAACACTCTTTGACTTCTCAATTTTAGTTTTCCATATAGTAACTGAGGTACACCCACAAGGGCAGAGCTTTTTGGAGGCTCCCTGATCCCTGTAAGACTGTAAGGGACCCTGAGGACAAAAGTTTGAGGGACACTCCTTACACCATCCTCATCTTAGATAACCCTAAGGATTCTCTGAGGTAACTGCCACTGTTTTATATGTGTGTGTGTGTGTGTGTGTGTGTGTATGGTGGGGTGACTGTTCTATAGGTAGAGGTACAAGAACCCTGAACTAGAAACTACGGGACTATACCTCCTGATGTTGTCCTGGGGAGGTCTTTGCCATGAGACAAACCTTCACTCACCTGGGTCAGGTCCACGGAGTACTTGGCACTCAGCTCCTCCAAGGTTAACTTGTGGTCATCCTGAGGGGACAGAAGGGCCATTTGGGGGGTGGCTCGAGGTTATGGGGGGATAAGAAGTTAGTCTTTTCTGTAGACGAAGTCCCAGGGAAAGTGTTCAAAGGCATGTTGGAGGGAGACAGTCTCTGGACTACTCACCAGAGCTACTTCCTTCTTCAGTTCCTCCAAGTCATATTGGGTCAGTCTCTTCCTTATGGGCTTCTTCTTCTTCATTTTGACATGCCCTGCCCTGGGCCTCTTTTTCGACCTGAATGCCATGGTTATGCCTGGGGTCTAGGTGGCCCAGCTCCACAGGGTTGGGCACAGAGAAAGGGTTGGGTTGGGAAGGGAGCAAGGGTAAAGTGGAGAGGAGGTGCAGGAAGAGAAGGCCTGGGGAAGGACAGGCAAGTTGAGTGGGGAAGACAGGAAGGCAGTGTGGTGAAGGGGCAGAGAGGAGAAGTGAGAGGGGTACAGAGAACAGAAGTGCTGGTGGGAATAGTGGTCTGGGGCCTGAGAGAGTTCCAGAAGGGCACGATGCAGATGGTGCTAGGGAAATGAAGTCAAGGGCCTCGGGGCAGGTGGCAAAGGTGACTGTGTGCCCCGGTGAGTGGTGACGAGAGGCTTTGAGCCCTGAGAGTGAGGAGGCTGGGAGGCTAGACAACCCCCACCCCAAGCCCTGTGGTCCCTGGAGATAAGATGACATCACAAAGCACTCAGAAAAGTTCTAAGGACTTCCAGGGGCTGGTTCAGACAGGGAGCATCCAGTCTGAGGACAGACAGAACTACCCTGCCTGGGTCCTGCTCCAGAGATTGAGAAGGACCCCTAGAGGGGACCCCAGTGCAGCAGGTGGTGACAAGGCTGTTGCCTTAGCTCTGACCAAAGCTTCCTAAGCTTCCAGACCTCTCACTGGTAGGGTCTCGGGCTTGAGGAGTCAATCTGAGGGTGAAGCCCTTCCTGAACGCTCTGCATGGTCAGGCCTCCTTGAGCTTCTCTTTCATCTGTGGGGGCCGTCACCCACAGGAGAGACTTAGAATATGCACTCAGTCAAATGAGTTTATCACTCACTGGATATTTGTTTTCTTTATTGAAAATGTGACTCTGTTCAGTGTGAGTAAAATTAAGCTTTTTCATGGAACCAACCACACCATGTTTCCTTTTTTCATTTATTTTTAAAAACCAACAGGGGGTCAGGCGGTGGCGCAGAGGGTTAAGTGCATATGGCACAAAGCACAAGGACCGGCTTAAGGATCCCGGGTCGAGCCTCCGGCTCCCCACCTACAGGGCAGTCGCTTCACAGGCGGTGAAGCATGTCTGCAGGTGTCTTTCTCTTCCTCCTCTCTGTCTTCCCCTCCTCACTCCATTTCTCTCTGTCCTATCCAACGATGATGACATCAATAACAATAATAGCTATAATAATAAAACAAGGGCAACAAAAGGGAATAAATAAATATTTAAAAAACAAAACAAACAAAAACCCCCAACATTTATGTATTGGAGTCTGGAGATAGCTCACCTGATAGAGCAAGTGCCTTACCATGCTCTAGGCCTGAGATTTAATCCCCAGCCCCACAGTGGAGCACCAGGGAAGGCACTGGGGGAGATTTGTAAATAGTGGAGTGCTGCTGTGCTATCTTTCTTCTACCTGTGTGCCTTCTCTCTCTCTCCTCTCTCTCAAAAATAATGAAAGAAAAAACTGAAGAAGCTTCTCAGTAATAGTGTTGTGCATATTCGAAGTCCTGGGTTCTTTTCACAGTGCATAAAAATTGTTTACTTAGTAGTCTGGGAGGTGGAACAGTGGACAAAGCACTGGACTCTCAAGCATGAGGGCCTGAGTTCAATCCTCAGCAGCACATGTACCAGACTGATGTCTGGTTCTTACTCTTTCTCCTATCTTTATCATGAATAAATAAGTAAAATCTAAAAAAAATGTTTACTTAAAGAGTGAAAGACCAAGTACCATTCTGACCACACATGGGGCCAAGGATCAAACAAACCTGTGGCCTTGGGTTTGCAAAGCATGTGCTCTGCCCACTGAGCCAACTCCCTGGTCACTCCTCAATTTAATGTGACACAGTTGTCTCTACAGCCACTTTCTTTGGCGACTTGGTAAGAGGTTGGCCGTCAGCTTTATGAGTAAATTCTGCCTTCTTCTCAACAGGACCCGAGCAGGCTGGATTTGTGCCGTTTGTGTATTTCATCAGCTGTGGAGCCTTCCTGCTGAGATGTGCCCAGCTGGATTTTGGCTTGCCATGCTTTTTTTTTTTTTTTTTTTGAAAGATAACAGTGTCTAGATCTTTTGGATGCTGAAACAATCCTTCTGTCATATACAGAAATAGAAGTTGTCCTTCCCCACTGGGACCGGCCAGAGTCTGTTTTCTTAGTAGATGGAGTTAGGTCTTTCTCCTCTGTTAAAACTGCACAAAATAGAGACTGGAAGGTCCATTTCCCCTCCCTCCAAACTCTGCTTCATTATTGTTTAGGGGATTGCTGTTGATATTGTATGTTCTTCCAGTCTTTATTCTATGTTTACACAAATAGATGTCTAAAAGATGGAATCTAGAGTTTTTAATGAAGCACTGGAGAATGAACCTCAGGGCTTCCTGTATGTTATAGCAGAATAGCCTCCCCACCCCAATGTTTCGTTCTACATTTTCCTTTTCTTTTTAAAAAATATTTTATTTATGTTATTTAAAAAAATTTTTTATATTCATTTATTTATTTTCCCTTTTGTTACCCTTGTTTAACATTGTTGTGGTTATTGATGTCGTTGTTGTTGCATAGAACAGAGAGAAATGGAGAGAGAAGGGGAAGACAGAGAGGGGGAGAGAAAGACAGACACCTGCAGTGTCTTCATCACTTGCTTTATTGCTTGTGAAGTGACTCCCCTGCAGGTGGGGAGCCAGGGGCTCGAACCGGGATCCTTCCGCCGGTCCTTGCGCTTTGCGCCTTATGCGCTTAACCCACTGAGCCACCACCCTACTCCCTATTTATGTTATTCTAATGAGAGAAATGCAGAGAGAAAGATAAACACAGAAAGACTGAAAGATTAGTGCACTAAGCTCTGGCTTGTGATGTTGTTGGGGATTGAAGCTGGGATATTGGAGCCCCAGGCTTGAGAGTTTTTTGCATAACCATTATGCTATCTCCCCAGCCCTCATTCTTCATTTTTCTGGGAGAAAGAAAAGAGGAAGACACAGATGCTGAGAGGGGAGAGACAGCACAGCACTGCTCCACCATCCATCCGCAGAACACTTCTCATAATATCCACAGTGCTCCCATGTAGTGCTGAAGTTTAAACCCAAGACTTTACGCATGGCAGGGCACATGTTCTACCAGGTGAACTATATCCTGGCCCCAGATTGTAGTTTTTTTATGGAATCACTCAATTTTGTTTTTTTTTTTCCTTTCTATTCACCAGTCCTAGAATTAATCTTATTTTCAGTGACTACAAGGCATTTCATATTCCAAAGTGACAAGCGTCTGTGTAATCATTCTACCACACAGGGAGTTAGATGGTGGCTTCCATCTATTTCCTTAGCCACCAAGTGTGGCTACAATGGCACCTTTGTGCACAGATGCCGCTAGGCTCTTGGCTTGTTCCTGTCAAGTCAGTTTCTGTTGTGGAATCATGGGCTACTCATATTTTACAATCTTAAAATCACACTTCTCAAGGGTTCTTCCTCCGATTCATTTGCCATGTCTTTGGCTACACAACTTGAACTTGACTGCTGACTTGTTTGTTTGCTTGTTCAGTGCGCTTCTCAGCCCTTGTTTTGGTGGTGCTGGGATTTCTTGAATGGAAGTCCTGTGTCCTACCACTGCTATCTTCCAGCTCTTAAAATATTTTATTTGCATACTAATGAAGAGGGAGGGAAAAAGGGAGGAAGTGGGGGGGGAGAGAGAGAGAGAGAGAACTAGAGTGGTACTCTGGCATATGCAGTGCCAGGAATGGAAGGAAATTGGGACCCTCAGGCTCCTAAGTCCTGTGCTCTTCCACTGCGAAACCTCCTGAGCTTCTACTGTTTACATTTTAACTATTATAATTGATGACATTTGGTATTACGCTATTTTAACTTGCATTTGATTTGGTGTGTGTGTGTGTGTGTGTGTGTGTGTGTGTGCGCGTGATTTTTCCCCCTCCCATACCACTGTTCAGCTCTGGCTTACAGTGTTAAGGTCAACTGATCCTGGAACTCTGAAGCCTGAGGCATGAAAGTCTTTTTTACAAAACCATGATACCATATACCCCACACTGCATTTGATTCAGTGTTTGGATGAGCGTTTTTCTTTATATTTGCATTCCCTTTACATTTCTTGGCTTTCTGGGTCTCACTTTTCTTTTTTGTAAATTATTGTTATCATTAGTCTAATTTCCCAGGGTTTCCTTTCTTTTATTGATTGACTGTAGAAACTCTGTGTCATAGACATTATTTCCTCCCAGTCTTTGTTATTAATGTAGATCAAAAAGCCCTTCAGATCAAGTTTCAAGTGCAAATTAAAGTAGCAAGTTCATCTTGTCATCTATGGAACAACTGCCCTTGGCCTCATAGGTCCAAGACAACTTTTTTGACGTAGAATCAGCTGAAATTGCTTTTGGAAATCTCAATCTGTCCTGGGGATCTGAGCTCAGAGTCTCCTGTAGAGAGGACCCCTGTGATGTGAAATCCCAAATACCACCTCCCCATGCCCTCAGCCTGCATTCATCAATATGGTTTTGGCTAAAATTTTCTCCCAGGAAGGCGGGGATCTCCCTTGGCTATTCTCTTTGTGTTCCTCCCCCACCCCCCACCCCCCAGCATGGTGCTGCTGATCCACAGATAGAGCAGAACACACTTACAAGCACTGGCAGTGTTCCTGATTATTCTTGGAGCGGGAAGTCACAGCCCATTCTTGTGTTTGAGAAAAAAATACATGATTTTAGTTCCTCTTGGATCGACTATTACTAGTAGCTTATTTTTATCTTTTCTACATCCTGTCTACCAAATGGCAGCTGAGTTTAGCTCTCTAAAAATGTCTTCACGTTTTTCTTGATTTCTCTCATCATGGTTTTTTATTTTTACGGAGTTCCCCCCCACCCCCCGAGCCTTAACCAGAGTAATGACAAGTTCTGTCTATTGTTGGTGCAGGGGCTCAAACCTGGGAGTTCTTGTCTCACTGTGTTTTTAACTGCTCTTACACTATAATTCATTTTTGTTGTTGTAAATAGAAATTCTCTGTACTGTTTTCTGCTGCATGGGGCTTTAATTTAAAAGCTGATATCTTATGGCCAGTTCCTTTGGATCATTGCTTCTAGGAATTTTGTTGTTGTCGTTTTTATTTTGTTTGGATTTTTAAGATATTTAATCATGTCTTTTACCAAAATAATGTTTTTATTTCTTCTAATGTGTCTTTTTTTAGACTGCATAAATGCAAACTTCTTATCCAGATGTTGTTGCTGTCACTTGTGTTATAGTCACCACTATTATTAGTTTTCTAGACTTTGTGCATTCCTCCTCTCTCCTCTAAACAGGAGTTCTATTCTACTAATATTTTCCTCTCCAGCATTATAATCAAGAACAAATGCTCAACTTTATCGATCACCTTCTCAGTATCTTTTGAAATGAGTAATCATTCCTCTAGTGAATGTTTGGTGTTTCCTGCATGAAATACTTGCCTGTGCCCTGCTACTTGGTGATAGGAAAGTTACTATACAGACAGTTTGTTAAATTCTACCCAAACTGCCTTTATCTCGAAAATAGACTGGGCAATGCGAAATCCTTTTCTGTCTTCTAGAACAGTTGAAATAACATTAGGATATTCTTTGAGAAATTTGGAAACATTCCTCACTGTATTCACTGCAACCAGGGGCATTTCTGAAACGGGTTTTGTATGAACTGTCTTCCTTTGCCAGTGATGCAATGACTCCTGTTTCTGTTGTTTTCTCGGCATTATGAATAGTTAGCTTGTTTTCTGGCCCTAGTGAAGCATCATTTGTGCTATTCTGCAGATGGAGGGTCACAACCTGGAAGCACCTGCTTGGTTGTAGGTTGACCTTGATGTGCATGGACAGTGAGGAAGGCACTGACCTCTGTCCTGGGTCCCCAGATCCTGGCCCAGGCTTATAAGTTGTGGATATCTCCAGATTCAAAGGGACCCCAAAGGGTGCACCCCAGACCCATCCTTCTCTCTTTAACACAAGTCTTGGTGAAATTTTCAAAGTTGACCCTTGAGATAACTTGGCCTCTGAAGACTACACCCAGGATAGATGTTCCCAGTGCAGATGCTAATATGAGCTGGCTGTCTGTCGGAACCCCTCTTTTGCTGCTTCTCTCCCTTTTCCTACTGGGAGGGCCCTGGTTTCAGTCCAGAATAGAAACGGTAGAGAGGACTGAGGAGATAGCTTAGGGTTTCAGGAAAAAAAAATGCCTGAGGCTCTGAGGCCCCAGATTCAATCCTTATCACCACCATAAGCTGGAGCTAAGCAGTGCTATGGGTGGTGGGAATTGTGTGGAGTTGTACCCCTCCTACCTTATGTTTTTGTTCACTAATCCTTTCTTAAATAAAAAATTTAAAAAAAAAAAAGAAAAGAAAAAACAAGCAAACATAACAGTAAAAGCGTCCAGAGGACTTGGACCCAGATAGATGGAAAGATTTATCCTCCTCTGCACTAGACAAACCTCTGCGGCTCTTAGAGTGGAATCAGTCAGGAGAAAGACTACTATGATATTTTGTTCTAGAAATTGCTCCCCTTCTTCTTTGGCATTGTCTGTTCCTTAACTGCCCCCCCCCCCCCACGTCCTAGGTATTGCCTGGACCAGCCACACCTGCCCATCAGGGAGAGGCACAATATGGGGTCAGACATCAGAACGGTGGTTCTGCTTCATAAAGAGATGCAACTGGCAACTTTATTATTTCTGAGTACACAGGTAGTACCTCAAACTACAGTGTTAACAAAGGGTGGCAACCAGAGGCCCTGCAAAAGTGCAACAAGGACATAAGAACGGTGATTCTGTGGTCATGCACTCTCTATTCTAAATGGAGGCTCCTATCTTGCAGGAGAATGTGGCAGACTGAGTGTGCCAGTCCCTACAACAGTGTTTTGGCCCTTCCATTTCTTTATTGATGCTGCCAGGATAAATTCTTGTCTCAGGCTGGGGTTTGTGTGAGCTGTCCCAACCCAAGGTAAGGGCACACTTATTTCCAGGCACTTGGATTCAGTTATACTCCTTACAGTGAAGTTACAGACCCAGGAGTTATGTGTGTCCCTGTCCCCCTGGGGGCTCACATGCTGGCTTCCTTCAGGACTCTGCAGTCCTCCCTTCTATGTCAGGCAGAGCTGTGCTGGAGGTGGATGGGAAGTTCAGGACCCCAAAACTTCCCCCATATCAGGGACAGAAGGAGGTGTGAGGGGTTCAGCATGGGGATATTAGCTTGAATCATGACCTAGTGGGGTTCTGCAACACTCAGCAAGATGGAGGTTCTGGCAACTTCAGCCTCTCCAATATCCAGGGAACTTCTCTGTAGGATGATGGGGCAATGCCTGGAGCAGGCTCACTGGGACACATCAGGGTGTGTGTGTGTGTGTGTGTGTGTGTGTGTGTGTGTATGGGTGTGGGGGGGCAGGGGCAGGAGGAAGCTGGCACTTGTCCCTCTGGGAGTTCTCAGAGCTCTGGGGACTTGCTGTTTTAAGGGTGTGTCACCAAGTGTTGGATATGGCTGGAGAATCAGTGACTCTAGACCTCATGGATCAAAATGGTCACACACCCAGAGACCTCTGACTCTAAAAGTGTAGCCAGAGGACCCGCTTCCCCTAGCACCACCTTGGATGGGACTGAATCTGCCCTGCTGGTAAGGAGGCCCCAGCAAAGGCAGGATATGATGGATCAGGAGCCCAGGTGGCCTTTGGGACAGGCCTGGCTACATGGCAGATCTGTCACTGGTGCCCTCTTCTCCCTAGTCCTCCTCTGTTATTCCCTCCCCTCACCCTACCCCCCCCCCCCATGTTCCTTCAGGAGCCCCCTCTGCTGCAGACTTTCTATGGAGACTGGGCTGGAAGGGGGCGTCTCAGGATTGTTCCTCTCTGGCCTCAGACTCAGAGCACCCTGGGACGAGCTGCTGTGACTTCCTGTCTGAGGGGGATGTAGAAGGGAAAGAACCCAAGGACAAGGAGTGGTGGAGTGAGTGAGGCTGTGGTTTCTCTTCTCCTGGCTGAGGCCTCTGCATAGAGATCTGTTTAGTATTGGGAGGGATGAAGGGAGAGGGACTGGGGTAACTCTTAATCCCTCATGAAAGATGGAGAACATGGAGGGAGGCTGGGCTGGGGAGGGACCCTCACATGAGGTAGGGGCTGATGGCTTTTATACCCTCTCTCTCACTCACACCCAGGTCTTCACCTCATTCTTTCCTGAGCTTTCCCCAAGCCCCACCTGGGTGTCCACCACTCCCCAGCACTGGCCATGCAGCACCTCCAGGGCACCTCATCTCCCCCAGCCGGTCTTCTCTCCGGGCTTAGTAGTAAGTCTCCTTCTCCACCCAACCTGCCAAGAGATGGGGGTGGGGGAGAGCAGTTGTAGCAGGAGCTTAAAGGAGATAGAAGATAGAGCTCAGGGGCAGGTGAACAGGAGCCCTGAGGGAAAGGGGTGGGAAGAACCTGCAAGAAGGTAGGTAGAGTGGGCAGAAAGAGGCAGTGAGCAGGGGCCTGGGTTAGGGAAGGAGAGAGAGGAGTTTGTAGGAGAGATGGCCTTCACTACAGGGCAGATGAGGCTGAAGGGCTACCCAGTAACTGGGTGACAGATGACACAAAGGGACAGAGGTGTAACTTTTCAGAAGCTAGACATCCCAGGTTGGCTGGGAAAGTTCTTAGGTGTTAGATATTAGGTCAGGTAAAAGGACAACCCTGTGGCTTATCGGGTAGGTGAGATGAAACCACAGCATGGACTTCTTTTGGTCAATTGTCTTTAACTTCCAGTAAGTGACCAGAAATGACTCTTGGAAGCTGGGAGAAACCACAGTGGTAGAGAACAGACCTTGCATATGTCAGATTCTGGGCTTCATTCCTGGTACCACAAGGGAGTACCATGGATGGTAGAGCAGTGCTTTGGAGTCTCTCACTCTCTTTTTCTTCTGTCTATTTAACTATTTCCCATAAACAAGACCAATATGACTGGGGATGTCGCTCAGTAATATAGCACAGAATCTGCATGTATGAGGATTTGAGTTTGAGTGATGCTCTGGTGGTCTCTCTTTCTCTTCCATCAAATAAACAAATAAATATTTAAAACAATAATTAAAATTTGAATGTAGGAAGTGATGCAGAAGTAAGGTCTTGGGTTTGAGCCCTGGCTATGAATAAAAAAAGGAAAAGCTTCTGAAGTCTCAGGTTCAACTCCAGGTACCACCACAGGTCAGAACTGAGCTGTGCACTGGTAAAACAAAACAAAATAAACCTAAAAGGCAACAACTATTACTGGCTGCTTCCTGGGGGTCTGGAGGGTTCTTGCTGCAGTTTGTGCCACTGAAAAGTTAGTCTTGTTGCCCTTCTACTCTGAAAAGTAGAGCTGGGACCAGCAAAACAGCTCACTTGGATAGTATAGTGCACAGCTTTGCCCAGTAAGCAACCCAGGTTCAAGATCAGCCACTACCATAGTCAAGGAAACTTCAGTGCTATAGTGTCTTTCTCTTTCTATCTCTGTCTCACCTTCTAACTGAAAAAACCACTGTGAGGTCCTGGGGGGGTTGTATTGTTCTTTGGAAAACTGAGAAATTTTATGCATGTACAAACTATTGTATTTACTGTTGAATGTAAAACATTAATCTCCCAATAAAGAAATTAAAAAAAAAGAAAGAAAGAGAGAAAGAAAGAAAGAAAGAAAGAAAGGAAGGAAAAGCCACTGTGGAATGGTGAAACCTCTGAGATGATCCTTTTTTCTCCCCCAGAAAATGCAGAGGTGAGACTCAATGGCCAGGAAGTCCCCTTGACTCTGCTGTACAGGAATCCGGGGTGGGGGGCTGTGGGGACATGTGGTTTTGGGGTACAGGAAAATCAGAAGGAGGAGAGTGTGGGAAGACAGTTCCAGAGGAGCCAGAGATCTGAGAAATGGCAGGGGCAGGATGGTGAAACAGGATCTGGACTTGGATAGGGGGTCCTGGAGCCTACAGTGGTGGTGGGGGTGTGTGCAAGAGGGGGTGCAGAGCTCACCTCCCGGATATCGCCTCAGGATGAGCTTCCGCACCTCGTCATAGATGAAGATGAGGAGGCTGTAAGGGAAGGCGCAGAACCACCACGTGACTCTGAAAAAAGCAGGAAGGTGAAAGGCTTACCTGGGTGTCTCAGGAAGCATGACTCGGGTCCGAGAGGGCGGCAGGGACTCTCACTTGAGCGGGTACATGCGCAGTGCCACACCCATGCCCGGGCAGTAGGACAGGAAGGCAGCCAGGGCCGTCTCCTCCAGGAGCCCGAAGATCAGGATCTTGTTCCTGGGAGGAAAGGAAGGGGAAGGTGGCACCTCAAGGGCATCCCACGCAGTGGGGGCAGGAGGCCCTGATGGCCAGGGGAGGAGTAAGAAGGGCAGGGGCTGTATGAGTCCTCCCTGCTGTCCTTCATGTGCTCACTGCCATGGGACCATGCTAGTTCCCACTCTTTCTCATTATGTTCCCTCCCTCTTGCTGGCTGCCAGGTTCTAAGCAGGAAACCCTGTGGTTTATGAAAGTTTCAGGGAGCCTTGTTGGGGTCCAGAATCTTGCTTATTGTTCCAGGCACACACACATCCCACCCCCAGCTCTGGATGATGTACTGGGTGGGTCTGTCCTGGACACCCTCAGCAGAAGAAGGAGATCTAGGCCCTGAGTTTGAACCCAGGCACCCCAGGATGGTAAGTGTCTTCTTTTTCTCTCCCTCCCCCTTCCTAAAATTAAAAAAGAAAAGAAAATATTATTCTAAGAAGGTGGCTTAGAGCTAGTATCATGTACACACAAGACCTGGGCACTCTATACTTCTCTATACACCCTCCTCCTTTCCTTTCTTTCTTTCTTTCTTTCTTTCTTTCTTTCTTTCTCTCTCTCTCTCTCTCTCTCTCTTTCTTTCTTTCTTTCTTTTTTTTCTTTCCCAGTGCACTGCTCAGCTCTGGCTTTTGGTGGTGCTGGGGAGTGAACCTAGGGCTTCAGAGTCTCAGGCATGACAGTCTTTTGCATAACCATGATGCTGCCTCCTCAGTCCCATATTTAATTTTTTTTTCCAAGAAAGAGACATTTATGCTTAGCAGTCACTCCATCAGAACCGAAGCAGGGCAGAGAAGCTTCTGAAAACACCAGGAGGTAGACAGATCACCCGGGTCAGCTCTACCTTTCTGCTGACGCTCAGGAGTAAGTTGTGCTTAACTTCTCTTTTGGCTTTTTTGTGAAATGCAGATTTTTACCATGACCAGAGGACTACTGGGAAGGTGAGAGGAACTAACTCATGAAAAATTCTAGAACGTGGAGTGTGTTTCTTGCTTGGTCTTTCCTGACCAGAGGCTCTACCTCTGAATGAGGACAATTCTGACATTTTTCACTTGCTAAGGACTTCTCTTCTTCCTCTGTGTCATTGATTGCTGCTCTCAAGCTGTGGTGTTAAGGCACTTAGTTAACATGAGCTAGGAATGCATAGGCTTTCAGACAGTAGTGTGGTCACTTCTCTTGCTGATACATTTTCTTGTTTCTTTTTTTCTCTCTCCTTATGTTTTCACTTTATTGAAGTCACCTACCTCAGAGAGGCTTATTCTCCTCTTCCTGATCTGAGAAGCTATTAGTTCAGAAGCACCCTACACCCCAAACTGAGAACCTGCCAGAACCCACTCAGAGTGTGGATTGACTTCTAATAAAAGACAGGGACCCACTGAAAAGCAACGTCTAAGCACCTCCCAAATTCAAAAGAGACTTGTATCCAGAGTGGAGGCAGGAGCTAGGATTTGAGAGGGACAAGTTCTGACCTGGACATGTCATTTCCCTTGGTGGGGTCTCTCACCCATAAAAATGAAACCACCTCCCCCAGAGCTATATGAGGTCGCAGTGTCTGTGAGTTACCCGCATGGTGATGGGAACATGGGAGGCCACACACAAGAAGCCTTGGAACCCTGCCATAGCGCATGGACAACATAGGCTAGGGGTGAGTGTTGGGGGGTGGGTCTTCCTGCTGTGTGGGGCTGGGGAGAGGATGGGGTGGGCTCAGCAGAGCAGAAATGGAGAAAGGCAGGAAGGAGAGAGGAAAGAAGAAAGATGTGAAGGAAAGGAGGAAGAAAAGAAGGAAGGAGGGAGTCGGGCAGTAGCAGAATGGGTTAAGCGCAGGTGGTGTAAAGCGCAAGGACTGGCATAGGGATCCCAGTTTGATCCCCCGGCTCCCCACCTGCAGAGGAGTCGCTTCACAGGTGGTGAAATAGGTCTGCAGGTGTCTATCTTTCTCTCCCCCTCTCTATCCTCCCCTCTTCTCTCCATTTCTCTCTGTCCTATCCAACAACAATGGCATTGATAACAACAACAAGAAAAGAAGGGCAACAAAAGAGAATAAATAAATAAATATAAAAAAAGAAAAGAAGGAAGGAGCTAGGTAAAAGGAGGGAGAAAGAAATAATGCAAGGAAAAAGGGATAAAGGAAAGAAAGAAGGAAGATGAGAGAAAAGAGGGAAGGAGCTAGGTAAAAGGAGGGAGAAAGAAATAATGCAAGGAAAAAGGGATAAAGGAAAGAAAGAAGGAAGATGAGAGAAAAGAGGGAAGGGAAGAAGAGAGGAAGAAGGGAAGAAATAGGAGAGTGAGAGAAAGAAGAAGAGAGGAAGGGAAGAAAGGGGGAAGGAAAAAGAGGAGAGAGGGAAGGATTGAAGCTCTCTGTGGATGCCCTGAAGGATAGAGGGGGGTGCTCACTTCATGCCCTGCTGGAACACAGAGTTGCGGCGGGTCTTACAGATGATGAGGTCAGCCCACTGCACCACCACGATGCTGGCAAAGAAGGCTGTGTGGCAGGTGAACTCCACCACCTTCCGCTGCTCATAGGTCTGGGGGTAGGGGCACAGGTCAGAGGACAGTTTGGTTCTGGCCAGTGCCAGACCAGAGGCTTCTCCCACCCAAGCCCAGCTGCCCCTCCTGCCAGGCTGTGCCCACCCACCCACTCCTGCCCGTAGCTATCTTCTAGGTCATTGGTGGAGCGATCATCCCAGTCCAGGCGGATGCCCAACAGCCGAGAGGGCAAGAAGCCGTTCTCTGCCAGGATGACAAAGTAGGTGAAGAAGCCCCCCAGTGCCTGGATCATCCCTGGAGGAGAAGAGGAGGCTGGTCAGAGGGGGAGGTGGCAGAGCTCCCCATACCAGGATGGTGTTCCTGTCTACTGGGGGGCTGGAACTTGGGGTTCCCCCTGTGTTGGAAAGTCCCTGTCCTTGACATCTTGGGACTTGGGGACCCCTCTGTCAAAGTTGGGGAGTGTCTGCTGCTCTTCTGGTCATTCTTGAAATTTAGGGTCCCTCCCTATGTTGGGGAGTCCACATTTCACAGGTGGTCATGCTAGAGCTTGGGGATCCTTCCCTCTGGAGTCTTTTCTTCTGTGGGGTATTGTCTTGAAACTTGGGGGTCCCTCAGCTAATGTCAGGAAGTTTCTACCCTCCAGAAGGGTCACACTGAAACTTGGGAGGTGGGTCTTTTGTGGGTGAGAGGGCACCCACCGATCTGCCCGTAGGCCATGCTGATGAGCCTTTCATTCACCAGCTTGTCTGTCTGTGGGTTTCGAGGCTGCCGCTTCATGATGTCACTCTCAGCAGCCTCATAGGCCAAGGAGATGGCAGGGACCTACGTCGGGCAAGGGAGAAGGGATAGGCAGGTGGAAGGGACCATGGCCTGAGGGATCTGGACAGACCCCTGCCCCTCAGCTGGTGCCCCTTGATCCTGCAGCCACCCCAGCCTGGCCGGACACACACGCCTCACCATGTCGGTGCCCAGGTCGATGCAGAGGATGGTGACAGTGCCCAGGGGCAGTGGGATGTTGATGATGATGAATAGCAAGAAGGGTGTGATCTCGGGGATGTTGCTGGTCAGCGTGTAGGCAATGGACTTCTTCAGGTTGTCGAAGATGAGGCGGCCTGTGGGGAGGTCCTGAGGGCATCAGGATGGTTAGGGGGCCCTTCCCCACCCCGGTGCCCTACTGCAGCTACTTATCCTGCTGGAGGTGTGTGTGTGTGTGTGTGTGTGTGTGTGTGTGTGTGTGTAAGAGAGAAAGAGAGAGAGAGAGAGAAGCAGGAGGGCTTGAAGGGTGGGGAGATACCAGTCTATAGGGCCCAACTCAGTGTAAGACCTGGGGAGAAGGTGTGTGGGTTCCAGGCATCCTGGGGGTTAATCTAGCCCTCTCTTCCTCCATACCCTCACTCCCCTCTACATCCTCCTCCTCCTCCTCCTCCCCTTTCCCCTTCTCCGTTCCTCACCATTCTGCCCCCTCCCTTTTCTCCAATCCTCACCCTCCTCTCATAATCCCCTTCCTCTTATCCCTCACCCTCCTCTACTCCTGTGACGATGGAGGCAAAGTTGTCATCCAGCAGGATCATGTCAGCCGCCTGCTTGGACACGTCGGAACCCGAGATGCCCATGGCAATGCCGATGTCAGCCTTCTTCAGGGCAGGGGAGTCGTTGACACCGTCCCCTGTCACTGCCACGATGGCACCCTGCACAGGCCCACAGAAGGGTGATGTCAGCTGTGGACACTGTCCCCAGGAGGTGCCAAGCCCAGTGTGCAGCCTACCCCTCTGCCTGTGACATCTGGCAGGAAGGGGGGGGGGATGCTGTGTCCCCTCACCTGCCGCTGGCAGCCCTCCACGATAATGAGCTTCTGCTGTGGGGATGTCCGGGCGAACACAATTTCTGTGTGGTTTCGGAGGATCTCGTCCAGGTGCGTTGAGTCCATGTCCTTCAAGTCAGAGCCATGCACCACGCATGCCTTGGCTTCCCTGGGGTGGTGGTGGGAGCATTCAACTTGGGACCAAGCTAGCAAGCATCTCCTCCCTCTGGGAGCCCCAGCCTCCTGCCCAGATGGAGTCCCCAGGGGGCCCTTGACTTTCAGAGACTTGTTTGTCCTACCTCTAAGGGAGAAGAAATTCTTGGTCCTGAATGAGTGGTGTCATTCTAGGCAGTGACTGAGTCCTGCTCATCCTCTTGTATCCCCAACCCCCAGCCCCCCACCCTGTAAAGAGAACCCCAACTTTGTAGTTAGGAGAGTGCAGGTTCAGAGTAAATGACAAGGGTGGGTTAGAGGCCTCAGGGGACACCTGCATTCTGAGATGGGTCTCACCTGGGGTTGACCTGGCTGACAGGGATGTTGAGCCGGGCTGCAATGTCCTCTACCGTCTCGTTGCCCTCAGAGATGATGCCCACGCCCTTGGCTATGGCTTTGGCAGTGATGGGATGGTCCCCAGTCACCATGATCACCTGGCAGGAAGGGGAAAGAAAGCAAGCTCCATGAAGCTTCCCTTGTGTCTTTATATCTTTTATTATTTATTCTTTCCTTTTTTTTTTTTTTTTTTTTTTACCAGAGTACTGCTCAGCTCTGTATTATGGTGGTACAGGGGACTGAACCTGGGACTTTGGAACCTCAGGCATGAAAGTATCTTTGATTAACCATAATGCTACCTACTCCTGCCCAAAGCCTCCTCCTTCTATTCTCAGAATTCCTAGAACTCAGTTCCAATAATGGAATTGTGCACATGAGTACATGTATGTGTAAGTCTATGTGCACTGCAAGCACATTTGGGTGAGTTATGTGTTTGGATGCATCTATGTGTGTACATGTGTAAGTGTGCATGAGTGTTCTTGTTTGGGTAAGGTGCATGTCTAGGTGTGTGTACAAATGTGCATACTTGGAGGAGATGTGTGAATGTGCATACATGTATGTGCTTTGGGGTGCTTTTGTTTTGTGTGCATGTTTGAGGTTGTGTGTGCACATATATATGTGTTGTGAGGGGGAGACAAAAACAACCCATGTCCTGGGAATCACACATAGTTGCTGAGATGAAGGAAAGCCTCCATGAGCAAATAAGGGAGGGTCCTTTGGAAAAGAGGCCTCAGAGACCATCCAGGAGTCTCTTCCCGGGGGGGCCTGAGTCCATAAGAATGACATCATTTAACCTTGAGGAGACAAAGGTTTGGGGGCAAGTGCTGCCACAGGTTACCCAGAACCAGGGCTCAGACAGGATTTTCTCATGTCCAGCATGGTTTCTGGGAGGCCAGAGTAGGATGAAAGAGGCCAGGTCTGCCCCTGCCTCCCCACCCTCTCATCTGCCTGGCCTCACCCTCCCTCCTGTAGGAAGGGTGCAGTGCCTGTGAGCTAGCCTGTGCACTGTCTTGGGGAGCCTGAGGGTGGTACCTGAGCAGCTTGGTCACAGAGGGTTTTCTGATGCTAGGCTGAAGTGAAACAGTACCTTCCTATGTGGTTTGTGGGCCAACTCCACAGATGCTGTGGACAGATGAGCCTCTGAGGAAGCTGCCCCAAGCTTCCCAAGGGAGACACAGAGCATCTTCTCAGAACTCTCCCTGACTCCTCTGGGCACTCAGCATTCTTCACACCCCCTAGCTCCTAACCATGTTCCCCCCTCCTATGAAGCAGTAAGGACTAGTGGAGGGAGCTTTGGAAGTGGTGGTGGAGCTTCCTCTACCAGAGAAGTCTGAGAGTGGCTGGCGCTTATGGGGTCTTGCAGGAAGGAGACAGCTCCCGCCTTCAGGCAGGTGACTTTCAATCCTGCCTCTGCAGCTTCTCCCTCATTTGCCCAGATCCTGGAACCCAGGGCCTGTTCTTCTGCCTGCCCACAAGTTCTCTTCCCCAGGCAGACAGTAAAACACATGAGTGTCTAACATGCTTGCAGGTGCTCCGGAGACCTGAGTTCCTACCCTGAGCTCTAACCGTGTCCCCACGTCTCCACTTGCCCACAGCAGCTCTGCTGGGTGTCCTGCAGCTGCTTCAAGCTCAAAGTCAAAACTGACATCCAGTCTGAGTTCTTCTCCTCCTGCCTTGCCACCCCCCCTGCTCCCCCCGAAATCAGATTCCACTGCTGTTCACGTTGGCTCTCTGGGTGGCACCATGCCTGGTCACCATGCTCTGTACTCCCTATGGCCTCCCAACATGGTTCCTGACCTAAGTCCTCGTCCAAACCCAGTCCTTTATCCACTGGAGGAGCCCCCTACACACCGAAACACCAATGGTTCTTGGGGAGCACAGGATAAAGTCTGGTGTGTAAGCCAAGTCCTCCCCACTGGCCCTGGCCAGGCCTGGGTGTCTTTCCACCCTCCTGCCAGTATTTTCCTGCTACCTCTGGGTGCCCTCGTGTCCCCATACAATGACCATACCGGGACATGCTGTCCCTGCTCTCCCGGGACCTTCCTCTCTCTCCCGCCCTTCATAGAGTTCCAGCAGCTCAAATATCAAGCCAGTTCTCTGAGGCCGAATTAACTGCTCCCATTCGCTTCCTGGAGGTTCTTTCTGGGTCCCATGGTCACAGCCAAGCTGACCTGAGCTGGAGAGCTGGGTACCCCCACATCGGGTGTAGAGTAGGTAGGCACCACCCCTGGCTACTGCTACTGTTTGCCACTCACCACTAGATCAGGACATGGCTGCTTGATGTTGATTTGGGGAGCAATGAGAGTGGAAAGGGGTACAGGGGCTGCTGTCCTCTGGCTAGGGAGGAGTTAGAGCCAGATCTTGGGAACAGTAGGGAAGTAATTTTCCTTTGGGGACAGAGAGCAGAGCCTAGCAGGCAGTAGGAAAATAGCAGGAGAGAGAGGTCTGGGGCAGGGGCAGGAGCTGAGTCAGGGTGACTGCAGTGGGATGCCAGGACCTGGGGGAAGTGAGCCTGGGAGAGAGACTAGGAGCTATTTCTTAGGTTGTGGGAGTGGGTGGGCACAGAAAGGAGTAGCCAGCCCCACCCACAGTGTCCACAGAAACTCCAGTGTCCAGGCAGAGGGAGTAGGTAGTAATAGGGTGGAAGGACACCTCCATGTCTGACTGGGTGTAAGATGACCTTGAGGTCAGAATGGAGCAGCTGAGCCAGAAGTGGAGAGGCTGGTCCCCAAGCACCAGGGACAAGAGAGTCCTAGGACTCCAAGGCATGGGACCTCCCTGGGGGTGAAGTTTCCATACCTCCTGTCTCTCACTCAGGGGGAGGGGTTGTGGTGCTTGCCATCTGCCATTTGGGGGAGCCCTCAGGGGAAGCAGAGATCAGTACCTTGATGCCTGCACTGCGGCACTTGCCCACAGCGTCAGGCACAGCTGCCCGGGGAGGGTCTATCATGGACATGAGTCCCACAAAGCACAGCTTCTCAGTGGGAAAGTTGAGCTCATCGGTATCAAACTTGAAGCCCCGGGGAAACTTTCCAGCTGGCAGGTTCAGCTGGCAGAACCCTGAGGGGGCAGAAGGAGAGTGAGAATAGAAGGGTCTTAACTATGTGGGTGCCCCTGCCCTACCTTGCCCAACCCCCTCCCCTTCCCCTTCCCTGGTCACCCAGAGAGTCCATATCCCTGCTACCCAGCCCTGCTCCCACCCTCAACCAGCATGTACCCTCTCAGCCCTCCTGCCCTGCACCCCAGCCCCACCCCCCTCACCCAGCACGCGCTCGCCCAGGCCCCCCAGCTCCATGTAAGCATTCTGGAAGGCATCCTGCATCTCCTTGTCCAGGGGGATCTCCTTGCCCTGCACCAGGATGGAGGAGCAGCGGTCCAGGATGCGCTCAGGGGCCCCTTTCATCACCAGCACATAGCTCTGGGGGCTGTCTTCTCGCTCATGGATGGACAGCTGTGGTTGGGGGTGGGTGGTAATCACAGAGAGCCCTGGGCCCAGGGACCCCTCAGTGAAAGGGCCCCCCACCACCTCCATACTCGGGGTACTGGGGAATCTCATGTGTGGAGTATGCTTGACTTCGCAGCTCCATGCTACAGTCCAGAGCAACCTCCTTGCAGGGGACAATCATCGTGCAGCAGCTTCCTGAGATTAATTGGGGGGGGGGCACTCACAGAAGCCCCCCCCCCCACGTCCTTGAGCTTTTCCCTCCCCTCAGAAGCCTCATTCTGGGCTCCTAGCACAGACCTGAAGCTGAAGCACAGGTAGGACACCTCAGGCTTGGTCTCCCTGAAGGAGAGGAGAGTTGGGATCTAGGGCTGAAGAGGGGGTGCCCTGGGAGACCCAAGAGTTTGACAGGCCAGGATGAGGTGAAGGCTACAACCAGGCTGTGGGGTGAGGTGGGGTAGTGGGGGTACCCTAGTCTCTCTGTCTTTTTAATTTCTTTATTGGGGAATTAATGTTTTACATTCCCTAGTCTCTTATGGATGATATCTCCTGGAATTGTGCTCCCCTTGTGCTGCCCCTCTTCCCCACTGAAACTTTCCCCCTCCAGACCTGGTACTTGTTGGTGGAGTTGAAGGGGATCTCCGCCACCTTGGGGTTCCTGTCCCTCATCTTCCTCACGGAACCGCAGGACAGCTCAATGCACTTGAGCAGGGCTGACTCAGAGGCATCTCCAGCTGTGTCCCGCTGCAGAGGGGACAGCATCATGGTGGGGAGGGGGAGGACAGGGATAGAAGGAAGAGGTGTGATGGAAGGTGTGTGTAGGGAGGCCAAGGGAGGAGAGGCCAAAGGAGGACAGGAGGACGGTGGGACAGAGAAGGGCCAGAGACACCTCCCAAGATTCCTCCTATGGGTCAGCAGGGACCAGGTGTGGTTGCAGCTGGGTGTCATGGGCCTCTACCTTGGACACAGAAATGTTCTCCTGCCCAGCCTTGAACACAGCGCGGTTGCAGAGCCCTGCAATGCGGGACAAGGCTGTCCAGGTCGGGGAGCGCTTGTCAAAAGTGGCTCCTGGAGGGAGGTGAAGGAGATGGGTTCATTCCACCAGAGTCCTGAGCCCAGCCTGCCTATATCCCAGATTTCAGAACCCCAGCACCTCTCACCAGACTGGTCCTCGGTGGTGTCAGCCTCGTGGATCTGGTTGTCAAACCACATATGAGCCACGGTCATGCGGTTCTGCGTGAGGGTGCCCGTCTTGTCGGAGCAGATGGTGGATGTGGAGCCCAGTGTCTCCACCGCCTCCAGGTTCTTCACCAGGCAGTTCTTGCGTGCCATGCGCTTGGCTGTGAGCGTCAGGCACACCTGGAAGGATGATGGCACTGTGACCTCACCGAGCTGAGCTGTGTATTTAGGTGACATGCCTCAAAGGGGACTGAAGACATTTGGCTAGAGCCCAGGGAGGCCTTCATCAGCAGGCAAGGACATGTGGGGCCTGCAAGAAGGCCCTGGGACCCAGTGGGGCTGGGCTTCCTGTAAATGGACAGTGAAACCCAGCATGTGGTGGGGGAGTGGGTAAGTGGTGATGGTGGGGACCTGCAGGGGACAGAAGAGAGGGGACACAGTAGAGGGGCATGTTTGCAGTCACAAAGGAGAGGAAGGGGTGTGGACTTCCATCTCTATTTCAGCCAAGAAGATAAGGCTGGAATCAGGCGCTGGGGAAATAATGCAGCAGACTTTCAGGTCTGAGGCTCCAGATGCTCCAGGTTCAGCCCCTGGCACTGCCATAAGCCAAAGCTGAGCATTACTTTGGTGTCTCTCATAAAGATAAAATAGAAATAGAACCTTAAAGGAAAAAAAAAAAAAGATGGAGCAGGAAAAAGGCTACCCAGATGAAATTTGGGTGGCTGGAAACTTAGAGGGCCTTCAGAGGACAGGCGGCAGGGTGAATTCCAGTCCTTGGGGTGAACAAATAACTACAACCCCCAGTGACCAGGAAAGGCCACCATGCAGCTCCAGGTGCAGGACCCAGGACCAGGACTCTATCTGCTGAAGACCTTCAGAGTCAGACCCTTGTCCACTCAAATTCCTACCCATGTATTTTGTGATCATAAGATATGATTTGAGGTGGGCAGAGGCAACATGTGCTGTGTAGGGGACAGGGCAGTGGCATACCCAGTTGAACACACACGTTATCATAGACAAGGGTTGGAGCCTCTGTTCCCCACCTGTAGGAGGGACACTTCAGGAGCTGTGAGGCAAGGCTAAAAGTGTCTCTCTTTCTCTCTCCACCTCCTCTTTCAATCTCTCCGTCTTATCAAATAAAATAGAAAAGAAAAATATTTGACTGTGAACTGGAAGGCATCACAGTGGATAAAGCATTGGATTCTCAACCATGAGGTCCTGAGTTCAATCCCTGCCAGCACATATACCAGAGTGATGTCTGGTTCTTTCTCTCCGCCTATCTTTCTCACGAATAAATAAATAAATTCTTTTAAAAAAATGACGGCCAGGAGTGGTGGATTTGTAGTGCCGGTACTGAGCCCCCAGCACTATTTAAAAAAATTAAAAATAAAATAAAATAAAGAAGGAAGATAAGACCTCTGGGAGTAGTGGATATAGTTTGAAGGAATCATGTCAAGTGAGATAAGTCAGAAACAGAAGGGTCAGTGTGAGATGATGTCACTCATAGGCAGAAGTTGAAAAACTAGATCAGAAGGGAAACCATTAAGCAGAAGTTGGACTGGAGTTGGTGTATTGCACCAGAGTAAAAGACTCTGGCGGGGGGAGGGTTCAGATCCTAGAACAGGATGGCAGAGGACCTAGCGGGGGTTGTATTGTTATGTGGAAAACTGGGAAATGTGTGGTTCAGAAGGTGGCGCAGTGATAGGGCTTTGGACTCTCAAGCATGAGGTCCCAAGTTCGATTCCCGGCAGCACATGTGCCAGAGTGATGTCTGGTTCTTTCTCTCTCCTCCTATATTTCTCATAAATAAAATAAAAATCTTTCAAAAAAGAAAGAAAACTGGGACATGTTATGCATGTACAAACTATTGTATTTACTGTTGACTATAAAACATTAATCTCCCAATAAAGAATTAAAAATAAATTGAGCCAAAAAAAAAGACTGTGGGGATGCTCAGATCCTGGAATGTGATGGCAGAGGAAGAACCAGTGGGGGTTGTATTGTTATGTGGAAAACTGGGAAGTGTTATGCATGTACACACTACTGCATTATACTTTTTATTGTAAACCATTAATCCCCCAATAAATAAAATTAAAAAGAAAGATTTGGGGCTAGGTGGTAGCACACCTGGTTAGGCGCACATATTATTACAGGGTTCAAAGACCCGGGTTCAAATCCCTGTTCTCCATCTGTAGGGGGAAAGTTTCAGGAGTGAAGCAGGGCTGCAGGTGCCTCTGTCTCTTTCCCTCTCTATCTCTCCTCCACTCAATTTCTCTCTCTATCTATGCAATTAAAGAAACAAAAAAAGTTTGCTGTGTGGTGATATAACTATATCAAGGGGGAGATGGAGAAAATTATTGGGAACTCACGGTGACAGTGGCCAGCAACCCCTCAGGCACGTTGGCCACAATGATACCAATGAGGAAGATGACGGCCTCCAGCCAGCTGTAGCCAAGGATGAGGGAGAGCACAAAGAAGGAGACGCCCAGGAAGACGGCCACACCGGTGATGAGCTGAATGAAGTGCTCGATCTCCATGGCAATGGGTGTGCGGCCCACCTCCAGCCCCGAGGCCAGTGTGGCGATGCGGCCCATCACAGTGCGGTCACCTGTGGCGATCACGATGCCCCTGGCAGTGCCTGCGACATGGAAGGGACATCAGGCTGTGGGGAGTCCCAGGCTCCAGGAACCTGGAACCCCCTGACTCAGAGGCAGGAGGGTATCCCAGATGGAGGGTCCAGTCAGCCTGGAGCCTTGGGCCCACTGGTGCTTGCTGGTGCCCACTAGCTAACTCCCTGCACAGAGGCCTATTTAGATGCCAAAGGCCCTGCCCTTCTTGCTGCCAGGCCTAAGAAGGCCAGCAGGGAGAGCCAGCCCAAACCCAACCAGTTCAGGCTGGAAGGGAGGAAGATTGCCTGATGCCTCAGCAAATCCTACTCCTGCCTGGGATCACTCTAAAGTCTACTGTGAGCCCAAGAGACTACTTTGTGCAGCTTTCCCTGCAGCCTGGAGATGTACCCCAATGCCGGGTATGCGTCAAATGGAAGATTCTGGAGACTGTGCAGAGGGTCCAGGAGTAGACCAAGCAGGGACTAGCATGTGGGCCAGAGCAGCCTGGCCTGGGTTTATGTGTGAGTCTAGGCCCCACCAGGGACTGTTTTGTACTAACTGAGAGACTGCTGACACGCAAATGTCACCAAGGGATCATTTTCACTCTTCACCACAGGCAGGAAGCTGGGGAATTAGTTTCCTTCCTTCCCCTCCCAGTTATGATGACTGCAGAGCAAGTTTCAGAATCTCCGCACATTAAAAATGTAGGCAATGTGGTGTGTGGTGACTCTCTGTAAGTCCAGTTTGCCACAGGAGGGAAAGCCCAGAGAAGTGCCCTGCCTGGAGGAGGAAGGAGAAGCAAGAGGAGTAGGGTGTGCTCAGAAGCCTGCTGTTAGCCCCTCGGTCTCTCTCTCTCTCTCTCTCTCTCTCTCTCTCTCTCTCCCTTCTCTCTTTCTCACATCCAAGGTTATCAGTGGGGCTCAATGACAGCACAACAAAGCCACCACTCCTGGCAGCCATTCCCCCCACCTCATTTTATTTGATAGGACAGAGAAATTGAGAAAGCAGAGAGAGATAGAGAGGGAGAGAGAAAGATAAACACCTGCAGACCTGTTTCACCGCTTGTGAAATGTCCTCACCGCAAGTGGGGAGCAGGGGCCTGAACCTGGGTCTTTGTGCAGGTCCTTGCACTTAGTACTATATGTGCTTAGCCAGGTATGCCACCACCCAGACCCCAACCCTCAGTCTCAAACTTTCTCCCTCTCCTACCCCCAAGCAGTTCTAACTTTCGTCCATGTGAACCATGACATTGGCTGGTGGCCCGAGGGCAAGTTGGGGAGCAGGTGCCTGACAAGCGTGGTCTCTTTGGAGAAGCACAGGCCAGGGGAGCTTGGAGGAGGGCTGAGGACACAGCCGCTCAGTCTCTGGCTACCCAAAGTTTAGTCAGAAACATTCTGCATGCCTCAGAACTGGCAGAAATGGGAGCATGGCAGGCTGAAGATTAGGAAGCATCAAGGCTGGTTCCAACAGAGCACATGTGTGTGCAGGTGTGTGCGTGCATGAGTATGTGTATAGTAACATGGGCTTGCAACACCTATGTACAGTATACACGTGTAAATGTGTGGTTTGTCCATGTGTACACATGTACATGGTACAGGGGCACACACATGTCCCTGTGGCTATACACACAGTGTGAATGTGTGTGCTGTGTGGGGGGGAGTGGCCTAATGTCTGCTGCTCTGAAACTGAAAACCTTGGGGGTAGGGGGCAATGGCAGGTCAGAGAAGATCTGCAGTCTGAAGTTTTCTGCAGAGCCATATCTTGTTCACCCCTTCTTTCTGAGGGCCTGTCCCGCACCCTGACCCTCTAGCAGGCCTCCCAGCCCCACTCCTCAGGGGCTGAGGTCACCTCCCCAGTGCAGGATGAGGCTGCTCTCACCTTCCACACAGTTGGTGGAGAAGAAGCAGATGTTCCGGGTCTCCAGGGGGTTCTCGTGGGTGAACTCAGGGGAACGGGTCTGGGGCTCCGACTCCCCTGTCAGGGATGAGTTGTCCACCTGGAAGGAGGGTGTGAGCATCAGATTAGGCTCAATCCTGGGTCCTCATGACCCTGAGTGCTACTTGTCCTCATCACATCGGCATGACATTGTCCCTGCTCTGACTGCAAGGACTAGCTTTTTATTGCTTTCCTAGGGGACCTCGGTTCAATGTCTTTTTATTCTATTTTTGTCAAATCATCACACACCTCTGGTTACTAGTGGTACTGAGGACTGAATCTGAGAGCCATTGAATGCAAGACCTGTGCACTAATGCAGTGCTATGGCCCTGTCACCTCTTCTTTTCTTTTCTTTTCTTTTCTTTCTTTCTCTCTTTCTTTCTTTCTTTTTTGTTTGCTTGTTTAGAGATTCATTTATTGATTAACGAGTGAGAGAATCTGCAGTGCTGGGGATCAAACTAAGGGCCTCATGCTTGCATGTCCTTTGCTGCAGTTTTCCATACCTGTATTCCAGTTTTCCGTACCTCCTGGGCAGCTGGGCTTTTTCCTCCTCCAGGATGTATGGAAAACTGGAATAGAGTCAGGTGCCCCACTCGGCACACACTGCCCTGTGTGGACACACCTTTGCTCAGAGAAATTTGTCCCCAAGGTTCTTGAGCCCACACCTTTGCCCCCAGCACATGATGGACTCAACACTGAGACAGGGAGGAAGGCTTACAGCAACCCTGCACTGTGACAGGGACAGAGGGCTAGCAGCTGGGGGGCTCCTGGTCCTGGCCCTCTAGTGTCCCCCTCCCTGCAGTTCTCTTGCACCCTTACCTTGCAGCCATGGGAAGAGATGATGCGGAGGTCAGCGGGCACACGGTCTCCACCCTTCACCTCCACCAGGTCCCCCACCACCACCTCTTCTGCGTTGATCTGTATCTTCTCGCCCTCCCGTACCACCAGGGCTTGCTGTGGGGAGGTGCAGGGCTGTCAGTGTGTGTGTGTGTGTGTGTGTGTGTGTGTGTGTCCCTTCTTGCCTGTTTTCCTCCCCTGCAGGGGCCCCTTTTCCAGTCCCTCCAGGAAGGAGGGACCCTGTACCTATAGAACAAACCAGGCCCTGGAGGGTGGGGTGAAGTAATGTGAGGGATACTGAGTGTGTGCCCAGCTCTGACTACACTGGGAGTTGGAGCTGGGCTCCTGAGAGTTCCCCCCTGCCACTCAGTCCCCCGCACCTGTGGCACCATGTTCTTGAAAGAGTCCATGATCTTGGAGCTCTTGGCCTCTTGGTAGTAGGAGAAGCAGCCAGTGACAATGACTACAGCAGCCAGCACCACACCCAGGTACAGCTGGGGAGGACAGTGGATTTGAGAGACCTGCGTTTTCTTCTTGAGGGGCCACTGTCACTCACCCAAGCATCAAAGCCACCTGTCTGTGACAGAAGACTGACAGAGGGACATCATCTTCCCCACCCTCAATCTTGGAACCCCAGCCTACAGGACTAGAGGGGTCTCTGGGGGTCAGGTTGGGAGCACCCAGTGACACAGACAAGCCTACCTAAATGTGAGGGAATGGGATGGGGGAGGTCTGATTCGCAAGCAACCATGTGCATGCATGTGTGAGCCTGCAAGTGCATGCACATATGCAAACCAGTGCCACATGCATGTGCACACATACATGGGTGTACATGCAAGCATTTGCATGTAAGAGGGTGCCCCCACAATGACTTGCATGTGTATTGTGTGTTTATATACATGCATGTGTGAACATGCCCACTAGTGCACATGTGTGCATGCTCATGAGTGCATGCATGTGTGTACACGGGTGTTCACAGTTATGGAGGAAGATGGGTTGAGAAGCCCCACACCTGGGCAGCTGTGGGTAAGTGAAGCTGTTTCCTGACCCCAGAGGTACTGTAGGGTCAAGGTCAGGGACTGTGATGTGTGTGGCCCAGGGCCTGACTCACATTGTCGTTTGACGGCTCGTCCTCCATGGCGGCTTGGATGCCATAGGCCAGGAAGCAGAGGATAGCCCCGATCCACAGCAGGATGGAGAAGCCCCCAAACAGCTGGCGGCAGAATTTGACCCACTCGGGAGTGGTAGGGGGTGGGGTGAGGGCGTTGGGCCCATCCCGAGTCAAGATGTCCTGAGCCCGCTGGTTGGTGAGGCCCTGAGAGAAGCAAGAAAAGGGTGGAGGAAGCTTCTGGAACCACCACAACTCCTTAACTGATGAGTAGGGGGGAAGTGTCTGAATGGAGGACTGGGGATCTTTGGAAGGCCCTCCCGGAAGGGGTGGCATCTAACTGGGCATGGAAGGATGTAATGGTCACCCTGCTACTACTTGTTGGGAGGGTCCAAGCACAGTTTGGTTCCCAGGTAACACTCCTTGGGGCCACCTCTTCACTGCACCCACTTTCCCCTCCACCAGCACCTGCATCTGCAAAGGCTTACTTTGGAGCCATGAATGCCTAATGCCTGGTAGTCCAAGTACTCTTCCCAGAAAGCCTGACCTGGTCACCCTGCACCCCACTGCAGCCCTGGCATCTCAGACAAAAGCCAGGGCTCTGCTATCCCTGCTTGTTTCAGTCCCATTTGCACACTTACTGCTATCAGTGTCTGAGATTCCTGAAGCCAGAGTCCCTGTTCATTTGACTTTCTGTCACTAATTTAGGGAACACGGGCTGAGTGCCCACTGCTTCAGGGGTCTCTCACAAGGACACACACTCACAGGTCCTTGCCACTGAGCATAGGGAATAAGTACAGGAAGGGGATTGAAGTTCCTGGAGGCCGGTGGGAAAGCTGGCGGGAGGCAGGCAGGGATGTGTCCCCCCCTCCTCTCCTGCCTCACTAAATCTTTGGTGATTTTCTCTTTCCAAAATGTGGTCATTGGCAATCTAACTGTGACCTCAGGGCTACTGTCCCTTGGTGATGCTCTAGCTTTCGTGACAGTTCTGGGCTGGGGGAGCTCACCCAGCACAGCACCTGACTTGCCAGGCTCCAGGTCCTGGATTCGAATTCCATAACCAAATGAAAGTATCATAGAGGATACCGACAGAGCTCTATGGTTGGCAGAGTGGTGTCTCTCTACTGTCCCCTTGTCACAAAAAAAAAAAAAAAGGAAGGAAGGAAGAAGAAAGAAAGAAAGAAAGAAAGAAAGAAGGAGAGAGAGAAAGAAAGAAAGAAAGAAAGGGAGGAAGGAAGGAAGGGAGAAAGGAAGGAAGGAAGAAAGAAAGAAAGAAAGAAAGAAAGAAAGAAAGAAAGAAAAGTTGGGCTCAGTGCACAAGGCCCAAGTTTGCTCCCTGATGTCACCTTAGAAGAAGATAGTTCTGTAGCCTTTGTCTCCCAGGTTGAAGGAGGGATGAAAGGTCATTCTCTGCCAAACAGTCTTCATGCTGTGAGATGTTGCATGTCCCTGAAATTCATGGTGAATATGGAACACCATGTGGGCCCTAGAGAGAGCTGGGTCTTTGGTGCTGTGGGCCCAGGGTAATGGGTTCTGAGTCCAAGAGGCAGAGGGCCTGGGTCTACCCCTAACTAGTCGCAAGTGTGGCCTTGGGACCCCCACCTGGAAGGGTTGTGCTTCTGAGGCTCCTTGGCCCTAATTCACCTCCTCAGAGTAATCACCTCTCTAGTGACTCTGCTTACCTTGGACAGGTCCACCTGATACTTGCGGCCCAGCTCATCCAGGGACAGCTTGTGGTCATCCTGGGGAGGGGAAGTGGAGTTACTCTGGGAGTAACTGTGTCTAGAATGAGTGTCAGGGCATGGGGGCGGGGAGCAGGGGAATGATCCAGGAACAGGAGGGCTGGTATCAGCTTCTCCTATGGGTATAATGGACCAGGGGGTCACCTCCCAGTTTGGTCCTTTCCACAAGACCCACCACCCCCACAAGGCCACAGGGCAGCTGGGGTCTCACCATGGTCACCTCCTTCTTCAGCTCATCCAACTCCTTCTCCTTCTGCTTCTTCTTGCCACCCCCATTCTCCGTGGTGGTGGCAGCAGGTGAGTACTCTCGGCCATCCTGCGGGAGGGAGGGGAGAGAGGACCCAGACCATCAGGGAGGACAGAGGTTACAGCCTCACTCCCCCTGGGACGTGGGGAACCAGGGTCTGGGCTGGGGGGTGACAGATTTGAGGGCTGTGTTGGGAGGGTGCTGGGAGGGTGACCCCAGCCCCTAAGTTTACCAGCCAGAGCCTTGGGTTCCATGCCTGGAGGGAGACTGAGAGATCAGGACTCACAGTTCACTTGGGATTCTGCCCAGATTGTTTGCCATAAGAACCCTGCTGCTTCAGTAAGAAACAGGAGATAGCACAGTGGTTTATGAAATAGACTTTCACACCTGAAGCACTAGAGGTCTCAGGTTCAAACCCTAGAACACCCATAAACCAAAGGTGAGCATTGCTCTGGTCGAAGAAGAAAGAGAAGAATGAGGAGGAGGAGGAAAACGAGGATGCAAGGAAGCGGGAAAATGAAGGAGGGAGATGGAGGAGGAGGAAGAGGAAGAAGTAGAGGAGGAACATTGAGAAAAACCTTAGATACTATTGTACCAAATTAAAGGACTCTGGGATGGGGTAGTGCTCAGGTCCTGGAACATGATGGCGGAGGAGGACCTAGGTGGGGGCTTAGGATGCTATGCAGGAAACAGAAATGTTACACATGTACCAACTACTGCATTTTACTGTCTACACAAACCATTAATTCCCCCAATAATGAAAAAACAATTTTAGATACTACACTTGAGACTCTAGGATTCTCAAGAGAACTGGAGTGTGGGTGTAGTGGTGGTGAGGTTGTGGTTGCATCCTGTAGGAACCAGAGCTCAGACAGGAGGAGAGACAGGAATTAGGGAACCACAGGGTCTGGCGGGCAGTGGAAGTGCACCCTACTGTTGGTGGTGGATCAGAGAATGTCCAGGGAATAGGGTCTCAGGTGCTGGAAGCCCCATCAAACTGCCTGGGAAAGAGAGTCTTTGCAGGATTCGAGGCCCCAGAACCTTGCTGGGCAAGAAGGGGCCTGGGCCCACTTGTCCAAGAGAGAAGCAATTGTTTCTCTGGGTAAATCTGGACTCGGGAGATGGCTCAGAGGTAGAACAAGGGCTACCTTAAGGTCTTCTTAAGGTCCCAGGTTCAATACCCAACACTAGATAGGTCAGAGCTGAGCAGGACTTGTTTTGTACCCTGTTCTTCTGTCTTTTTCTGTGTACGTCTCTCATTTTCTCCTCTCAAACAACAATAAATGAGTATGTCTTTTTAAAAATTGAAAGCTAGGGGGCCAGGTGGTAGAGCAGAAGGTTAAGTGCACATGGCCAAAGTGCACAGACCCGTGTAAGGATCCTGGTTTGAGCCCCTGGCTCCCCACCTGCAGGGGGGTTGCTTCACAAGCAGATCTGCAAGTGTCTATCTCTCTCTCCACCTCTCTGTCTTTCCCTCCTCTCTCGATTTCTCTCTGTCCTATCCACAGCAATAACAACAAGGGCAACAAGGACAACAAAAATGGGAAAATGTCCCTCAGGAGCAGTGGATTTGTAGTGCGGACACCGAGTCCCAGTGATAACCCTGGAGGCAAAAACAAACAAACAAACTTAAAATGCATTTCTTCCTAGGCAGCGCTCTCTCTCCTGAAAGCCTACTTATGCTTGTGTGTGTATCTTTCCCTTTCCTGTTTTGCTTCAATAAATGCTCATTTCCCTGAAAAGAAAAAAAAAAAGTATGTCTCTGTGGGGTGTGGGCATTCCTGGGTCCCTGGTGAAAATGTAAACCGGACTTTCTACTTTTTCCTCTTGGGAGCTGGGTTCCCCTTGCTGCCACCAGGCTCCCAGATCTTTCAGTGTGCTAGTGAACCAATGGGAGGCAAATTATCTTTCTGGTAACAGAAAAGGGGGCTGAGGAAGCCCCTCACACTCCTCTCCTCCTTCTTCCCTTAGCATAGAAGGTTGATCTCCTCTGCCCTATGCCCTAGTTTCTCCAGGTGAGCTAGCTTCCAGCCCAGAACAATACATTCATGAAATGGAACCTTTCAGAGTTTCATATTCAGAGCAAAATGGAGCAGAAAGTACAGGGAACTCACATACCTTTCTTTCTACCACCACCCCCTGTACCAGCTGGCGCATGTGTCACATCTGCTGGATTCCTGGGACATGTTACCCCTCCTTGAGCCCACTACTAACAGAGGTAGTCACTACTACCTCACTCTGAGGGCGCACAGGTGGGGGCTCTGGGCAATGTATGACAATATCAGACCCTCAGTACAGCATCACACAGAGTACCCCGTGGGCTCCAGGATAAGGCCTCTCTCTACCAGAGCCCATATAGTCTCAGGATGATCCTATCCTGCTCAGGAGGGATCATGGGACAGAGTAACTGCATGTGGGATGAGGAGGTGAGTTGTGGACCCCACTACTCCCCAGATAGGTGATCTACAAGAAGATGAGCCTTTGGAGTTGTGTGACCCGGAGTGAGGTCCCAGCAAGGGGAGCAGGGGGGCCTGTCTTTGACTCCATATCATATGCCATGTTTTCTTTCCTAGAGCTGGTCAACTGGGAGAAACTGAGGCAGCTGGAGAGAGGGGGTGGGGAAAGACTTGCAAAGGCCACCCCTCTGCCTTCCTTGGGGCTCATGAGGCTTCATTTAGTTGATGTGTTTAAGTGCACTGGGTCCAAAGGCCTTTTCATTTTGGGGGGACAAAGGACAGCAAAGGGACTAAGATGAAACCTTGTGTCCTTTGGGAATGTCTGGGCAGGGACTGGGTCTGGGCACACAGGGAGAAAGAGGTTCCAGCCTGGGGGTGGGGGTCAAGGAGCAGAGCCGAGAAGTGCTGTTGGTGGAGGTGCTGCCTAGCTTTAACATGTGAAGTGGAGGCTGAGGCAAGCAGCTCCAAGCTGTACCCCCTCCCCTTGCTCCCACCCCGTGTCCTGAAAGCCCCCCTCCTCCTGTCCTGGCAGAGACCTTGGGCTCTGTGGCCAAAAGCCTGTGGAGATTTGGGGCCAGCAGGCTGCCTGGGCAGAAAGAGAGAGAGAGAGAGGAAGCAAGGACCCTCCTCCCTCTCAGCTCCATCCCCTCTCAGGCCCTGAATGCTGGAGAACAGAGGGTTCTTTCTGAGAAAGCCAGAGGCTGGGACAGAGTGGGGGCTGTGGGAATCCAGCCAGCACCAACTACCCCCTCAGTGGCAGCTGGAGCGACCGCCCCCCCCCCCACTGTGTCCTCCCTCCCTGGACTCCCACGCTGCCCTTCGTGGCCACCAGGCGATGGCATCCTCGGGCCTGGCTCTGGGGTGAGAAGGACTGGGGCAAGAGGAAACCTAGATGGGGTGTTGGTGGGGTTCTTCTCCTTGGAGAGTCCAGCTTAATGAGGTTCAAGCTCCAGACCAAAGACACCCCATTCATCAGACACTTGATCCAAACACAATGAGGTTGGCACTCCGTTCACTTGTGGTTCTCCTGCAGTTGTGGGGGAAGTGTGTAGGTAGAAGTGAAGGACTTTCTGGAGTGTGTGGGGTGGGGTGGGGAGCAAGCTGGGCTCCGTAGCTGGGTCAAGGTCAAATAACCTCCCAAGCAGGACCTCCTGAGCAGGGTCCATGCTGCCCTGCCTCCCTCACTCTACTCAGATAAGGGAGCAGGGCCCGAAATGTGCCTCTTTAGAGAGGTGCCCTTCAGCTGGGGAACCCCTGTTTTCCTGTATAGCAACTGAAGGTCTCAAAGACAGGACTTCTCCCTTGGGGTGTCCACATTTCATGGAGAGCTCTCACAAGCAGCTCACAGACCTGCACACCCCCCAGTAACACCCACACTTACTCACAGTGACCCCAACACACAGACACACAGAGGAACATCCAAGCTCACACATGCTCGGAAGCATGCAGTTCATCCATGTGCCTGACCAGACACAAACATAAAGTCCCATCTGTGAATATCTATATCAGTCCTGACCTCCAGGGGCACCTGAGTGTACAAACACACACACACACAAACACACTCACTGGCATGGGGACCCACACATACACACCGTCTATTTATAGCTCCCACCCCAGCTCAGAAACCCTGGTGTCCCAGCCCAGACCTTTCCCAGCTGCTCAGCTAGGTACAATAACATGTCCCAATTTGACACCCCCCCATCCCACTTCCCCCTCCAAGGCCCTGGTCCAGAAACTTCCTGTTGCCCTAGCACCTTCATTCCCAGCACCCCAACCCCAGGGCCGGCTCTTCACCCTCTTCTTCAGGAACTACGCAAAAGGAAAGTTTGGGGCGGTGCAGTGTGGAGAGAGCAGAGCTTGCCTCTCTCCATATGGAAAACTCCTTTACAAGAACCCACAGCCCCTGGAGGCCGTTAATCTTCCCCTTGGCACAGTGGCTGCAGTATGCCCAGGCTGGGTGGACTGGGGAGCCGGGAGCTTTTCCCAGCCCTGGGAAAGTCCCTGAACCCATGGGGACCACTCAGCCAGGACATCCGGAGAGGTGTGGGGTTGGGGACATATCCCCTCCCTTCCCAGCCCATCACAGTTGTCCTTGCTCCTAAGCCAGTGTGCCAGTTCTGTGCTCTCCATGGGACTCCAGAGTTTTAGGGGTGTAGGTGGGAGCATTTGATGTGCCCAGGGCCCCCACAGCAAACATGGAGACACATGGTGAGGAGGAGGGGAGCAGAGGGGGTATGTTAAGGCATGTGTAGCAGAGTTGTCTGCCTCCAGTTCAAGCCACCCCAGTCAGCCTCTCTCCCCCTCTGGCCTTACCCTCACACCTTAGGGAGACCCTCTCCTCCCCACACTGCTCCCCTGCTCTTGGGGGTACTCACCCCACGGCCCATCTTGGGGCACAGTGGCCCGAGGGACCTAAGCAGGAGATGGGAGGGTCACCAGGAGGCGCCCAAGTCTG
This sequence comes from Erinaceus europaeus, assembly GCF_950295315.1. NCBI lineage: Eukaryota > Metazoa > Chordata > Mammalia > Eulipotyphla > Erinaceidae > Erinaceus > Erinaceus europaeus. Next base: position 39,052,691 of record NC_080170.1, read on the forward strand.
CAGGCCAGCTGGGTGGCTGCGACCAGCAGAGGGACAGAGGGACGGAGAGGGCCCAGCACCCGGCAGGCTTTAAATAGGCCCCTCTCCCCCTCCGCCACCTCCCTCCTCAGAAAGAACATTGAAACAGGATCCTTGAAACGCCTCCTCTCCCGCCCCTTAAGCAACTGGCCAGGATGGTCTCTGTCCTGCTGAGCACTCACCCCCACCCTGGCTCCCTGCCACCTCCCCCTGCCACCAGGGGGGAGGACCGACCGTGGCCTGTCCCCTCAGCATTCCAGATGCAGATGCCGCTCCATCTGGTGGGGGAAACAGAGGCTCAGGAAGACTAAATAGTTTGAGCTGATAGAACAGAACCACAGAACTCAGAGCCACAGAACTCAGAACAGAACCACAGAACTCAGAACCACACTTCCAGAGAGAAGAGATTGTCTGAGAGTCTCCTTCAGCTGTCCCTAACTGTCAAGGTGGTTGGTGAGAAACAGAGGGAGGCAGGAGCATGGAGAACTCCTGGCAGTTGGGAAAGGCTTCTGGGAATGGTGGCCCCAGGGACTACATAAAGCCTGGCAACAAAGGCGACAGGATCTCCAAACCCTCAGCTGGCATCTTTTCTAAGTCACAGCATCCAAAAGGGTATGGCCTACTGAGACAGGGGACAGCCCAGCAGACACCCACTTTCACCTGGCTGGATGGGTCACCCCTCAAGTGTGATATGGACAAGGCACCACCTTGTCACCACCCTAGGCTGGTCTGTGTCTGGAGTGGGGGTGGGGGTGAAAGTGGGGGAAATGCCCACTTCTAAGGGTCCTGCAGAATCACCAGCATGAGGAGTGCCAGACCATGAGCTAGAGAAGGTAGCACCTCCTTCTCTTGGGAGAACACAAGGAGGAGACCTGCCTAGGGATGGGGGAGGGCTGTGCCCACAGGGGTGAGGACTAGAGCAGCTGTGACTTGTGCAAGCTGGAAGCAGGCAGAGAGGAGATGGTCTGGCCAGGACTGATGGTCTGGTTGGAGGTGTTGTTGCTGCTTGTAGGGTGAAAGAATGAGGTGCAGAGAGAGAGGGAGGTGGGGTGGGAGTAGAGAGGGGAGATGCATTCCTGGTCTCTTCCTAGGAAAGTCTGAACAGGCTCTGGGGTATCCCTGTTTCTTTGGGCACAGTGACGGAGTGGAGGCCAGTTAGGGTGGGGGCAGGGAGACGGCAGGTGCCAAGTTCAGCAACCCCAGTGGGATAGGGGAAGGGAGGGGGAATGCTCTGGGGGAACCCCCACAGAGGGATTAAGGCTGGCCTAGCATGCATGCAGAGATCCATGCTCATGGCCCAGGGCTCAGGACTTGTGCTGAATTCCCCACATAGCTATCCCATAGCCTGGGACTTTCCACAACTGGACAGGAAGGTCACGGTCCCTCTGCCTTCTTCTCTTCCTGGTCTGTGGCAGGCTGGGCACTGAACTGGGCAGACCCTTTCTCTCTTGACCCCTACTCTGACCTTGAATCTGGCCTTGGGTAGGGCAGGGTGGGAAGGAGGTGGTACAGAAAGAGAGTAGGCTGTGGTCAGTCAGGCTGAGGTCTGTGGAGGAAGCCACGAGGAGAGCAGGTGGCTGGTCACCCAGCTCTGGGCAGCCCAGGGCTGGGGTGGGGTCCGGAAGCACCTGTTTCTAGATTCCTGGGCAGCCATCCAGGGCCCAGAAGAGCAGGACGGAAGCTTCAACCTGGAAGGTTCTGGAGTGGAGATTTGGGTGCCTCGCTGCTGATGCCACTCCCAGGCACGCCCTGTCTGCCCTCCAGGGCCTGGTGCTGCTCCCTGTGGCCAGAGCCAGAACCGGAAGGCATCATGGTGCTTCTGCCAAAGGCCCTGGTGGGCTCCTTCCTTGTCTGGTCATTGCCTCTTCAAGTGGGGCCTTGCCTCACCCACAGACCTGGAAGCCCTGCCCTGCTTAACTAAACATGGAGACTCAGGCCCCACATCTTTCTTTTCCCAGGACCTCAGACTTCAGACCTGCTGGGACAGACGCCCCTCCTGTTACCTGGTACTCGGTGACTAGTCCCTGAATGGCCAAGGGTCAGTCATATCAGGCCCTGGGGTGACAACAAGAGGACTGAAGGGAGGATTGCAGGACACAGGAGGTAGGGGAGGTCAAAGGTCAACAGTCAGCAGGGCAGAAGATGGGTGAGGCTGACTCAAACATGGGACAATGTGGTGGAGACTGAGGTGTGCTGACATGGATGTGAGAAATGTGCATTCTCCTCTGTGAATGTGAGAATGTGTGCATGTGCAGCTCTGTGTGTGGGTTTGTGTGTGTGGGAGTGTGTGTGTGGTGTGGGGTGAGAGTCTGTGGGAAGGTGTGCATGTGAATGTGCTAGAGTGTGTAGGTACAGATAAAAGCCTGTGTGAGAGGGCGGACGTGAGAGCCTGTGGGAGAATCAGTGAGTGAATGAGCAAGCTTGAGTGAGTGAGTGTGTAGTGGGTTGGACGTGAGCGGTTATGAGGCAGTATGGGGGAGGGGGGAGATGGAAGACAGCGATGCTCTTTGCAGATGGCTCTCAAGGTCTCCAAGAAACCGTTTTGTTTCCTAAGTGACAGACTCCCGGGGCCTCCCGCCCAGACTTGAAGGTTGTTTCAAGATCATCAAGGGGGAGGGGGCAGGAAGAGCAGCAGGCCCAGCTTCCCTGCTGTCCCCCGCCCTCTTGCCCCAATTTTCTGTCCTGGAGCCTTGGGCCACCAGCCAGTCCTCCCCCTGCCTGCCTCCCCTGCCCTCCCCTCCCCTTTCAGGCTCTCTCTCCCTGGCAGTCTCCCCTCTCCTCCTCCCCCTCTTCCCCTCCTCCCCCTTGGCTCTTGTGTTACCATCTAGTAGGGGTCACAACCACCAAGCTTTGGAACCTGCTGGGGGGTGTGGCCATTATGGGGTGACAGACAAATGGGGTGTTTAGGACAACCTGGGGTGGGTGGCCTTAAATGTTCTGAAAAGCCTCTTAGCTCTGTGCCCAGTCCCCTTCCTTGATGGAATGTAGAGACTCCAGTGGAAAGGCAAATCAGACTTCCAGGGGGCTGTCCAAGTGCTATAGTTGCCTCAGTTTTCCCATTGGGTCTCAGGAGTTTGGGATTCTCTCTCTCTCTCTCTCTCTCTCTCTCTCTCTCTCTCTCTCTTTCTCTCTATCTTTCTCTGTTTTTTCTCTCTCTTTCTCTCTGTTTTTTTCTCTCTCTCTGTTTTTTCTCTCTCTCTGTTTTCTTTCTCTCTCTCTCTCCCTCTCTCTCTCCCTCCCTCTCTCGTTTCCTCCCTCTCTCCCTCTTTTGCCTTTCTCTTCATTCATTTTATTGAGGAAATATTTGTTCACAAGACTCTTGTCACAGGTGTAGTTTCAAATCTCCCCAGGATAATTGTCAGCACACCTCACTCTCCACCAAATTGTTGTCTTCCTCCACCATAGGAAACTGGGTCCCCAACCCCATTTCAGCATCATCCTGCCACCCCCTTTCTGAGTCCCTGGATCTGCTGAAAGAGACTACATCTTAGTAACATTTCTCCTTCTTGTTCTTTTTATTATTATTATTATTTATTTAAGAAAGGAGACATTAACAAAACCATAGGATAAGAGGCTTACAACTCCACACAATTCCCACCACCCGATCCCCTGATAGCTTTTCCATTCTCTATCCCTCTGGGAGCATGGACCCAAGGTTGTTGTGGGTTTCAGAAGGTGGAAGGTCTGGCTTCTGTAATTGCTTCCCCACTGAACATGGGCGTTAACTGGTCTATCCATACTCCCAATCTGCCTCTCTCTTTCCCTAATAGGGTGGGTCTCTGGGGAAGTGGGGCTCCAGGACACATTGGTGGGGTCGTCAGTCCAGGGAAGTCTGGTCGGCATCATGCTGGAATCCGGAACCTGGTGGCTGAAAAGAGAGTTAACATCCAAGGCAAATAAATTGTTGAACAATCATGGACCTAAAGGCTGGAATAGTACAGATGAAGTGTTGGGGGTACTCACTGCAGACTCTTGTGTACTTCTGCTTTCAGGTATATATTTTGCCCTGGTTTATGGACACATGTGAACATATGCTCTATCTCAGGGGACCTGGTCTATATCTAGGTTTGGGGACTTTACTGGGGAGTGGAACACCTGGAATGGAATTAGAGAATACTATGAAAGGAAAGGTCTCACCCGAGTGATGAAGCTGAAGGGTTGTCATTACACACCTGAAGTCTCTGGACACAGTCTGAAGTGAAGCATGTTGGGGTGGCACTTGTTGTGTTGATTAGGTTGGGATCAACGGATGCAATATTATTTGATATGAATTGAGAGAAACATGCAGGAAAGTGGGCCCCACCCTAAGTTTCCAGGACTGGGGAAAATATAGGCTCTATTGTAGAAATGTGAGGTTCCTGCTGTCTTAGGGTTCAAGAAGACAATGGACAGTTATTGTTATCATCACATTATTTGGTAATTGGCCTAAATTTGAAAAGTCCCTTTGTTAAGGTTTGCTGTATAATACCCAGCATCTTGTATATAGCTGTGCCACCAGTTGTTTCTGTTCTACCTGGCCTAGACTTTTGAGAGTCAGCGTATCAGAGATTCAGCCTATGTATTAAAAAGACTCAGTCTGCGTTTTAAAAAGTTCAAGACATACGATCAATTTTCCCCTCTCATATTAATTAAATAGTGGTTTATATGACTACACTTTAATAGGAGTGTACATAAACACCATTCCTACCACCAGAAGACTGTGTCCCATCCCCCTCCCCCCCCCTGCCCTGGGAAAGCCACCCTCCCCCTCACCACAGGGTTTTTACTTTGGTGCCCTACTCTCGATTTAATCAGATCCTGCTTTTAGTTTCCCTTTTTTCTTCTTTCTCAGCTTCTGCTGATGAGTGGGATCATCCCATACTCATCTTTATCTTTCTGACTTAGCTCACTTAACATAATTCCTTCCAGCTCCATCCAAGATGGGCCAGAGAAGGTGAGTTCATTGTTCTTAATAGCTGCATTGTTATTGTTCTTGTTTTCTTCTTCTTGTTCTTCTTCTTTCTTCTCCTTCTCCTCCTCTTTCTTCTTATCTTTCTTCTTTTTAAAAAAAAAATAGTTATTTACTGGATTATAGCAGAGAGAAATTGAGAGGGAAAAGGGAGATAGGGGAAGACACAGAGAAACCTGAAGCACAGCTTCACATATCTCAAAGATTTCACCTCTGCAGGTGGGAGCTAAGGACTTGAACTTGGGTCCTTTAGTTTTATAATATGTGTGTTCAACCAGGTGCACCATCACCTGGCCCCCAGTTTATTAAAATTTCACCCTGTGTTGTCTTTTGTGATTTAAGTTTCACCTGTGAGTGAGCTCATTGGCATCCCCTCTTCTTATTTTATTTTATTTTTATTTATTTTATTTTATTTTATTTTATTTTCCTCCAGGGTTATTGCTGGGCTCGGTGCCTGCACCATGAATCCACCGCTCCTGGAGGCCATTTTTCCCCCCTTTTGTTGCCCTTGTTGTTGTAGCCTCGTTGTGGTTATTATTATTGCCATTGTTGATGTTGTTCGTTGTTGGATAGGACAGAGAGAAATGGAGAGAGGAGGGGAAGACAGAGAGGAGGAGAGAAAGATAGACACCTGCAGACCTGCTTCACCGCCTGTGAAGCGACTCCCCTGCAGGTGGGGAGCCGGGGGCTTGAACCAGGATCCTTACACAGGTCCTTGAGCTTTCGCTTTGTACCACATGCGCTTAACCCACTGCGCCACCGCCCAACCCCCAGCATCCCCTCTTCTTCTGGTTTATCTGACTTGGTACTTTTTCCTCCAGTTCCACCCATACTGCAGTGAGGAGATTTTTATATCTTTTATAGCTGAGCTGAATTCCACCCCACATCCCTCTTGATGCCTGTTCTGCTTTATTTTTGAGCCATTCCAAATGGATTCTAGCAACCTCTTCCTCTGCCTCCCCTATTAATCACCTTTAATCTCTCACCATATCCTCCTTCTTGTACCTGGTAGCTCATGTGGTAGAGCACACACATTGTCATGTGCAAGGACCAGGGTTTGAAACCCAGGTCACAACATAGGAGACTTCACGAATGCTGGAGTGATATTACAGTGTCTCTCCTTTTCTCTCTGTCTCTCAGCCTCAATCTAGAGGAAAGAAAAGAAGAAAAATGGCCTCAGGGAGCAGTGCAGGCAAGAATTGAGCCACCCTGGTGGCAACAAACAAACAACAATAACAGCACACACACACACACACACACACACACACACACACACACACAAATTAGAAAGAATTTGGGAAAAGGGCAAGTGAGCTCTCTCATCTGGGAAGGCACCTGGTTTGTGATGTGCACAGCCCAGGACACTGGGGAAATTTTTGGTGCTGTTTTCTTTCTTCACACACACACACACACGCACACGCACACGCATGCACACGCACGCACACGCACGTACACATACACACACTAGAAAGAATTTGGGAAAAGGGCAAGTGAGCTCTCTCTCTCATCTGGGAAGGTACCTGGTTTGTGATGTGCACAGCCCAGGACACTGGGGAAATTTTTGGTGCTGCTTTCTGTCTGTCTTCCTATCTATCTATCTACCTATCTATCTATCTATCTATCTATCTATCTATCATCTGTCATCCTGGAATAATAAAGTAACATAGCAGCAGCAACAACAATGGATTTGATGATGGAAAAGGAGAAAAGACCTAGAGAACAAAAGACCTAGAAGGACTCCTTCTATCTCTGCCTCTACTTCACTCCTGCCTTTCTCACCCCATCCCCAGCCCCCACACCTCACCCCCCCCACCCCCACCCCCGCTACCCTTCTCCCTCCACCCTCCCTGCCATCCGCACAGATTTAAGAGGCAGGTTCCAGGGAGCAGCACTGGGACCTGCCAGTCAGCTGATCCCCAAGGTGATGGTGCTGGCTGGGCTCCTCAGTGCCCCCACCCCACCTGTGCCCCTTGGGGCCCCAGGCTGTATGCCTGCCAGCTGGACCAGCAGAACAGCTGGTGGGACCCTAGCTACCTTGGCCTGGGATGAGAGGCCCACTCTGGTTTTGTGTCCATCTTGGCTAGGAGTGAAGCTAGAATGTTCCCAGAGTTCAGGCTACTTCCTCCTCCACTCTGTATTGAGAGCTGTCCCCCTAAGATCTGGATTCTGGGGGCTTAGGGGAATGGGTGCTTCTGCCCTGCTAGTCAGAGTGATCCTTGGACATAAGGCTGATCCCCAGAACTCTGAGAAGAAAGGTAAGAAGTTTGGGTTTATGGTCTTACAGAGCCACCATAAAGGGGGGGGACTGAGCTGGGGTCTCCTGGAGTACAGAGCAGGGTGGGGAAGACACCTTCTGTGGGGTGCTCACTAGGCAAATCTTGGCTGATATGCCAGGGTAATGGAGAGGAAGAAGTTAAGGTGCCCTGCTAAGTGTGGGGCCAGAGGTCACAGCTGGACCCTCTGGGGTTCCTGTTTGCCTTTGATTCCATCCGGGCAGGGAGGGAGCCACCCCCCCCCCCACACCCCTGAGGCAGGTTTGCTTTGGCAAGAGATCTGACCCAGCCACTGACCCAGAACTCCCCACCTCCTGGATCCCCCATGAGAGGCAGCTGCCCTCCCAGCTCCCTTCTTCCTTGGTGGCCCCGCTTGGCCGGGAGATTCAGCTCTGCACGTCTGCTGGTCCCCTATGTGCTCTAGGCGCCCCACCAGGACCGGATGCCCTGCAATCATCTGGTGCACCGACCTGGCCTTGACCCTCATAGCCAGCTAATCTGAGACTTTGGGGGAGGGTTGTTTCTCAGGCCTCAGTTTCTCTGCAAGTCTGGGGTCCTTGCCCTCAGAGGCTCCTGAAAGGATGTCTGTGCATGACCCTTAGGAAGGGGTACTTGAGCCACTTGGCTAACCATGGCTTGTACTGGGATTGCTTAGAGCAGCTGACCCTGGCCATATTGGGTGTGGGTCCCTCCACTACTGTGCCATCACTTGGCAGTAGGACACCCAGGCATTTGGATTGTGTCAAAGCTCTGCTATTTAGTCACCAAATCCCTCCACTGCTGCCTTTGACCTGTCTCTGCCACTCACTCCCAGTCCTGGGTAGGAAGGGGACTCTCTCTACCTCCACCTTCATGTCTGCACCCCTGTTTCTGCTGAGTAAAGTTGGGTGGGTAGGTCAGGTAAGGACCCCAGACTAGCGGAGAAACTGAGTCCCAGGACCCCAAAGTCTGAGAGCAGGGATGTGGTCAGAACCTGGGGTACAGACTCGGACTAGAGTCAAGAGCCAGGAGCTAGGAGCTGAGGTTGGTGTGTGTGGGTGACTCTAAGCTCTAGACACTGGAGAGAACTCTGGATGGTCCTAGGCAGAGGGAAGGTGTGTGTGGGGGGGATGAACCAGAAGATGTGATTAGACCTACTTCTGGCACTAGAAACTGAGGAAGGAAGCAGCTTTCTAGGGCAGTTTTCAAGGGGCCTGGGGCAAGGAGAGCTGGTCACTTTCTTATCAACTCGGGACTCACTGTTGTGACCTTTGAGACCTGGCTTACAGAGAGAAGAGTCTGGGAGTAAATGGGGGAGGAGAGGAAGCTGGCAGATTGTTGGGGTGCCAGCTCCTTAAGAGGACTACAGAGAAGATGGGTACATTGCCTGGGGGGTGCATTTCAAGACTCTTTCTTCCCGCAGCTTTTTTCAGGACATGGCTATCATGTATCAACTCTGCTCTCAAACAGACTCTCACTCATCTCCACCCCTCCAATGCCACCCCCAGCACAAGGAGAGCAGGTATGGGTGGACCCACCAGGAAACTGGGGCACCCTCACTGAGCTGTCTGTCTTGGGAAGCCCAGTCCAGGGTTGGGGACATCACTGAGGACATGACTGGGAGCCTTGTCCCTTAATTGTTAGGTTGGTTCCTTCAGCCCCCAATCCCAGGCACTCAGTGCCGAACTGGAGTCCTGTCACCAGGCCCTTGTCCTGTAGGCTGACTGGACCCACATATCCACTTTATTCCTCAGTCTCAAGCTCATCCTTAGGTGTATGTGTGATCCCAACAGAAGCCCAAGGCTATGGTTGTAGGGCTTCTGGGAATCAGAAAGTTGGGTTAGTAATACTGGGGTGACCAGCCACAGGACAGCTTTCAAGGTCTCCTGAGTCCCCATTTTTTTAAAACAGATGACCAGGGCCTGATAATTCCAACTGCTTCCTGCTACTTTCTGCTCTCACCTTTCAGTGTCTGGGTTCAGGACTATAGCCCCAGTTCCAGGCATCCCTTCCCAGGGACTGGGGACAGGTCTTTCTAGATTGGTTCCTGAGGGACAGAAGGTGCTGGCTCTGAAACAGGAGATGTTATCTGTCCACTGTGGGTGGAAATACCTCATGAGAGAAAACAAGAGAGAGAAAAAGAGAGAGATCCCTGAGGGAGTGACAGCACCCAGTGTAGGGGCCACTAGGGTGCCAGCAGGAAGGCCCAGCTCCCTCTCACCCACTTGCTTGCTCACTTGCTCAACTTCTTGGCAAATGGCAGCCGAGTTTCCAGTCTCTGCCATTCCCATGTGGGATGCAAGGGCAGAGTCCTGAGTCAGCAGGGCTGGGGTGGCTCGACCACGCTGGGGAGGCAGCTGTACAGCAGCCTGGGAGGATTCAGAGTGGACAGGCCACCAGGGGGCTGGGGACAGAGTGCTGAGCCTGTGAGGTCACGTCAGCGCTGGCCCAGGCCCACTCCTCCCGCGGCCAGCCGCTCACTCCCACCACACCATCTGCTCCTTTGTTTTTCTAGTCTTTATTTCTGGGTTGTTTTCCCTCTCTGTTCCCAGTAGAGAGCCTCTGGAAAAATTCCACCCTTGTTGCAGTTGGACTAGGGAAAGAGGAAAGAGAGGACTTGTCTACTCCTCCGTGGGACAGCCTGGGGGCCTGGGCTCCCACAGGGCCCAGGTGTGGCAATGCATGGAGGCTTCATGCTTTGTGCCCCTCCGAGACCTCTTCTGAATTTCTGGACTCTATTCTGACTAGAGGGAACAGTGAGGACCCCCTCCATCTCAGGGATGCCTGTGAAACCCACTTCTGTTCTCCTTCTCTCACCCAGGCACCTTGAAGAACAAAGACCCAGAGTAGGAGGAGCTGTGTGCACCAGTGGCAATTCTGGAGAGTTCTGTGTGAAGGCAGGATCCCTCATCCCATTCTCCACTGTCCCACCACCTATACTTCTGTGCTTTTAAAATTTTTTCTATATTATCTTTATTTACTGGATAGAAGCAGCCAGAAATCGGGAGGGAAGGGGGTGATACAGAGACAGAGAGACACCTGCAGCCTTGCTACACCACTTGCAAAGCTTTCCCCCTGCAGGTGAGGACCAGGGGCTTGAACCTGGGTCCTTGTGCATTGTAACATGTGCGCTCAACAAGGTGCACCACCACTCGGCACCCACCCATTCTTCTGCACATGCACACAGACATATACATACATTCACAGGGCTACATATGTACATGGGATACACACATGCACATGTAACCCTCTTGGGTCCTCCTGTCCCTCATTCATTTGTCCCAACACATTTATTGAACATCCACTATGCACTGGGAGTGTGAGCTACATGGTGGGAAATGACAGTCATTTCAAAAGGTTGCAATAGGCACCTGGGGTGTGTCTGCATGTGTATGAGGGCACACACACCGCGTGCATGGGGATGGATGTATGCATCTTCGTGGCATTGTGTGCATGGATATGTGTATGTATCTGCCATATGCACACACAAGTGTGGGCGCATGAATCTGAGTGCACAGCACATGCATGGATGGTATTGTGCAAACAGATATGTGAACATGTGTGAACAGGTATGTGCACACATAGCATGTATGTGCATGAGTATATATGTTACATGTGCATGAATAGGTGTAGGCATATGGTATTGTGTAAACACATGGGTGTCGGAACACACATAACAGGTATGTCTGCACATAGCATGTGTGTGCATAACGTGTGCATGCATGAATAGATGTGTGTGGGTGAGAAAAGCAGGAGGAAGAACACTAGGAGCCTAAGTGTGGGAGCTCTTGCTTGACCTGATATATTCTCATTTACTGCCCAGATGACCCTTGGTAAGAAGGGCCTCCCTCGCCCTGTGGCCGCCTCAAGCCATGCAGATTGGTGCCTGTACAGAGGAGCAGAGGGGGGATGTGTTAGCCATCCTTGGCATGTTGCTCCAGGCCTCTGTATGGAGGCCTCCTCCTTACAGAGGAGCAGAGGGGGGATGTGTCAGCCATCCTTGACACGTTGCTCAGAGCCGGTCAGACAGGCTTGGAAATGACCTCCCCAAATCTCTCTTGCTCAACCTTAGTGACTCAGGGGCTTCTGCAGAAGCATCTGTTTCAAGCCTCCACCCTGCCTGTGCGCCTTGGTTGACCCAGCCCCTACTACAGTCAGTCTTGGAAGAGGAGACCCTCTCCTTGGGACTCCTCAGCCTGGGTGCTCTCTTGATAGTGCCCTATGAGTGAGGAGAGAGGAGTAGATGGGGCTTTGCTGGTGAGGAGGAGGGGACTGCAGGCCAGAGGGACCCATCCATGGCATTTGGAGTAGGCAGCCATTGGAACCAGTCCAGGTATAGAAATGGTAGGCCCTTGGGTAGCACAGCAGATTAAGCGCACATAGTGCAAAGTGCAAGGACCAATGTAAGGATCCTGGTTCGAGCCCCTGGATCCCCACCTGCAGGGTAGTTGCTTCACAGGCGATGAAGTAAGTCTGCAAGTGTCTGTCTTTCTCTCCCCCACTCTGTCTTCCCCTCCTCTCTCCATTTCTCTCTGTCCTATCCAACAATGATGACAACAACAACAATAATAATCACAACAATAAAAAACAACAAGGCCAACACAGGGAAATAAATAAATATTTAAAAAAAAGAAGAAGAAAGAAATGGTAGGTCCTCCTAAGTGGCAGGGCCCTGCCAAGGCCACAGTGACACTGAGGCTCCTCTCTTCTGGGATAGCTGTGATGCCCCAGTGCTTGAGGTTTGAGAAGGTGGGCAGGGGTGTGCATTCAGCAATAGTATAGTCGAGGGGCATGCACATACTCATGTTCACTCAGAGTCTCACAGCCCACAGTGAATAGGCAGAAGCCTGCTGAGGAGATGGGGGAGTGGGTTGGGTGGTTTTGTGGGCCTGCTGCATGGCAGAGGGTGCATCTGCTGTGGGGGTGATGGTGGGTTTTGCTCCAGGTGTGTTTGCATCCCTGCTGGAATTGCTCACATCAGCATGAGACTCTGTGGGGAAGGTGGGAAAATGTAGCTCAAGGGGCAGTGAGGGTCAAAACTTTCTAAACACACACAGATCATGGCACATCCTGTTGTGTGAGCCCCAGTGCCACAAAGCTGGGCTTTATACACACTGCAAAGAAGAGCTGCGTGCTGAGTGTGCACACACATGTGTGATCTGTCTTTGTGCATTGTGTGTCTATGTGAACATGCATGTGTGCTTGTGCAAGTGTGTGCATGTATGGAGTGTGTCTACGTATAGTGTGGTGGTTCTCCATCCACAAGGTGTGTGTACTGGCAGCTCCCAGCATGCCCATGCATTTTGGTGCTCATTCACACTGAACTTGGCCTCTAGTGGTATACTCCCAAAGCAGCCAGGATCCACCTGACTCAGACAGGTCCTGGCTCAAGTTCACATGGAGCCAATCAGTAGTAACCAGTCAGCAGAAACTAAGCAGTAGTAATTCAGCTACTGCCAGGCCTATTTGCCCCAGTGACAACGCAGATGTTCTTCTGAGGTCTTCTAAGACCTCATGTGCTAGCTGTGCTCAAAGTATGGAGGAACTTGTCATTGTGCTATCACTCACAAGCAACATCCCAACCAGACTAGAAGCAGTGTCAAAGTAGAGCTTAGGTTGAGATGAGCCATGTTCAGGGCATCACAGTGCCTTGTATGGGAAATGAACCACAGGAACCCGTGAAACCCAGGACTAGTGTCTGACTTCTGTCCACAGCTGGTGGCACACAAGGGTATGGGAAGCTGGGCAGGGCATCATGACACACCAACCCCATAGCCACTCCCACTCTCTTATGTCTCTGTGAGTTGGAATTCTACTATGGATAGCCAAAGAGTGGGGAACCAGTGTGCTAGGGGGTCAGGTGGTGAATGAATCCAGAAGGTTCCACAGTGTGTGCCGCACATTTGTGTCTCTGTGTGTGTGTGTCTCTGCATCTTTGTATGTGTGCCAGGGCATCTCTCCATTGGGGGCTGTGTGTGACGTCTCTGCATGAAGCTTCTTTGCATAACGTGGTCACACGTGTGTGCATGTGTGCTGCTTGGTGCCTGGGGTGCGCCCCTCCTTCTAGTTACATAAGCATCTGGAGAGTCAGACTTGGGCTGCAGGTGCCCCCTGCTGGTGACTTTGTGTTCAGTGTGGGGAACAGCACCAGGTAGAGGCTGAATCTCTGGGCCCAGTCCCCTAGGAACCCAAGCAGCACTCAATACCTGCCTTCCCAGCATACCACGAATGCCCCACTTAAGCCCCCTATAGCTCTCACTTGGAATGGCTATTTCTTGACAGGGCCGTCAAGACAGGGTGTCCGTAAGACAGGGCCACATAGCCAGGCCCAATCCTTGTGGAGGTTAGGGGGTAATTTTCTGAGTTTATGGGATAGGGAAGGACACAAAGGACTGAGTGAGGGCAGTTTAGGGCTTTAGGGAGAAACATGCCTAAACTCATTCTTATTTATTTATTTATTTATTTATTTAAGAGAGATATAGTGAGAAAGATAGAGAAAGAGACCAGAACACTGCTCAGCTTTGGCTTATGGTGGTGCTGGGGATTAAACTTCAGACCTTAGAACCTCAGGCAGAGGCAGTTGGGCGGTAGCACAACGGGTTAAGCGTACATGACGCAAAACACAAGGACTGAGGTAAGGGTCCCGGTTTGAGCCCCCCCGCTCCCCACCTGCAGGGGAGTCGCTTCACAAGCAGTGAAACAGGTCTGCAGGTGTCTATCTTTCTCTCCCCCTCTGTCTTCCCCTCCTCTTTCCATATCTCTCGGTCCTATCCAACAATGACATCAATAACAATAATAATAGCCACAACAACAAGGGGAAAAAAGATAAAAAAGAAATATTAAAAAAAAACATTTAAAAAAAAGAACCTCGGCAGAAAAATATCTTTTATAACCATTGTACTATCTCTTCAGCCCTGGAGCTCATATTTTAGCCACTTAAGAACTGTATGGCCTTGAGCAAAATGCTTAACTCCTCTGAACCTCAGGCATTTCTTGTACATGTTATCTTTCAGAAAAGATGTTGTAAAGATCAAAACTTCAGCAAGGAGGACCCTATTGTGTCCCTAAAGGGCTTTGGTTGTGACAACAACCTCCCATCTCTCAGGCACTGAGGAGGCATCAAGACCACTTCACCCCAAAACAGGGGACTTTGACTCTTACCCCAAACATCCCCCTGCCCCTTGGTGTCACACAGCTACATCTGGTTGTGGATGAGACTGAACTGGTGAGTCTGGGCTGGATAATGTGGGGTGGGGGAAGGGGTTAAGTGGCACCTAACACCTGTGCTGAAAGTCCTTGAACCATGACCTCCCACTAGAAATCAATAGGCCTAGTCTGGCCTGGGTCACCTCCTTCCTCAGCCTTAGTTTCTTATTCTGTGAAGGGAATGGGAAGGGGTGTTAGGCAGTGTGGGGGGGGCATGTCCCATAATGCTACTCTGTAGACCTGGGAGACCCTTCCCTACACTGCACCCCTTCCTGTCCCTTCCCAGCCCCCTCTGCACAGGGGAGGCAGCGGCAGAGGTGGGGGGGGGGCTCTGCCTCTGGGTTGTCCCTTCTTTCAAAAGCAAAGGTCTTGGAGCTACCCCCCCTCACCCCTGAACCCTGAAACTAGAAGTCCCTCAACCCTTAGGTCTGCATCAACCTTCTCAGCAAGCAGTTTAATTAATAATTCAAAGAGAAAGAAGAAAACCTAGGACTGGCAGGATAGTTCACCTGTACAGTGAATCTGCTTGGCCATGCTGCCAAGCAACCTAGGTGTGAGCTTGGCCCCACCTCCACCAACCTGGCACTTTCTCTGTCTCTCTTTTTTCTTTTTAATAGTTCGTTTATTTTAATTAGACTGACAGAGAGATCAGAACATTGCCCACCTCTGGTTTATGGTGGTGCTGGGGATTGAGCCAGGGACCTCAGAGCCACAGGCATGAAAGTTTGTTTTTTTTTTCCCATAACTTTTATGCTATCTCCCCAGTCCTCTCTTTTTCTATCTTAAAACGTCCACTAGAGCAGTGAATGAGCCCAGTGATGACCAAAGAAAGAAACCCTATCTGTTGTCACAGGGGGCCAAGTGATACACCATATTATCTCAGCTAATCATCACGTGGGCGCTTGGGAGTGGGAGTAGAGGGGATCGCCAACCAGAAAGCCTGGGAGTCCACCGCCTGCAGGGGTGGCTCATATCCCCAGGGACCTCGCGAAAGTCCTGGGTGGCCATTGCCACAGGAAATAGCAGCCGCCCAGCTCATTGTGGGGACAGTCTAGCACTGACTAGGCCTAAGCCCGATCCCCTAGGGAAAGCCTGCAGACAGGGTGAGGTGTCTTTGAGGTGTGCGGAGCTTTGAACGAACCCAGGTATAACCAACATACCCTCCGCGGTCGGGGTAGGTTCAGGACCTGGTCTATGCCTGCCCCAAGTAGCGGGCAGAGAAAGGCGGGTACGGGGTTTGGGGCAGAGGACTGGAGGGGCGGGACTGGAACTCGCGCTGAGGTCAGCGCATAGGGGGCGGGGCCAGTGCGGGGGCGGGACTTGGACTCAGGCTGAGGTCAGCGCGTAGGGGGCGGGGCAAGGACGGGGGCGGAGTTAGGATCTGGGTCTGTGTAAGGATCTGGCCCGAGGTCAGGCGGGGCCGGGCAGTGGGCATGTCCGAAGGTGGTGGGCGGGCCTTGGGTAAACCGGCTCAGAATTCGGGCGGGGCCTAGGTTCGGGCGGGACCAGGATCTGAGGGCCGGGTAAGGCGGGTTGAAAGGCCGAGGAAGTCGTGGGAGGAGGCGGCTGGAGGGAGGAACCGGCTGGAGGGAGGAACCTGACGGTTTGTGCTCTGCTCGGCTCCTGCTCGCACCCACGCCTCTCTACTCCGCTTGGCGCCCCCACTTGGGCATGCGCCCCCCGCGCCCTCAGACACCCCGAGCCCGCGCAGTCCCCCGGAACCTCCTCAGAGCTGCCCGCGCAGGATGGGCGCCCCAGGCCTCGCGCCGTCGCTGCTGTTGCTGATGCTGGGTAAGCGCCCCCCTCCCCGCAGGTGACCACCGTTCCCGAGTCGCGTCCCTCTTCCCCGTCAGCTGCCTCCTAGGGTGCTCTTCGTGGCGACTCCAACCGGGTGGAGGCCTAGGTTCCAGGTTTCAGATCTGGGGCGGGGGCACAAGAGGACGCCCCAGAACCGCAGGCCTCGGGGTCGGCCACCACTTCTCAACTTCCTCCTGTGGGTCAGGGATCCCGCTCCTGTGCTCATTCTTGGCTTTGGGCTTTCCAGGTGCTCACATCTTCTGATTGTCCAGATTTGGCCGGGGGTCCAAGCCAGCTCTGCTTCCATGTGAAACATCTCCCCCTAACTGCACACAGACCTCACATCAGACAGAGCTTGGGGTCCTTTCCAGCTCAACACTGCCTCCACTCTGGGTGGGTTCCCTTGAGCCCCACTTTCCCTCTCTTAGATGGCACTTGGCTCTGTGGTCAGTAGCTTTAGTCACACCCCTTAGTCCCACTCCCCCAGATTTGCATCTTGTCTTCTTGTTGCCCAGAGACAGAGTTGGTTCTCTCCCTAACTGCATGGACCCTTAAAATAGTGACAGTTGAACTAGAGGGCTTCCTGTAGGAGGTGGTTGGGAGGAGCATGTTACCACGACAGAGAGATCGGCTATATTAGATGTTCAGATCAAGGCCCATGCAATAAGAGCACATGCTCCACCTGTCTCTCTCCCTCTCCTCCCGCCCCCCACCCGTGTGTGTGTATGTGTGTGTGTGTGTGTGTGTGTGTGTGTTGCCAGGATTTGGAGCTATCTCTGCTTCAATATAGTTGACAGCTTCTCTGTGGGGCCCTGGCCTGGGGGGACTGGTAGCCTTCTCTGTAGAGACATGAGGGTGCTCAGGAGGGGGAGCAGGAGGCCAGTTGCCTAGTGTTTTCCCCAGTGGGCACCAAGTGAAGCAAAACAGAGCTCAGGGAGCTGGGGAATTGTGCACTGATGAGAAAGTGCCTTGGGGACCTGACATCATGCACAGATGAGGCACAGGAAGTCAGAGGACTTCTCAGGAGTATGTTTGTGTGTGGGGGGTGGCTTTGAACCTAGGTCCCCATGACTCTAAAGCAGGTCTCTGCCCATGGATGGCAACTTACTAGGAGAGCCTGGCCAGTTTCCTGGGCACAAGGGGTGACTGTCTCATGGGGATCTCCAAGCAGCTGCTAGGGAGCTGGGAAGGAGGGAGGAGGCCCTTTTGAGAATCTGCCTGGAGGCAGTGGCAACCAGGAAGGTGTCAGCTGGGCTGTCTGCCTTCAGTCTGATTATGAAATGCCCTGGGCTGTGCCTGAATCACAGCAGTCAATGCTAGTTAACTAGGATCTCTTTGGAGCTCCAGCAGGGAAACTGAGGCCTGAGGGTGAAAGGTCAGCCTGGAGCAAGACTACTTGAGCTTTCAGGGACAGACGTGAGGGCTCACTTGGGTGGGACTGTCCAGGCTCTTTGGGGAGGGTTCTGTGTTCCCAGGCTCTGTACCCCCAGCCTCTGCAGTGAGATGTGAGTGTACCCCTGGGGTGATGTTCACCTGGTTTCTCCTTTGTTTCTTCCCTCTGTAGAACCACTAGGAGGCCACCCAAGGGTCAGAGGGTCT
This sequence comes from Erinaceus europaeus, assembly GCF_950295315.1. Taxonomy (NCBI): domain Eukaryota; kingdom Metazoa; phylum Chordata; class Mammalia; order Eulipotyphla; family Erinaceidae; genus Erinaceus; species Erinaceus europaeus. Next base: position 39,070,511 of record NC_080170.1, read on the forward strand.
TGGCCAACCCTGTATCTTACATTTCTCCCTTTAAAAAATGGGGTCAGAGTCCAGGTGCACCTGGTTGAGTGCACATGCTACAGTATGCAAAGACCCAGGTTCAAGCCCCCAGTCCCCACCTGCAGGGGGAAAGCACTGCAAGTGGTGAAGTAGGGCTGCAGGTGTCTGTCCCTTTCCCTCTCAATTTCTGGCTGCCTCTGTTCAATAAATAAATAAAAGTAATATAAAAAAATGGGTCAGTGGGTGGACCCAGCCCATTAGATTATGAGGTTCTGCAACCTCATCAAGGGAGCCTGGAAAGGAGTGAAGAAAGGAGCTGGGTCCTCCCAGGCTGCTAGGCAGATGGGCTCTGCCCTGGTGTGCGTGTGTGCGCGTGTGTGTGTGTGTGTGTGTGTGTGTGTGTGTGTGTGTATGTGTGTGTGTGTATGTGTGTGTGTGTGTAGAAGAGGGTTTGGCCTCTGCAGGGAGGGGGTCTCTGGGGTTCAGAAGGAGCTGTCTGTATGTAAATAAGTGTGCGCCTTATGCAAATCAGCCTTTGTTAGGGATGGGGGTGGGTACTGCGCCTGCTGGCCTGCCCCGAGATTGTCAGGTCCTAGGGGCAGAGTGTCTGCCTGGAGCTGTGCCTCTGGTCCTCACTCCAGCCCCAGTTGTACTGTTACCCTTTGGGTGGGAGAAGCAGTGAGCTCACATTGCAGCTGGAGGGGGCGGGCACTAAGCTGCTAGAACGGACTGCCCCGTGCTCTCTCCGGCCAGTGACTCCATTGTCCAGATCCCCTTACCAGGTGATATGACTTCATCAGCTTTCCTGGGCCTTGGGGTGACTTTCCCTTGGGGATCATGGACCATCGACCAAGGAGAGGGAGCATATGATTTTGTAACTCCTTACCTAGTAGCTTCTGGGTTCAGGGGCCCAAGCAAGGGGTATAGAGGTGGAGGTGGGAGCAGATGGGGAGGGCAGTGTTTGAGGGAGGGAGCAAGTTGAATCCAGAAGGCAGATCTGGAGATTGACAGCTCATGTCTGCCCTGAGCACTTTATTCTGTGGGGACACTCAGTTTCCTGGGAACAACTCAAACCCAGGTCTGCCCTGTCACCCAGTGTCCTAACCCTGCTCTCAGGATCTGGGGACCAGTTCTCCCCTCCTTCCACTCGGGAGTCCATGCAGGCAGGGGGGGGGGCACGAAAGGGACCAGGCCTCCCCACTTTCTTCATCCTTCCCTGTAGGCCTCAGATCCTGGGCCCGGGAAGTGCTGGTCCCCCAGGGACCCCTGTATCGTGTGGCTGGCACAGCCATCACCATCCCCTGCAATGTCACTGGCTATGAGGGTCCCACCCAGCAGGACTTCGAGTGGTTCCTGTACAAGCCTGAAGCCCCGGAGGCGGCCCTAGGGATCATCAGCACCCGGGACCCCCACTTCTCCTATGCCATCTTTGGGCCCCGAGTGGCGGCAGGCGAGGTGCAGGTGCAGCGTGTGCAGGGCGATGCAGTGGCTCTCCGGATTGCGCGCCTGCAGGCCCAGGACGCTGGTGTGTATGAGTGCTACACGCCCTCCACTGACACCCGCTACCTGGGCAGCTACAGCGGCAAAGTGGAGCTGAGAGGTATGAGCCAGTCACCTCCCAAAGACACAGAGCCAGGGCGACCCTGAGACCCACAGAGATGACATGGCTCACATAGTCACCCACTGAGCCAGTGGCTGGAGTGGGACCCTAGAACCTTTCTGATCCCTGTGCTCTTTCTGTGACTATCTCTTAAAAGGACTCTCCTTAAGCCCTCCTGGTCCCTGGCTAGTGGGAGTGGGGGTGAGGGTGCTAGAGCCCTCTTCTTGGAGGTTCCAATCTGGGCGGGGGGGAGAGGCAGAGGTGGCTGGGAGGAGCTGGGCCATGTGACCTCCTTGTTCTCTAAAGGTCCTTTGTCTTCTTTAACACAAGGAGGAATGCATGATGGGCTAGTTTTGTGAGATCCAACTAGTCCTTTTCTTTCTTTCTTTCTTTTTTTTTTTTAAGATTTATTTATTTATGAGTATGAGAGACAGGAGGAGAGACAGAATCAGAGTGCTGCAGATCAAACTTGGGACCTCATGCTTTTAAGTTCAATGTCCTAGCCACTGTGTTGCCTCCCAGGCTACAAGACCCACTAGTTTTTATGGAGCACCTGGAGTGCCCAGAGCTGTCCCTGACACCATGGGGTTACAGTGGAGCCATCACCAGAACCCTCCAGTGCCCCATCTCTCAGAGAAGTGGTTGCTGTTCCCACCACCTTACACAATCCTGTCCCCCCAGTTCTTCCTGACACGCTACAGGTGTCCGCCACCCTGCCAGGACACCGAGGACGCCAGGCCACAGCGTCCCCCCCTCGCCTGACAGTACACGAGGGGCAGGAGCTGGCCCTGGGCTGCCAGGCACGGACGAGCAGGGAGCTGCACACGCACCTGGCCGTGTCCTTTGGGAAGGCTATGCCCGAGGCTCCTGTGGGCCGCTCCACACTGCAGGAAGTGGTGGCGCTGCAGCCTGACCTGGCCGTGGAAGCTGGCGCACCGTATACTGAGCGGCTGAATGCTGGGGAGCTGCGGCTGGCCAAGGAGGGGTCACAGCGCTATCGCATGGTGGCTGGGGGTGCCCAGGCTGACGATTCGGGCACCTACCACTGTACAGCCGCTGAGTGGATCCAGGACCCTGACGGCAGCTGGGCCCAGATTGCTGAGAAGCGGGCAGTACTGGCTCATGTAGATGTGCAGACACTGGGTGAGACTTAACACCTGCTGGGGTTGGGGGGCAGCAGGTCTCAGCAGCCACACCGGGCTGGCATGGCCATCCCAGGGAGCTCCCCACCTCGCAGTCTCTCTCTCTTTTCTTGTCACCAAGTTTATTGCTGGAGCTTGCTATCTAAACAACTCTAATGTCCCTGGTGGCCATTCCCCCCCCCCCCTTTATGTCCCCTTCCTTCCTTCCTTCCTTCCTTCCTTCCTTCCTTCCTTTTCTTTTTGTTTGATACAGAGTGAGAGGCAAAGACAGGGAAAAAGAGACAAGAGAGGAAAGTCACCTGCAGCTGTGCTCCACCATTCATGAAGCTATCCCCTTTGCAGATAGGGACTGGGATTTTGAACCTGGGTCCTTGCACATGTCACCATGTGCACACCACTGGGTGATCCACCAACTACCACCCCCTTTAACTTTTTTAGATTTTTTTTATTTAGTTATTTATTCATGAGAAAGACAGGAGGGGAGAAAGAACCAGACATCACTCTGGTACACGTGCTGCCGGAGATTGAACTAGGACCTCATCGTTGAGAATCTAATGCTTTATCCTCTGTGCCACCTCCCAGACCACTTTTTTAGATTTTCTTAATGAGAGCAAGTGAGAGAAGAAACAAACCAGGGCATCACTTTGGTACATATACTGCCAGGCATTGAACTCAGCACCTCACGCTTGAAAGTTCATTGCTTTACCCATTGTATCCCTATACCACCACCCCTCTTAAAAAATTTTTTTTCCCCTCTATTTCATTTGAGGTAGAGAGAATTTCATGTGAGACAGATAGGGATAGATAGATAAATAGGTAGATAGAGAGGGAGGGAGGAGCCAGAACACCACTCTAGTACACATGGAGGCAGGGATAGAACTAAGAGCCTCAGGCATGCAAGTCCTGCACTCTGCTGGCAGAGCTCTTTCCCTGGCCAACCCCAGGTCTATGAACACTGTCCTGCCCCACCAGCACACTGCCGAGTCAGGCCCTCTGGTGGGTGTCATTGGCACTTGAGGGGCAGGAAGGAGTGCTGCTACCCTAGTGACTGTGACCTCTCTGTGTTCCAGCCAGCCAGCTGGCCGTGACTGTGGGGCCCGGGGAGCGCCGGGTTGGCCCCGGAGAGCCCCTGGAACTGCTATGCAATGTGTCAGGGGCACTGCCCCCACCAGGCCACCATGCTGCCTACTCT